>NW_027514422.1:0-372072 GCF_048772815.1 Callospermophilus lateralis | reverse complement strand
TAAGTAATATATCAAAGAATCAAAACCTGATAAATTCAGTGCTAGAATTAACAGTTTTCCTGAATTGCAGGTCAACGATGTCTCTAATGCAGATAGTAAGCAAAACAATAAAATAACTAAATAACTGTAATTGAAATGATTCAGCAAACTGTTTGGCATGACCATATATGGCCTCAATTTTAATCAAATATATATTAGATTTATTTATAATATTTAGGTTAATTTATTCCTTTATTTCCTCTATCTCTTCTTTGAGAAATGACCTCTAGTAAACAGCCTCATTTGGCCTCAGGATATGTGTACAGTAAGAAAAAAAAGTCTCAAGAGTTCTATTATATTCATAATATATTCATATATTCCCAAGGCCTTTCACATACTAGTCAGTCACACACAGCAAGCAATTTGAAAGTTCATGAAGTTTTGCAATATAACATTGTTATCCTTCCAAGCCCTTTCTAAGAATTCTGTGTGATTTATTGAAAACATCAAGGAAAATGAATATGTCTTTTTAAACCCAGAACTTGAAATGACACTGGACTCAAGAGATCAAGTTTATGAAGACAGGAGTTATGTGTTATGGCTTCTGTTTATCTGCAGAAGAGCTGTCAAGGTGAAAGGGGTTGTGTGAGAATGGCCTTAGGCCTGAACCTAAGCAACTCCTGTAATGCCAGATTCATGAGACCCCAATAGACCTCCAGGAGCTGAATCTGATGTAGTCAGACAAGAGTGTTTATTGTAAGCTCAAGCCTGGACTCACAACCATTTCAGATTTAGCAGTCCCAAAGAGTGAGTCTTGACCCTTAATTCATTGAGGATTAATAGATTTTGTGGGATATTGTATGCATCACAACATCACACAGCCAATCATTTCACATCACAGAAAAGTCAAACAACAACTCTTAACATTGATTAGCACATTCATTGGCAGAAACAAGTTGTGTAAGGGTGATTGGTTAGTTCAAGTTGTGGATACTTTTGAACCGATTGGTTTAGGCCATGAGAGGTTGCAAGAGTGTATATGATAAACTTGCCTAATCATGTTACCAATCAACAAAAGTACTGGGAAGGTCACCTGGTGTTTCAGGTATTTTCTGTGTCTCATGTTTTTTGTGGTAGCTAGGGGGTTGCTGTGGGTCCTAACCTAGTTTAACTGTGTCAGGATCACTTGGCATGGAAGATCTCTCCAGTTATTTACAGACAAACAACTCAGCAGGGTTAGTATATGCCTAGGAGCACTCTGAGTTTTTCCATGGACAAGGGTAACTCCTCCTTTTGGACAGGCTTTGCTCTGAAGTGGCTGGTTTCTCAAAAATGGAGTCACATCAGTTTCTCACTCCATTTAAAAAACTCCATTTTGAAACCTGAGGTCATTAATAGAGGTCACTTTTCACCAGGCACACCCACAGAGCCCTCTAATATGGCCTCAGACAAATTACTTGCCCTCACCCTGATAAGCTGAATAAAGCCTCTGGCAGGCTTTCCTCTCCTGATAAGAGTGAAAGGTGAGAATATCAGGATGGAGACCACCAGACCAGATATTTCTGACCTCAGGGTAAATGAGAATTCTGGTGGCACCTGGTAATTACAAGGTGTGGTAAAAAATAAAAAATAGAAACAAAATTTAGTATAAAAAATAGAGCTAAAAACAGGGATTTAGCCAGCCTAAACGAGTATGTACTCCAGCTGGAGAGCCTGATGAGGACCTACACTGACATCCCATCACTTGCCATCATTTTCCTATTCTCTGTGTGATCCTCACTGCTCTCAAACTCTACCACCTTGTCTGGACCTTTGTGTGAGCTGCAACTTCTCCCTGTGACCCTCTCCTCAACTGGTCGTCTATTCCCCACCAGAAAAAGCCTGTTTTGCTTTAGGACCTGATCACTGCTGTTGAGTGAGTGTGAATCTGCAGGACATAAAGCCTAAGGCTTGAGAGTTTTGAACTTAGCATTCAGAGGAAATGTCTGTCACTAGCCTGTCATGATTAAATCTGTTTTGCAATGTTCGGAATTAATCTAATATTGTTTTCTGGGAATTAATTAATCTAGAATTGCTTGGTGTTATTTGATTATCTCCACTGCAGGGCCGATCATTAAGGATTGTTGTTTTCTTCATTAGGAACCTATAGAGTAAAGTTGTATTAAGAATTTGAGTGAATAAAGAATTGAAAGGGGCAGAAATGCATGGACATTCTTTATTTCTCCCCTTGACTGCAATGCCACAAGTTTGCTCCCTGGCAAAATGTTGTTATCATTTTTAAAGTATTAAATTAAGGAATTCTTATCACTAAAGATTATTATTATCTTCAATTCTAAATGTTGACTTTACTTTTGGCATTATCTCTGTCCTTTGACTGTTATTGTTACGGCTATTTACTGGTAATGAGGCCTTGCTTTCCCAATGCTGAAGTATAACACCAGAGAAGCACATCAAGGCAAGTTTAGAGTGGAAAGTTGAAGCTTTATTAAAGGACAGCAGAAAAGACTTCTCCCTGGAGGAAGAGGGGGACCCAATGAAGTGGTAACCCCTTTCTCCACAGAAAAGTCCACTTCACCATGGCTGATTTGGGGACTGTCAGCCAAAGAGTCTCTGCAAAAGAGTTCAATGTAGATAAACTTTCTATTTTTGTGTTGCCCTGTTTACTTGGCCACTGGCCAAGGTGCTGGACACCCCCTTACTATTTTCACAAATATATCCAGTATAGTACTTTGAAGAAATTGCAAACAAGGCCTCTGGCCTTGAGCTGGGCTTCACAGAGATGTCTACATTTTTAAGATAAGTTACAAATTGGCTCCATGGTAACAGCTGGCAGAGGGAAGAAGAAAGGGAAGAAGAAGTTCTCCTCTTTTCAAGTGTTGTCATTGAAGTGTTAACTTGCCCAGAACAGTGTAAGAAAAAGCTGCTTTTATGTGAACTTCTGCAGACTGTAAACTTCTGAGCCCCTCTACTTACATGCTGGGTATAAAACTCTGAAACTCCCTGAACTTGGAGGGATTGATTGATAACAGCAAAAGCTGTGCTTTCTGAACCTGGATGCAGCCAAATGAAACTGTTTCTTTCTCTCGTCAGTGCCTTGCTTCATTTGTCCCTACAACAAACTGGGACACAGCACTGGAAGGACTACTGTCACATGTGATGAGTCAGGTTTTGCAAGAGAAAACACCAACTGGGCTGCTATCCCATACATCTTTCCCACTTAGAGTAGCAATCTGACTCTGATTATCACCCCCAAACCTCTCCCCAAAACAAGAGGCCTTTACATATAAGGGTCTGCTGACTGTCCCATGTCAGTCACATGTTATTTGGAAGCCAATGACAGATCCACATGGCTCCACCACAGATGTTTTATCAGACACCTGCACTCCACTGCTCCAAGGCCAGTTCCCAGGAGGCTCCAACTCAATGGCATCTCTGTTCTACACCATTTTCATGAATTCCAGTCAATAAAGAAACTATCTGGTTCAGTCATGATGAGCAACAGGAGATCGGATGGATCTCCAGTTCAGAAATTCCGGGTCATGAGAATTTCAAATATTTCACTGTATTGGTCTAGACATCATTCAAGGATGAAGTAGGTGGCACTGTGGGTCTCAATTCTTTCAGGAACCATTAGGTGTGAGAAAACTCCATTCAAAGAATAATATATATGAGAGAAAGAGAGAGAGAGAGAGAGAGAGAGAGAGAGAGAGAGAGAGAGAGAGAAATATATATTAAAGACATGTAAAAGGAGCAATAGATATGCAAATTCAAATTCTTAATGGAATATATATCATTCAAAGATCTCAAAATTATTTATTTGACTTTACATAGGGTTATGTATAAACTTGTTCAAATATGGAGCTCACCATTGGTTGAACTTTCAGTTCCCGTGGGGTTTGGTGGAAGTGATCTGTTCATGGAATTTGTATTTGCCAAAGTCAGAATACTCACATGAATGTACCTGTGATAGCAGGAAGGGCAATCTATATGTATATAACAATACATGTTCTTACCCAACCTACAGAGAAAGGGAATCCATAAGTTATATATTTGTTAAATTTGATGATACATGGAGAAGCATTAGAATGAAAATGTGACTAGTGATATAACACATTCCCTTGATAAAGCAAAAGGAAAATCAAAATACACAATTCCTCCTATGAACTTTCTGCATTTCTCTATTTTAGGTTTGCTTTTATGCATATGTTAGGATTAGTACTCAGAGTCTACTAGGGTATGGGTTAGGGTCAGAGATTCAATACTTCAAAGAGAAAATATTAAAATCAATCCAATGTGTATATGAACATGTGCTACACAAGATCACCTCCCACTGTCATCCAGAAAAATGCCTTGACATTACCATCACCCCAAGTTATACACAATTAGAGGGAGAAGAAGAAGAATATCTGTGAATACATACTGGAATGGAAAATGCTCAGCAGTTCACAACCTTGTAGGTGGCAGAGGAGATTACAGTGACTGAGCCTTTAATCTCTCCTACTCTTGGTTGTGCCCTTCCAAAACCTGATCTCAGGTAGTATTTTACTGAGTCTCTGGAAACAAAGAATTGAGAAACAGAATGCATTAGTGGAAAACTTTCCAGCACTCATCCTGGTGAATATATAAATAGACTGCTGCTTGCTTTGCAGATGGGAAAGACCTACTATGTTCCTAAGTTCCTGTATTTTTCCTGAATTTTGGCCACTCTCCAGAATGGGCTTGTGGTTTTGTGTCCAAGATATGTACCAGCTCCAAGCTCTGTGAAATGGCCATTTCCTGGATTGTTGAAAGGAATGTCAAGCATCTTAGAAAACTCAGAAATCAGTGTGACCGGTAAGGGTCTCAGTGGAGAAACCCTGCTTGGCTAGATAGCAAGTCAAGTAGCATCATCAGGAGCTGTCAGTGCCATAGTGTACATCTTGTGCAGAAGTCTGTCCCCCAGCTGTGTTCTTACCTATTGTTCAATTCCCCTGCAAGTAAGGAAGGTCTTTGCCTCAGGCCACACCTTTGTGAAGCCTCAAGAAAACAATTTCAAAATGGAAATTAAGGGGCCTCACCTGTGGTTTTTTGGTAAAGTGCTTTGTGAAGGGATGTGTCTGAATCAACCTCTTGGCACTGGGTGAGGCTGTGGCTTAGATTCTCAGCACCCCATGAAACTAAATTAAGATCCTATATGTCCATCCAAAACTAAAATTACAGAAAAGAACAGTAATTTTGGATTAAGTCTTTCACCTCTTTCTGGTAAGGCTCCTGACCTCCATTTAGTTTGAAAAGGGATTTATTCATCAAATGAGGTGTTCCAAGCCCTGAAGTAGCTAGCATATAAGTGGTTGTGTTTTCTGCCTTGGACTTTGAATAGCTGGGATAACAGGTATACACCATATCATTACACATAAAGAATCTACCCCCAGCAGTCAGTAGGCTTCTAATTTGAGAAGTAGGGCAGTATTAAACAAATTCTTCTACTTAATCTCATCTAAAATTAGTCAAGTTCCCAATGAAGCTACAGAAACAAAATTTCTATCAATATTCTCTATTGATAGAAATTTATATTTGCAAAACTCAGTTGTAGTCATATCCTATGGAGTGATAGTTATATTCTATCACTAACTTTAGCATCCCAGATCTGGTCTCTTTATTTGTCAAAGCCAGCTCCCCAGTTCCTTCTCTGCCTCAAGGCGTCCCATTCCCATGGGTGAGCCCACTGCCCCTTATTTAAGGCAGTGTACTCTCACTTCAGTAACTCCTCATGCTCTGTCTAGTGAGTGTCTCCTTCAATTATCTGTTCACAAAAAGAACCTTGAACTACAAACCTTGTCATTGCATCCATCTTGCAAGAAAATCTTTCATGATTAGAAGTTGAAAACAACTAGAAATAGAAGAAAGAAAAACAGCTGGATGATATAGTGTATACCTGTGATCCCAGCTATTCAAAGTCCAAGTCAGAAAACACATAAGTTCTAAACCACCCTGAACCCCTTGACCAGATTCTGTCTCAACATTTTTAAAAGGGTCAGGATTTAATTCTGTTGCTGGGAGTATGCATGTCTAGTATATGTGAGACCATGAATGCAATTCTTGATACTGAAAAAAATGAAAAATGCAAACAACAACAAAATAAAGATCACACATGAGAAATTACCTTCTAATACATTAACTAATCAAAAAAACAAAATATTTTCTTCCCAAAATGGAAAGAAGACAATTTTACATGCTTTCACTTGTTCTATTTAACATATTAGAAATCCTGGTCAGATCAATCTGAAAGAAGTACAGGCAGAGGGCATGCCAAATGGAAAGGTAGAAGTATAAAAACCTCTGTTTATCAGTGAGATAAAGTTATATCTGGAGAATCTCAAGATTCCAAGAAAATAATCACCACAATGAATAAATTCAGCAAAGGTGCCAATACAAAAACCCCACACACACAAACTGTGTTTCTATACACTAATAATAAATATTTATATATATGAAAAGAAAATCAAGAAAACAATTTCATCTGACAAGTAAAATAAAATGTAATACTACACCCAATGTATTACTACCCAATCAAGTAGATCAAACGTGAAGACTTTAAAACAAGCAATGAAACTTAGAATAACAACAAAAAGTGAAAGATATCAAATGATCATGGGCAGGAACACTTAAACTTGTTAACATATCAACACTATCCAAAGAAATCTACAGTTTCTGTTCCATCCCTAAAAAAATTCCAAACTTCTTTTTTTCATGAATACCATTTTTATTTCATGTTTTTATTTACTCATATTCGTTTTACATGAGAGTAGAGAATATTTTGATTTATTCATAAAAACATGGAATGGATCTTATTCTAATTAAGATCCCAGTCTTGTTGTACGTGATGCAGAAATTATTCATTGCAAAAATTTAAAATTCCATCCTAAAATGATAGGGAATGTGAAAACAACCAACTTCAGGAACATTTTGAACAAGAACAAAATTGGTGGTCTAACCTGTCATAATTTCAAGACTCCATGCTATAAATTTACCAGTCATACAAATACAAAATATAGAAATGTTGATTAATAAAACAGGGTAAGAAATTCAGAAATGAAAGAAAATAAGTTCTCAAGTGATTTCTGTCAATAGCATTCCACGGAAATTGACAGTATTTTCCACAAATACTGTTGAGAAGACTGAAATGATAGCAACACATGAAACAAGGAAGTTGGGCCCTTATCTGACACCATGGACTTAAATTAACTCAACATAAATAGGGGACCTAAATGTAAGATCTGAAATATAAAACTCATAACACACAATAGAAAAAGCCCATGACAAGGGATTTTGACAGAGACTTTTTGAACAGCACATCAAAAGCACAGGCACCAAAAGGAAGAAACAAACTGAACTACATCAACCCGAAAACTTTGATTCATCAATGGACACATTCATTAGTGAAAAGATGACTCACTAAATGCAAGAAAGCATTTGAAAATTATATTTGTGATTAGAATTTAAGATCTATGATATAAAGAGCCCTTATACCTCAATAAGAAGAAAACAGCAAATCAATATTAAAATGGGAAAAGGACTTGCACAGATATTTCTCCAAAGAAGATATGCAAATGGCTGAGAAGCACATCGGAAGATGTTCAATATCAATACTAAGTGGAGAAATCAAAATCAAAATCAAAATCAAAATGAGATCCAGCTTCAAACACAAGATGAAACAGAAAGAAACAGAAAACAGAAAAATCCCTGATCGGCTCCCATTCTCCAGTCCAGGAACAAAGAGGCACATCCACCCACCACCACAACTAAAACAGAAAACACCAGTGCTGCTGAGAATGTGATGGAGCCAGAACCCTAGTGGGTTAGAATGCAAAGTAGTGCAGGCTCTATGGGAAACTGATTGGTGGTTCCCCAAATTATCAAAAGGATCATTCAAATGACCATTCAATTCTACTTCTTTTGAAGAGATATTTATATGCTTGTAATTACTACAGGGTTATTTATTATACTCAAGGGTACATTGAGGAAGAATCTTTTTATTTTTAGCTGTGCATTATAGTTATACAAAAGCATGGAATATAGTTTGTTCCAATTCAGTCTCGAGAACTTGCCCTTTCCCTCCCTTCCTCCCTGACCCAGTTTCCTTTCTTCTTCTATACTGGTCTTCCATCCATGTATTTATAATTTTCTTAACTCGTGCTTTACAGATATACATAAAGATAAAACTCACTGTGGTCTCTTCATATATGTATATAGGATAGTATGGTCAATTTCATTCTACAATTTTGCCCTTTTCCTATCCCAAGGAAAAATTTGTTTTTTACATGTAGCACATGATGAAGTATTACTTGGTCTAAAAAACAAAGAAAATCCTGACCGATAGTAGAGTAGGGATGGACCTTGAGAATACATACTGTATGATCCTACTTATATGAAGTACAGTACACAGAATAATTAAAATAATACAGAAAGGAGAATGGTGACTTCTTGGAGCATGAGGGAAATTGATGATTACTGTCTAACAAATGAGCTTCAATTTTGCAAGATGAGAAAAGTTTTGTGGCTGCATTCTGGTTTCCAAAAATGGAAAAAATAAGTGTAATGAACACCACTGATGTGCTTTCCCAAATAGCTGACATGGCAAAACTTTGCTGTGAATATTTGAAAATGTATATAAAATTAAACTCATTCGGCTTATTTCCACACAAACAAAAACCAAGTAAATTCTCCACTAGTAGAAACTTATTAAAAGGAAGTTCTCTATGAGTAGAAATGTGAAAGGATCATTCAGGTTGAAAGGATGAATCACTCACTTGGTCATGCAAAGAAAAAAAGAATACAATGAGGGTAGCTCCACAGGAAAATTTAAAATAAGTATTATTGTACAATCAATTCTTAACTCCTCTCCTAATCTGACTGAGGTGCAGTGGTGTAATAATTATAGAGCTTGTGATGTTGCCAGAGATGCACACCATGAGGCCAGTCATGTGCACATATGGGCCTAGGACACCACCAAGCTGGGAGGGCCAGTGGAGACTTGGTCTTAGCGTCTCTGTCTTTGTCTTGGCAGAGGGAAAAATGCAAGGGAGGATGCAACATGTGGGCAAACAAACAACTCTCTCAACAATTGTCCTTGAATCTGTGAAACTCCTGGCAGTTTTCTTCCAGAGTCAGTCCCTTTGAATCACAATGGCCATACCTTACATCTTGGAGAAAAAGGTCCCCCCACCACTCCTGAGGGACCATCCCTGATCAGCTCCCATCCACCAGCCCAGGATCCAAGAGGCACATCCACTCACCACCACAAGTAATGTAGACAGATGTCAGATAAGAATGAGAACGCAGAAATCACTGTTGGAGCTCCAGATCAACAGGAACAAGCATTAGTGCTCTTGGGAAAGGCTTGCCATAACCAATGTGTTTCTGCCATCCCTTACGGCCACAGATGCACACATGCCACCCAGCCACAGAGACCTGTGAACACCTCTTGCTGAGGCACATACATGGAAAGATGCACACTCATTAAAACCCCTTCCACCACAGATATCATTAAAACACCTCACATTTAGAAACAGGTGCATGACCCACAACTCACTGCCATCCCAACAAAAACTCAGATGCATAAATCACCTTTATCCCTGCTTTCCCCGAATACACACACCACCACTTCCTTCCTAAAAAACTATACTCATACCCACAAATACACATGCCTGTTATCACCCAGGTACTGACGGACATGCAATTATAATGTATACTTTTTCAATGCAGGCTTATACATTCCTATATACTCTACACTTCCTGAAGGCATGCACATGATATAAACAAACACTTAGTATTCATGCACCCAGAAATACAACATACAACCCCCCTACACACACACACACACACACACACACACACAATAAACCCTATTTGTTACCAGAAGTCACATAAACAAAACCCTAAGTACTCTGGAAAATCTCACAGACTTGATCCTCTCATCAGAAATACAATATACATAAAAATCTCTTTGAACTTCCCCAAGATTGAGTGGAACCAGAAATACCCTGATTACAAAAATGTAACATTCTTAACCCTAAATGACACAGGTACAACCACCCACATACACACATAAACATGAGTCCATATTCCCAGAATCACTTGATACTCAAACACCAACTCTGAAAAACACATAAATTTTCCCAACCCTCTCCAAATGTACACAACAATGATGTCACCTACAATCTACTCATTGTCATTTCCCAAATACATACATAACACATGTGTGGCCTTAATACACATATTTTACCCTGCACTCTAATCTCACACCCTTCCCTAAATAAAAAATTAAATTAAATTAAAAAATCAATATTTTGTGAATATCAAAAAGTATTCACCAAAATACTCCATTCAAACACTCTTCTTAATGATTATTCACAAGTCCCACCATGACATAATAACCCATATACACTGTCAGTACCCAATCCTCCTAACTTGTATTCCCATATAAATATAACTTCTATATTATCTCAGTGGAAACACACACTACCCATCTACTGTTTGAGAATGAATACTCAGCCATCACACTTCCTAAATACATTCACAGTCCTAGATTATACAAGTCTGGGAACACACGTGTCCATCTGAATCTACAAATCCACAGTACTCCCAAAGACCCAAAGTACATGCAGTCAGTCTCTCACTATTAAAGGGCACAGAACTCACTATTAATATACAAAACTGCTCATTCTTTCTGATATACTCAGTTAACAGCACACAACACTGTGGAGCTCTGAAAATCCTCAATAGCATAAACTTCCTATCTTCCAGCTGCCTGAGTGTAAACCCTGAGTTCCTCATGCCCAAATTAAAACAAATGCACAGCAAAACCCAAACAATTCCAATCAAAAACCTTACTTACAAACTCTCACACATATTCCAGTCGCCTCCATGAAACACTTAAAATAGACATGAAGTAGGACTGAAGAGGCTGGATACCACAGGAATTTTCAGAAAGCAGGTTTATTGGCTGTTGCCAACCAGTCCAGAGTGTGGCTCATGCATGAAACATTCTAGGGACAGATAATTTCAAAATATTTTGAATTTATGTCCCATGGGGGAAAAGGGCTTGAAGATTCACTTGACAAGTGTTTTTCATTCCATTCTCTAGGCCAGACAGAGGTTTCACACGTATTTACAAAAAAAAAAAAAAAAAAAAAAAATTGGCATTTACAAGAAATAGGAAGCTACCAACCACAGTAATCTTTGCATACTTGCTGCTGATCTGACAAGAGAAGAAGCTTAATTATGGCAAGGGTCTTTTGGTTGAGAGTATCTGGTGTGCTTCAGATACACATATCTTCAGACCACACATCAATCAGTATCACCCAAAAAGCAATCACACAAACACTCCCTCAGTAACTGAATGGAGCAAACAAATTACTTATTAACATGACAACAATTTGTATTCTCAAAAGAAAACATTTACAATCACCTCTATGTTGCAAACATGCACATACACAGAATGCCTCAGAATATGAAGTTCAACAACAAATCTCAGATGTACAGACACTGCTAACTCCTCCTACATACTCATAAAAGACACCCCTCCATTCCCAAGAATAACATGATCATCTCAAAGCCCTAAACAAGAAAATACACAGCAGTCCACTTGAGACATTATCAACAGAATCTATACACATCTATGTGCCACATATACATAATTCCAAACACCCCAACATACCCCATGATTCCATTCTCTCCAAATCTCTGAACACCAAAGATTATGTCCCTAAATTCTGACCTAGACATCATGAACATACACATACATTCTAAAATCTGAAAATGCACAGATCCAACACATAATAGTAAGACAACATCCTAACTCCTCTCAAACGCATTCACAATAGTCCACAATGCAAACAAAACCTACAGATGCACCACTAAAACCCTAAACACATGTCCTGCCAGAAAGGTACTCAGCCAACAATAACCAAAGAAATCACTCAGAAAATATTTACACACGACAACCAAACAGTCCCACAGAGGAGAAATTATTGTGTCTTTTTTCATATGCTTTCCATAATTATACACATGAAACACATGAAAGCACAAAGTCCTGGTGCTAGAGGGACAAGTTCTTGTGTTCTCTCTCTCTCTGTCTCTCTCTCTCTCTCTCTCTCTCTCTCTCTCTCTCTGTCACACACACACACACACACACACACACACACACAAACAAACACGCACACACATATACAGAACATTACATACATAATCTGAACACTGAAACACCCAGTTCAAGGATTTATCTTGTGGGCCCTGCACACAGAGGTAGAGGGGTGAAGATGCAGATTTCAGGCACATACCTTGCTGTTGAAAATGTAAGAAAATATAAAAGTGCAATGGAGAGAGCACATTCTCTCCTATAAAACTGAAAGGTACTTGCCAGCCACTCAATAACTCCTCAATATAGAGAAAACTCTTCAAATAATAAGAGAGTACTCTCAGATAATGCTTCTGGAGATGAAGGTACTCTGGGACATTTAAGGGGTTTCTAAAAGAGAGAATCACCCCAAATAGATTCTTTTGAGTATCTACCATCAGCCCAGATGGATGTCTTCTAGCTAGAGAGCAAGACCATTGTGCAATGTGTGTTCCAATGCCAGGGCTAGGCTTGTTCACCTGGGCTCCCCCCTAAGCCACATCAGCTCCAATTTCTGAATGGGGTCTGCAGTGTTCTCACACAAGAGACCTTTGGCATCATTACATGCCCAAATTCTAACCTGAAGATATTACTGGCATGTTTGTTGGTCAAAAAATTAGTGAGTAAATTGTCAGCTTTTCTGTGTTACCTTCAGACAGAAGAGGTGAATCTGGTTAGAGGAAGGTCTGGGGCCTCTTATATTTTGGACAGCAGCTCTCCTAATCACTTTCCAAACCAGTGATAATATACCTGAGATCACCACATTCAAAGGTGCAGAGATTTATTTTGGCTCATGGTTTCAGAGATTAGAGTCCATGGTCACTTGGCCCTCTTACCTCTGGACCTGTAGCAAAGCAGAACATCTGGCCAAGAGTGTATGGCATAGGAAAACTGACCACCTCATGGCTGCTGGGAGGCAGAGAGAGACAGAGACAGAAGTGCATTAGGGTCCCAGTACCCCGTCAGTGGCACATCCTCAATGAGGTAATTTTCATCAAATGGGCCCCAGTTTCCACAAGCTTCCAACACCTCCCAATAATGACTTCAGCTTGGAACCATATATTTAAGAGTGAGCTTTTGAGAAACACCAAATGTTAATGCTAGAACATCTACCCCTTGTCCCCAAAAGCTCATGTCTGTCTCACAGCAATAAATAATTAGAAATAAATAAATAAACAAGCATTTGGACTCCAAGAGTCCACAAATATCAACAGTGCATTCTCAATAGTTTTTGCCCAAAGTCTCTTCTGAGACTCAAGGGAACACAGTGACGCTGAACCCTGAATTGAACGTTTTTTTTTTCTGCCATTCTCTTCTTTCTAATTCATGAGTATAGCTTTCTTTTTTCCCCACACCCTCAACCCTATCTTAATGACTAACCATAGAGTCACTTAAAAGCACGAAAGTCAGTTAAAAGGGCCCTTGCACTGGGCACCTTACTATGTCACAGGAAATGTCCAAATTAAAAGGTATTGGCAGAAGTGTACAGAAGACACTGACTAGGAGGGAAACCAGACACACACACACCTTCAGAATTGCAAGCATATAAAAAATCACATTATCTTAGATTCACAGGTCTGGGATGTGTCAGGGTCCACTGGACCCAGATATAACCCACAGAATCCCACCTTCTTTAAATAACAGTTTTTTAAGAGAGAGAGAGAGAGAGAGAGAGAGAGAGAGAGAGAGAGAGAGAGAGAGAATTTTCTAATATTTATTTATTAGTGTTGGGCAGACAAAACATCTTTATTTTTATGTGGTGCTGAGGATCAAACCTAGCACTGCACACATGCCAGGCGAGTGCGCTACCACTTGAGCCACATCCCCAGCTCCTTAGTGACATCTATTTTTAGTTGTCTATCAATATTTATTGATTTATATATGGTTCTAAGAATTGACCCCTGTGCCTCACACATGCCAGGCAAGCTCTCTACCACTGAGCCATGACTCCAGACCCCTCTGAAGGACAGTCTGTCAACACTAGTAACCTGTGCTTGTGTCCACCTGCCCAAGACTGCGAGAACAATTCCACATTACACACTGTATACACTTTCACTCAGCAGTACTAAGCAAGATGAAACCAGGAGCTAGCCATTCATCTCTGAAATGCTGAATTGTTGCCAATGAAGCCTTTTCCTCTCCCACCTCTCTGCCTCTTCAGTTACTGACTTTCATGAGTGGAAGCAAAGCAGCAGAATCGAAACTTTTGTAGCTGCATTGGCTGCAATCCTCATTAATAATCAAAAAAAAGTTAACACATTTCAAAGATACATCTACGCAGGGGAAACACAACTAACCCCAAAGGGAAGAAGAGGACAGCAGTAAGGAGAAGACTGAAAAAGCACAGCAGGGCACACGTTAAGTCTAGTGCTCCATTAAGTCTAGTGCTCCAGGTGTGAAACTAGGGCACCTGATGGTGTAATATGGGTGCCCTAGAGCTTGAGCATCCTTACCCCTCCAGCTTGGTCTGATGTGGGACCACTCCCTAGAGCTTCTGTGCTCACTGACTTTCACTTACCTGAGCAGGGGTTCATAGGCCTGCCACTGCTAACTTCCACCACAACACTGGCTCCACTCTCATAGTTTGATAAATCACTGTTTCTGGGGTTACTGGGTTGCACTCTGAATGTGATATGCACATCCTGTTCACCAGCGTTTCCTCTGAAGTATGAATGCAAACCTTCACAACCCCTCAACTCTTCACTCTGTAAGCCTGATAACCAGCATCATATGGACAATAACAAGGTCAGCTGAGAATGAGGACAGTAGCCAGACCCACCTAGACCATGGCCTCTGTTAGCCCGTATGATGTTAGTTACACAGCAAAATGAATCTGGACATAGGATTCTGAGGCTGCCTTTTGCACGCAGGGCACCCTGATAATCTCTCCACAAGTCATTGAGCCTGCTAAGGGTGGTGTCCTTCCCATTCCTGAGATGTCGAAAGGTGGCTTCTGTGTAATGGAACTAATCTCTTTACCAACCACACCATCTTTGGCCCCAACATTACAAAGTTTTCATTTCTGGAAAACCTGCAAGTATTTTAAATCTTTCTACCCTGGCTTTTGCTCCTGATCCCCATGGTATATCAGGCTGAAAGCAGAAAAATATACCCAGGCCATATCTCAAATGCTGTACTGCCTTTAATATTCCCTGCTGGATAAATTAGTCTGTGTTTTAGTTGCCTTTTACATCACTGTGACCAAAAAAATCTAACAACAACAATTAGAGCAGGACAAGTTTATGTAGCTCATAGTTTCAGGTCTCACTCCACTGACCACCAACTGCATAGCTCTGGGGCCATGTTGAGGCAGAACATAGTGGGGGAAGTGTAGGGAGTGGGAAAGCAGCTCAGCATATGGCAATGAAGAAGCAGAGAGAGAACTCTGCTCACCAGGGACAAACTATGAACCCTGGATCAGTTTCCTCCACTTGATCCTCCTCTTTGTCCTCAGCCTGGGCGGGCTTATCTATCTGCCTGTGGTTGACTGGGAAGGCGAGAACAGGCCCATGGTGTGGCTTAACCTTTGTATTAGACCGCCTTGGGCCAGCTTGGGTTGACTCTGTGCCTAAGGCTAATGAGCGGAGCTCAGAGTCAAGGCATCTTAATTCTTTTAAAAGTTGGATCTGTTCCCGTCTATGTTGGAGAGACTTGCGCAAGGGAGCCAGGTTAGGCAAGGTAAGTGGAGAAAAAATATCTGATGGGGCAGTTGGCGCCTGAAGGGCCAGAGCACAAAAGGCAGGAGGGATATAGGAGGGAGGTGGATGGGTAAGTCCTATAGGCTGTGGCAGGGTCCTGAGGGTGGCGGGTCTTGTGAATTGTAGTGAGCTGCTTCCTTCTCCAAGGTAGCCTCTTCCCCAGGTGTCAATGTGTCTCTGGGATTTAAAACTGGATAAAGGCGGTTGGTAGCTGTTGCAGCCTTATTCATTAGGGTGGGATTTTGAGTGCATCCAAGAAGGTTCCCAGGGTCCTGGGGAAACTGAGAAGGATCTATGTCTATACTAACTGAAGGGCATGCCTATGGGGGACGAGAGGGATGAGAGGTCTTTTGCATAGCCTCTTCCCCAATCCTGACAAGTTTTAAGGTACCATTGTCAAAGGGTGAATTTTTAAGAATTTCATTTTGTTCCAATAAGAAAAGGTGGGAACAGGCACCTTTTCTTGGCCAAAGGATTCATAATAATCTTTTAAACAGTCTCCTACTCTAAGCCATCTTTTACCATCAATGGTCTCTTCAAGGGGAAACCACGGACACAATTCTCCTATGTATGAAAAGAATAATTTTAAGTCCTTTTTCTTAACACGTGCCACTCGTGTCTTGAGGGCCTCCTTGAGGCCTGACAAAAACAAATCATGTGACGAAACTGCTTGTCCAATGGTGGGTCATTCACTGTGCGTCGTCCCCACTCTCTTCCTGGATCTGTTTCTCCGTCGTGTCTTCCAAGGCGATCGCGAGCTCCGCTTGGCCAAGTCTCCCTGGAGGACGGCGTTCCTTCTCAGTCAAAGGCTCGAGCCCCAATTTTTGGGCGCCAAATGTTCTGACCCGCAGGACACATCAACGTATGCGGTGAACCTAGGTGGGGAGGAATGAAGGGACAAGAGACATGAAGGATGACAGCAAGACAGGAGTTCTGATCAAGCTGCAAACTTTTATTTTTCACACAGGGGTATTTATATGCTGGGGATGGGGAAGCTCTCTAAACAGCAATTGCTGGATGTGGGTGGTAAAACTGCCAGCTGCAAGATTTCTGATGATCCTGATAACCACAGGATGTTCGAGGGAGATAGGTAGCTGCAGGATGTCTCCCAGGCAGGATGTCTCCCAGGAGGCTGATCTTGTAAATGTCATTCTATTCTTTGAAGGAGAATTACCTTCTAGCCCCTGACACCATACCTCCCACAAAAAAGAAAATGCATTAACAGAAAAGAGTTCACACTGATCCTTCCTGAATTCCCCACCCCACTCCACCCACAACATCCAAAAATGGCCTTAATAGTCATTGCAGCCACGTTGACGCAGCACCTCCTATGTGCTAGGGACTGCTCTGCATAAATAAACCCCAGGAGACACACCAGTGTCTCCATTTAAGAAAGAAACTGAGGCAAAGAGAGATTTATTAACTTACCAATGATCACACAGCTCAAAAGAGGCCCATAGGGGTTTTAAACCCGGGCCATTTGGTTTTACTCCAGACCCCTCAGACCAAAGATGCAGTAAGTGGGAGGAGAACATCAGACATATGATCCACCTATGGCAGGAGGAGACTTGGGTGAGTGGAGCCTTCTGTGACACAGACAGTGTCCCCTCTCGGGGGATGCCTCACCTGGTCCTGAGAGGCCCACTCAGCCTGGGGGAGAAGAGAGCCCCCTGCAAGCCTTTTGGTTTAAGAGAATGTTCACTTACCTGAGCTGCAATGTCTCCACTGCTCTGAGGAGTTGGGGCCACGTCCTGTCAGAGATCCTTAAAGGTGACCTCATTTTAAGGAAACAAGCCTGTGGCCAATTGTCCAAGATTGACTAAGTCAGGGGCCAGCACAGGCAGCCAGCAGAGGGGACACCATTGAAGAGATGAGCCGGAGCAGGGTCCAGGGGCCTGGAGCACGGCCTGGGCACGGCCCAGTGGCTCCCAGCTGACATCCTCCCTGTCCGGGAGATCCTGGAAACTGCCTTCATGGTGATTTTCAGGTGCATGCATGGGAGGCCCTACTTGCTCCAGCTTCAGGGTAGGACAGGGAAGATTTCAGGCCTCATCAGATTATGGGCATGAGCAGGATGGTGGCCAGCAGGGGAAGACATCAAGGGCCTCCATCTCACAGCAGTTTATGCATTGTTTGTTGAGCCACTACCATGCATCATATGGATGTAGCTGGAAAGTGGATTTTTAGCATGTGTAAAGGACCTGAGGCAGCAGTGGGCTTGGTACATTTGAGGCTGTGTGGGGAGTTGAGGATGGCCTGAGCCAGGATGTGCCTGGGGATAGCTGAACGAGATGAGGCAGTTTGGGAACTGATTGACTTCTTTCCCTTGTGCTCCACCTGTCGAACAAGCAAGGCACAGAGATGAAGATCTTTCACATGACAGATGAAGAGTCTGAAGGTCAGAGTGGTAAAGGCATTTTCAGGTCCCGAAGGTTACACATGGCGGAGTTGGAATTCTCACCCAGATCTGACTCTAGAGCAGTTTATGTGTCCCTTCTAGCATGACTTTCTGACAAGTCCAGATGCACCCAAACTCAACCTCCTGTATCTGGTTTGAAGAGTCTCAGGTACATGAGTCATATAAGGCCTTGATAAGTCCTTCTGCAAAGGAAGTTTCTAATATTTCTTTAACCCAGCACTTGCAACGTTCATTTGAACATAAGATCCTTATAAATGTGACTAGAATGAAGACATTTCAGAAGTGACCTTGGGATACACTGGTCTTGGTAACCCACAGAAGTCTCAAGTGGTCTTCCTGATCTTGGGGAAGAGAATTCTGGGTATATTTTGGAGACTCAATAAGATGGTGAAGGGATGGAGAGAGATTCAAAGGACTAATGGGGGTATTTCAGAGCGGGAAGGGATCCCTAGAAGGACCCTAAGTGGGACTCTCGAGAGATTTCCTCCCTCGCTTCAGAGAACAGTACCAGGGCCCGTGAGGGTAGGATAGGAGTTTGAGACTGTACCTGAGGTGGGCCATCTTGGTCGGGAGTGAGCTCCCCACCACCAGCAGTGTGCAATTAGAAACTGTTGCATTACACTGCTGAAGGTCACTTCCTCTAGGATTCTGGGCTTCGGGGTAAAGAAAGCCACCCCACCTGGGCCATGCTCAGTCCCCCCTTCTCTCCAGAGTGGGCACAAACAAGCCAGACATGGCACATTCATGACATTAGGAAAATCCTTATAAATAAAATAGTTACTATGAAAGCTGATGAGCTCTCCACAGTCCATCTCCTCTCAACAGGAATAATGCCAAGCCCGTGATTCCAGTGTCACCTCCCGCCATCGACTAGAGGAAACCCTCATTTTAAGAAGTATAACAAGAAAAGTGAATGACAGTCTATTGACATTTTAAAAAGTGTGTGAGCAGTGGGGACATGACTGGCTGGAGAGACGCAGAGACAGGAGGAGAGAGGAGCCACACCAGTCCCTTCCATCTCCGCTCAACCTGGAGGGCTCAGGCACCTCTGTCGCCCAAGGGCTGAAGCTCGGTGTTTTCTTCACCAAGAAGGAGGTCGAGGTGGGAAGGGGTGGGAGCGGGCCAGGGCCATGAGCCTGCTGTGCCCCAACTCCTAGGTCAGGGTCCCCCCTGGAGGGGCTCTGGTGGCTCTGGGGGACTGTCCTGGAAGGGCAGGCAGGGAATCTGGCCAATGGAGACCAGGAATCAGGTCCCCTCAGCTTTCCAGCCAGGCTGCGGCTCAGGGACACACACGGACCTGCCTTGTGCCGGCACCACTGCCACCTGCCCCCACAGACACCTGCACCTCTGGAGTGAGCGCAGCCCGGGGTGGGTTGCAGAGGCATGGGACGGATGTCCACGGAGACCATTCTAGGGAGGACATGGGGCCACCTCTACGCCCTTTCCAAGGTGAGGGGCGAAGGTGATGGGCCTGGGGACTCGCTGGGCACCGACAGGGACAATGCCCTGGGGATTCGTGGGCTCCAGGACTAAAGCCAGCCTCGGGCCTACACCGTGTCGGCCTGTCACACTGCGCTCCTAGTGCAGCACGCATACACACATGCATGCGTGTGGGCCAGCGCACGCTCACTAGCGTGGATGTCACACCCCTGCACCAGCATCACTGCCCGAGCAGAAGGGACTGGCAGGGTCGGTCCACCTGCACATGCGCAGACCATGCGCACCCACCCCATGATGTATGCACCGACCCCCCACGCCACTTCTGTCTTACTCATGAGCCCACTTACGTGCACACAGGGGGACAGATCCTCGTTCTGCCCTGCGTCCCACACTCCCAGCAGGTGCCCGTCCAGCACAGGCCAAACACACGGGGCATAGCCCACCCAGGCACGGTGGCCTCCCTACCTCCCAGCACCCAACCTCGTGGTGCCCCACTCCCTGATCAGTGTTTGAACAGCTGTCCTGTGTCTCCTGAGTGCTGGGGGAGCAGGCCACGGATGGCCTCGAGGGAGAATGTCACCCTCTCCAGCCCCTCCTGCCCCCAGCCCGCCTTTGTCAACCAGGACAGCGCTCGGGGGGACCCTGCTGTGCTGCCCTCTTAGCTGGCTTCCCCGCCAGGGCCCTGGGCAATGAATGAGCCTCGGGCATCCCTCCTGACCCCATTGTCCTTGCCCACGCCTTATCAGTGGGCACAGGTAGAGAGGACAGGGGCTGCAACTCGGGGAGGCCTGTTCTAGAAGCATCCACCCATCCCTCCCCTTCCTCTCCACCCGCCCAGCCCCTCACATCCGCTGGTGGCCCCACCTCTCAGCCATTGTCCAGGCTGTTCCCCGCCCCCAACTCGCCCCTTAGCAAGGACCCCTAACCTCCCTCTCCAGGAAGCCCTCTGGGTTCCCTTCCCTCTTGGCCTCAAGGCGCCTGCACCTCACCCCTCCCACACCAAGATGTCCATTTCTTGCTCCCTGTACATGACCATGGGATGGGGAAGCGTGGAGTTGTGGGGAAGGTGGACAGCTGGGTTCCCATCATCCTGGCACCCACAGAAGTGGAGGGGGAGCCCTGGCCAAGGGCAAGACCTCTGCAGTAGGAGGGTGGACGGGAGGGAGAGACCCAGGGAGTGCGGTGCCTCTATTCTCGGGCCTCCAGGAGTGAATCAGGTCCCTGGCCTTTATTCAAGAGTAAAGGATGCCACCACACACATGAGGAAGTTAGTAAATTCCCTCCCCTCCTCTCCCCACCCAGAAGGCTGCCAACTTCTAGATGGTAATGGTGTGTGGGATAGTGAAATCAGCATATCCATCAACACACTCCCTGCTCATCATGTACAGGGAAGGGCCAGTGGCTCCAGTTCCACATCATCATCCTCTGGAGGCTCCCTGGGCACCGGCTCCCAAATACCCAGAGGGAGGGACATCCCCCCAGTCCCCTCCTAGCCGCCACCCGGCAGCCCCCAGGAGCTCTGAGGGACCATCATGAAGGGGACTCCTTACTACACAGACTGCCTTTGATTTGGGGGACAGTGAGTGGGACCTGTTGGTTGAACTTGGTGTGACAATGGTGGGCATCCTGGGTCCTCTACCTATATGCAAAATGGGGGTGATATCTGTAGCCCCTCTTTCAAGACTCTGTAAAGATTCACATGGATTTTATGTGGTGACTATATCCCACATAGCAAGCACTGGACTAATGCAGGCCTTTTCATAAAAGTATTTCTGATTCAAAAAAACACATTCCTGGTAATCCCAGTGAATCAGGAGGCTGAGGTAGGAGGATCAAAAGATTCAGGTGAGCTTGGGCAACTTAGTGAGATCCTCAAAATAAAAAATAAAAATAAAAAAGTAAAAAAGGGCCAGGGTTATAAGGCTCAGTGATAAAGACACCTGTGGGTTTGATCCCCAATTCCACAAAATAAAAAAAAAAAATGATTTCATGAAATGCCAGGCATATTGTAGAGATGCAGTAAATATTCTTTAGATTGATGCTTGGCTTTCAGCAAGAGTCAAGTTGCAGCTGCCTTTAGTCTGAGTATTTTGTAGGTGCTCCATGGTAGACTAAGGTTTACCTTGTTTCCTGGGCCCTGGCAGCCTGGACACCCTTTGCCTCTTCACTGGAGGGCCAACAGGGGTTTTTGAAATGACCCTGTGGATGGGGTAAAGGGAGCAGGTTCTGTCCAGGGTGAGGTCCCTGGGAAGCTTTTAGCACGGGTGTGTTAATGCAGGCTGGGAGGTCAGGAGCCCCGTGTCAGCCAATGAGACCTGAAAGCTTAGTCCCAGCCTGGAAGAAGGTTAAGGGCAATGTGCCAACATGAGGCTGACCTGAGCTTAGTTCAGATGTTGCCATTTACTGGCTGCGTGGCTACAGGCTTCTCTCTGGTCTGTGAAATCAGACTCATGTTGTCTTCTGTGCTCATCAACCAGGTTGGGGTTGAGGATGCCATGATATAGAAAGAATGCATAGATACAATGGAGTGTGGGACACAAGTGTCCTGGGAAATCAAATGAGAACTTTGAACATCTTTTACAGAAGTCAGCAGAGTAAAGAGGAAACCTTGAACAGGGGATCAATTCTTGGTTCTGTAACTTTGGGGCTGTGTGACCTTAGGTAAGTTACAGAACATCTCTGAATCTGGTTCCTCATGTGAATGCGTACTCTATTATCATGAAGGCATAATACTCTTTCCCACGATATTGCCCACCTGGCAATCGCTGTGCTCCAGGAGAAAACATCTCTGGCCAGAGCCTGCCACCACAGAACATGGTCTGTCCTTCTCTGACCCCAATCCACAATGCCACTTGAAGCAGATGGAATGAGAGGGGCAAGCTAGGGAAGAGCTGTGGAAGCTTGGTTGGATGCCAGGGAGCAGTGACAGTAAAGTGAGGTCCTGCCTGCCCTCCTGGTGGTCGTGCTCCGGCAGAGGGGTGCATGTTGGAACATACGCTACAAAGAGCAAACAGGCACAGGAGGGGATAGGTGTGGCAGGAGGCTGTTCTGGTTTGGATGTGAGGGGTCCCCAAAAAACTTAGCTGTGAGACAATGCAAGAGGGTTCGAAGGACAAGTGATGGGGTTGTAAGAGTCTTAACCCCTCAGTGAATTAATCCCCTGATAGTGATTGACTGAGTGGTGACTGAAGTGGTGGGGTGTGGCTGGAGAGGAGGGTCATGGGCCAATTATTTGGGATATATATTTGTATTTGGCAAGTGGAGCCTCCCTCTGCTTTCTGATCATCATGTGAGCCCCTTCTCTCTACCACACTCTTCCGCCATGAGGTTCAGCTCACCTCAAACATTGAGGAATGGAGCCTGCTGTCTGTGCATTGAGACCTCTAAAACACTGAGCCCCCAAGGCAACTTTTCCCTCTCTACAATTGTTCTGGTTGGGTCCTTCCATAGTGCAGCAAAAAAGCTGACTAAAACAGAGACTACTTTCAATCAGGTGGCAAGGAAATCTTCCCATTTGGTGGCACAGGATACAGAGGAACAGACTGACCCAAGGTCAGCCAGCAAGGTTCTGAAATATTCCAGAGGTCTGGCCCTCCTCTCTGCACCACGCTGTGTCCAGGGTCCACTCACACTTTCTGCATGGCCTTGTCCTACTCGTGCCCACACCTCTGCAGGGACAGCCCAGCTGGCTAGCCCTTTCTTCTCTCAGGCAGCCGAAGCTGCTGGGAGGATCTGAACTCCAGCCAGCCATGGCGCTCTCGGGTCCATCCCTGCCCAGTAGTGGGGAGAAGGCTCAGGACCCTCTCCTCAGGGGGGGCATGTTGGGGGCCAGGAACTTACAAAGGCAAATAATGTCTGGGTAAACATTGGCTGCTGATAGCTCCAGCTGTGGGGGCCAATGATGTCCCCTTGGTCCAGATGTTGGCCTCACCCACCTCCCTCCTGTGGCAGTACATTTGAGGAGAACATTGTAGGCCAGCGGAGAGCAACACAGAATGCGGGGTGGGGAGGGGGCTGGCAGGGCCACCCAGCACAATCCATGCACAGCTAGCCAGCATAGTCCTCCACCTCCAGGGTTGTCCGGACAGCAGGGGTCACTCCTGGGCTGAGAGTGTACCAGGGAAGATGGGGCCACAGCCTCCCCTGTCCAATGTCCCAGATTTCCTGGCTGGGAATGAAAACTGAATCCAGAGGTGGAACCAATGCCAGGACCCTATGCTCTCCCAGGATAGAGTGAGCTTCTTGTCCCTGGAGGTTTGTCAGCAGGGTCTGCACCTTCAGAGCTGGTGAGAAGCAGGCTACTCAGGGCATTGGAGAGGGTTGGGACTAGAGCCTTCTCTTGGATTCTTGCCAATTGCCCCACCCCTGATCCTGAAGCCCACAGGGTGCCCAGTCCACCCTCCCCTCCAGCACCAGGAGAGTCTAGAACTTGCTTCTTCAAATCTCCCTTCCCTGAGTGGGTCAATGTCTTGATGGGACCCTCCCCTGCCCCAGGTGCACACCGACACTTCTCCTAATGCATCCTGGCTGGCCCACTGGGAGCCACAGATGACATGTCACATGAGGGGACATAAGGGGGCTCTCACATTTCCCACGCCTGGGCTCCTGGGCCCCCAGCATTCATGATGGCTGATTTCAACAAGAAAGGGCCCCTTGAGAAGGAGAGTCCCCCTCCCTTTCCCCCTCGCCTCTGCTAAGCCCCACTCTGCAGCTAAACACTGTCTGAGCCTCCCTCCCTCTGGAGCACCCTCTCACTCACCTGCCAAGCCTTCCCCAGACTGCTGCAGCCTCACCTCGCAGCCTCTGCCAGCCAGGATGAGAATCCCAAGGTGGGGTGGGAGGATCAGGGCTCCATACTGCAGAGGAGAAAGGGGGGTCAGTCTGTCCTAAAGGTATAAGCCATTTGGCCAACCATAGGCCAGAATGACTGAATAAATCTTCGTGGGTGCTTTAATGCTCTGAGGACAGGAGGTCTCCCAATCTCAAATCCAAAGACAGCCAGAGCAGTGAAATTTACTATGAGGCCTTCCAGGCATCTGCCCTAAATTTTCGAAGTGGCATTTTTTTAAACCTTTTATTTTGACCTAATTTTAGATTTACAGAAAAGTTGCCAAAAATAGAACAGATAGCTTCAGTACACCCCTCACCTAGCCTTCTCTAATATTCACATCTTACATAACCCTAGTAAATGATCAAGCCTGAGAACTTATCCTTAGTTCAGTACAATCACCTGAACTTCACATCTTATTGGATGCTGGGTACAGTGGTGCATGTCTGTAATCCCAGCAGCTCAGAAGGCTGAGACAGGAGGATAGGGAATTCGAGGCCTGCCTCAGCAAATTAACAAGGCCCTAAGCAATTTAATGAGACCCAGTCTCAAAATTTAAAAAAAATGAAAATAAAAAAGGGCTGGGGATGTAGCTCAATGGTAAAGCAGTCCTGAGTTAGATCCCCAGTACCTAAAACAAAACAAAACAGCTCTTATTTGAATTTTCCATTTTTCTACTAAGATCTTTTCCTGCTTCCATCACCCCATTCTGGACACCACACTTCATTTAGTTGTTATTTTTCTTTTGTGTCCCTGATCAATTGGTTGCCGCAGTCCGGCTGCAGCAAAATAACCAGGGGGTGACGAACAACTTGTGTAGATTGATACAGCAGGAGTCGGAGCCATTTATTGTAGGAAAGGAGGGGTATATATACATTCCACACAGCTTATCTTAATTAACATAAACTAGATACAGCAGTCAACGAATCACAGTTAATGGCTTGCTGGCACCACCTCACAAACCACTCCCTCTGGCAAAATGCCAGGCGCCATCCTAACTTGTTTACAGACCTTAACATTGGTGACATTCCCTCAGTCTATACTCATCGTTCATGATCTTGACAGCACTGAGGAACAAGTGTTTTGTAGAACTGTGGGTTACCTTGTGTTTTCTCAAGATCAGAGGAAGGCTCTGCAGTTTTGGATATACCACAGAAATGGTGCTGGCTCCTTCTCAGCTCACCATATCAAGAGGCTCATGTCTCCAACATGTTTGATTACTGGTGGTGATGACCTTGATCACTTAGTTAAGTTGATGTCTAAAGGGTCTATCCACTATAAAGTTACTATATTTTTCTTTTGAATTAATACATATCTTGGGGAAAATACTTTGATATATATGTGCAACTATTCATAACTTTGTATTTAATTTACACATATATCTTTTTTAATTTCTTTGTTTAGTTGTAGATAATTGTTATATGTTTATTTATTTTATGTGGTGCTGAGGATTGCACACAGTGCCTTACACATGCAAGGAAAGTGCTTATCACTGAGTCACCACTCCAGTCTGACACAAGTATATCTTTATCATACAATATAGTAATTTGACACATATATTGATAATAATGGTGTAATTATTATTTTGCCTCCTAAAATACTTATCATTTCTCGTTTTGTTTATCACATTTACTTTCTTCTAGTAATTTTGAATCATATCATATATTGTTGTATATATAGAATAGAACACAAGAACTAGTTAATCCTACGGGTGTTTGTGCCCATTTCAAAATTTGCCTACAACTAAAGATTCCAAATGTTTGGCACGTTTTTTTAAATATTCATAAAATGTCAAATTATTTAAACATACTGAAAATGATGCCTGTAATCCCAGAAGCTTGGGAGGCTGAGGCAGGAGGATCATAATTCAAATCCAGCCTCAGCCACTCAGAAATGTCCTAAGAAAATTAGGAAGATTCTGTCTCAATATAAAAAAGATAAAAGGGCTAGGGATGTGGCTCAGTGATGAAGTGCCCCTGGGTTTCATTACAGGTGCAAAGAAAATAAATAAATAGAATAAATAAAATAAGTAAACTGCTTATCCACAGAAAAACATGGAAGAATCAAAACACTCTTTTAAACAAAAACGTAGACATCAAAGTGTATATCATGAGAGACTGGGACTTTGCCTCAGAGGTAGAGTGAGCAACTAGCACATGTGAGGCACTGGGTTAAAACCTCAGTGTCACATATAAATTAAATAAAGATATTGTGTCCACCTACATCTAGAAAATAAACATTTAGAAAATAAATACTTTTAAAAGTGTATATCATGATTTTTTTCAGTTAAAATATTTCATTAGTGATTAAATTAATACTTTGATCAAAATCAAAATGCATATGGTCAATGCAGTTGAAAATTGTACTAGGTTTTTTTTTTCATTAGTGAATATGACTGTCATGGTGAGGGTGTTGAATCCTGCAGAAGAGGAACAGTTACTGGTTTGGTTTGGTCTCAAATAAATTATGCGATGATCCCCTGGTTTATGTTGTAGCTAGTGGATCCATGGTTACTTTGAAGAATCCTGTGGTGAATAGATGCCTTGGAGGATCTAAAATTCTCTGTGGAGATTGAATTTAGGTTACAATATTACAAGCTTAGTGAGTTTAAACTGAATTTATTTTCTCCCAATAATCTGAGGCAACAACTCGGTTGTTACAACCTCCATAGAAGATGTAGGCAGGCCTACCTAATATCAATTTATTGGTATTTTTTTCTCACTCAGCATAGCTCCATCAGTTGACTTGTAGGTATGATGTGAAAAGCAGCATGAAGAAAAGTAAAACCTTCTGCATAGATTAAAAGAAAAAAAAAGGGACTCATGGACAAGCTGAATCCTGCTTAAAATAGTATGAAGGAACTGTCATTCGTAGAAAATGGCAGGATACAGAAAGTTCTTTTCATTATCTCCACCCTAATAAATGCTTAAAAAAAAGAAAAGATCACCCTGTCATTTCTAATGGAAGAAAATCCTTCTCTGGTACAAAGACTAAGTGAGTAAATATCCAAATATCGAAGATGTGGTGATGGAAATGCAAACATACTGACATTCATTAGAGGTCAGGAGAGTCACATTACAAGGATTTTTTTTGATCCTTCAAAAAAAGACAAATGCTATGTACTGATGTTTATGTGTGCTCTTTCTCGTCCAGCAAGGGGTTTCACGGAAAATTGTAGAAGAGGCTGTGTCTGTGAAGTCACTAATCAAGACCTCTGGACATCAAGCAGGAAACAGGTCCCATTTTATTGTGAAGTTACCATGTATATATACTCAGGCAGTAGCTTAGCAGATTACAGGCAGCCACCAATGCAATTTCTGCAGTGACCAATCAAGGAGTGAGCAATGGAGCAAGAGCAGGGAATTCAACACATAGCCTCATGCCCAGGGCAGTGCCTAAGGGGTAAGTATTTTGCTCTTCACACAACCTAGCATGGGGTAGTGTGTTGCCACTCAGGCACTCTTAATGTATGCCATGAAGGCAGTATTCCATGAACTTGACTCTAAGACATCATTGTGGCCTCGCCTCTCTAAGGTTTTTTGAGGTTCAAGGTTGTGCCATACTTCTGATCTCTTTCAGGTGAGATCAATGTGGTCAGGTGATGCAGGGGTGCATCCACCTCATTACAGGAGTTTTGCTACCTTTACATGGGGACACAGCACCACGTCTGCTTATAAATAATTGATTCTTGAAGTCTCCTTGGACTTGCATTCTTTAACAGAGATCATTAAGTTATCACTTTCTGGCAGTAAAATCTCATCTATCAGCAATAAGATAAATATGGTGTACTAAAGATTAAACACTTTCATTCAAAATTAAATTTAATCAAACAATGTTAAAGATAGCATTTTGTAATTATTAGTTTTATTAGATGTATTATTTGGTAATTTATGGTATATATTCCCCCCTTGTGACAGAACAGCTAGTTCAATGACCTTTTGGGCATTCTTTGCCTCAAGAGAATCCAAGTTGGGTGCAGCTCTGACTTGAGAGCATGTCAGCAGGAGGAAATCTCCTGTCTGTTCTTGAAGTCTGTGAAGGGTCTTTGCCACAGCTTCAGTTAGAATTTTATGTTATAATCGAGCAAAAAAGTGCTCACATTCTGTACTGTTCCCAAGTAGGTTGTTCTTTACTTCCTCAAAAAATATTTCTGAAAATATTCTTTTAAAAAACTGTTTAACATTGAGGGGTTTATTGGCAGAAGCCATATGGAGATGTGATAATTTTTAAAAATTCAATGTCTTTTTTAGAGAAAAATCCCCACATAAATGTAGAGGGCTTTATGTTATTGTTATTGTTGTTGGTGGTGGTGGTTTGTGTCTTATTTCAGCAGCATCCCCAGCTTATAACTAAGTGGGCTTGAGTCATGTTCTACTAGGACCTTTTATGAAAACACCCCAATGTCCTAGATGTTGGATTCTGCTGGAGCAGTGGTTTTCTAAGTGTGGTACCAATGCCAGCAGCTTCATACTCATAGGATGGCTATGAGTTCCCATGCACAAGAATTATTTGGAGTGGCGCGGGTAGTGGTTTCCTGATTGGCTAGTTTCCTCATTAGCCTGGAAGGTAAGAGGGATTTCGACAAAGGACAAAATAAGAGTCACTGGCCTTTACCAGAATGGGAGGGGGCCTTCCAGGGAGGTGCTTGAATTCCTGTGATTGGAAGAGGCCAGGTAAAACCTGGTGGATGCTCTAAAACAGAATTCATTAATGTAGCACCTGATAGCTGTATCCACACCACTCTACTTTATTTATTTATTCTTTTTTAACAAAAAATTTATATTGGAACACAGTTAGCAAGGTATTTGTTGAAAGGTACTAGATTTGAACTCTCAATAGGTCATATTATCCATAATATTTGCTCCTGGTGATTTATAGAACATCATCATTCAATAACTTTCACGATTATGGAAATGTTCCATGTCTATCCTGCCTAATTCAGTAGCTTCAAGCACATGATATTTTGGCATATAGATCCTGTGACAAAAAAGCTGAGTTTGTCAATTTGATGGATTACATGGACAATGGCCACAAGATTGGGGAGCACCATTCTAGGACACCAAGGCAGAAAATGGAAGCATTTCCTCTAAAAACTGGAAAAAGACAGGGATGCCCGTTTCCACCACTTCTATTTAACATAATTCTTGAAACACTGGCCAGACCAATTAGACAAATAAAATTAATTAAAGGCATATGGATAAGTAAGGAAGAACTCAAATTAGCACTATTTGCTGACAATTAATTAAAGGCATATGGATAAGTAAGGAAGAACTCAAATTAGCACTATTTGCTGACCAAAACAACAATAACCCAATCAATATATGAGCCAAATAACTGAACAGACAATTCTCAAAAGATGATATGCAATCAATTGACACACATATAAAAAATTGCTCAACATGTCTAGCAATTTGATAAATGCAAATCAAAACTACTCTGATTTCATCTTACTCCAGTCATTTAAGAAAAAAAAACAACAATAATTGTTGATGAGGGTGTGGTAAAAGGCACACTCATACAATGCTGGTGGGACTTCAAATTGGTGCAGCCAATCTGGAAAGCAGTATGGAGATTCCTTGAAAAAACTGGAATGGAACCATTTGACAGAGCAATCCCACTCCTTGTTCTTACACAAAAGACTTAAAAACAGCATACTACAGGGACACTGTCACATCAATACTTATAGCAGCACATTTCACAATAGCTAAACTGTGTAGCCATAATAGATGCCCTTCAGTAGATAAATGGAAAAAGATGTAGTATATGTACACAATGGAATATTACTCGCCATTAAAGGGAAAAAAATTATGGCTTTTGCAGAAAAAATTGATGGAGCTGAAGAATATAATGCTAAGTAAAATTTACAAATCACCCTAAAACAAACACCAAATGATTTCTCAGTAAGGATGCTAATTCATAGCATTATGTGTTAGGGAACAGAATGGAAAGACTACATTAACTTCAGATAAGGAAAAGGATAAAAGGGGAGAGAAGGGAAGGAAGGGGGCATGGAGGTAAAAAGGACAGTGGAATGTAATTGTTATCAATACCCTAAGTACATGTATGAAGCCACACAAGATATAAATCTACTATGTGTAGAACCAGAGATATGAAAAATTGTGTTCAATACATGTAATAAATGAAGGAAGTTGAGTTGATATTCTACTTTTGCTAAAATTTAGAAGATGCAGAACATGAAGTGGATAATGATAGGTGCTGAGTCCATGTTGACTGGGTGACAGATGAGGTATTGGGTTTGTTTTGCTTTAGAGTTCAGCTTATTGCAATAAGAATGTATGCATGCTGAGAGGCTGGCACAGTATCATTCTGAGAATATGTGTTTTGCTAGTTTGGAAAAAAGGGGAAAAAGAGGTTATATAGAGCATAAGGCAAGCATAAATACATGTAACATGAATTGTAATGCATTATGTTATCATATTTAAAAAATAATTTAAGAAATGAATACATAAAAAAATAATAACATAAATATTAGGTCATTAAGTGGTGTCATAAATTAAGCAATCCCCAACATCTTATTCATACATAAAGGTATACTGAAAAATTTAATAATTCATTTTAAAAGAAAATTAAAACACTACCTTCAAAGATAATAACATTTGACAGAAGTAGATTTTGGTGGTTGACCTTTTGTTTTGCATTGATAATATGACTGACTTTGAACATTCAAGTGTTGTATAGTGATAGCACTGAGCCTTTACAGGTACTTTCTGTTTGTTAAGAAGTTATTGATAGTGAGTGGGGGATAGGTAGAAACTATGGTGTTTGCAGTGAACTGGCCTTGATGGATGGCACCCATACTATCTCAGGGCAGACTGTAATTAAAGAATGATGGAAGATTCATAAAGGGAGGTGTGATTAGTGTAGGAAAATGCACTGGCATTTATACCATAGAAGGTGTAGTATTGGTTTGCAGGTGGAGTCAAGAGAGAGCCAGTTAACTAAGGGCAATATGGAAAAGTACAGGTACCGAGGCTAGCAATTTTTAGGTGGCTTGGTCTTCTACAGAAAAACCTCCCCTCCACACAGGAACATAGGCCAATTCCCTTTGCCTAGTTCCCTACACAGAGGTCTGGTTTGTTTCCTGCTCTGAGAAACCTAACACATATACTTGCCTTGTGCTATATATAGCCTCTTTTTTTTCCATTTCTGCAAACTAGCAAAGCACATATTCTCAGAGTGATACTAAGCCAGTCTCTCAGCACCCACATATACTTATTTCAATAAGTTGAACTCTATAGCAAACTCTACCCATTACCTCATCTGCCACCTAGTCAACATGGACCCAAGCACCTCTCATTATCCCCTTTATTTTCTGCATCTTCTAAATTATAACAAAGTGGGAAATCAACTCAACTTCACAATGGCAAACAGAAATTTGATGGTTCTCCTATAGCACATCCCTGAAAACACAGGGTGTAGAGACTCTTTTCATTCTTCCTCCTGTCAAATCCAAAGAGCATTATATTATCTTTATACCCTCATCCCCTCCAAATAAAACCAAGGCCTACAAATCTCAAGACATAGAGGACGCTAAATAGGCTTTCTGTCAAAAATAATAAGGAAATGAATAAATTAGAAAAACCAGTATGACATGCTACCAGTTTACTGCTCACCACAACTGCTTTCAAGAGAAAACATTCTAAGGTTTTGAAGTAATGGTGAAGATGGTGTTTGTAGCTCTGCAGAGAGCAAGGGTCCATAACTGAGAAGCTCAGTGTGGCCATTGGTTTCTCATAAACACAAGGTTTGGAGTGACCAATTTATTTTAACAGAGTTTTTGTCTTTTATTTTTTTTTTTTAGTTAAATCTAATGTGGATTGCTTTGCAACGTAAGAAAATGTTAAAGGGTAACTCTTACATTTGTAATGAGTAGTTGTCAACGAAGTGAAAGTTTGCTTTAATAGCTAAAATGTTCTAATAGCTTCATTTAGGTACACTTAGAATTATGCACACATATTTATCCTACGTATGAGTATGTTTTGATATAAGTATACCCTATGGATCAATTTCCACATTCTCAGGAATATTTCTTCTTCTGCTGTTTTTGTACCTTAAACTCATATCATCAAGAATTTAAATAAATCAAACTACTCAATACCGTTTTTGGTGTCTAACTTATTTCATTTAGTGTAATTATTTTGATACTTACCCATGTTCTGAGTGTTTCATTAGTGTCGTTAAGTCCTCACTTGTTAGAATTCAATATTTTTTATCCAAATGCTTCAAATGAGAATATTCAAAGAGATTTATATATAATAACTTTATTTTAAGAGTCAGAGAGACAGAAATATCTTGTGGATGGCATTGTAATTTTCAAAAATTTATAATTTTCCGATAGTTTTTATACATGGTGTGAAGGTAATTTCATAAAATAATTTAATGCACCTGTGTTTTGACTGTGACCACGTCACATAGGTCTGTTGTAGAATTTTCCACATGCAGCATCATGTCACCTCTCATACCTCTCATAATAATTCAAATTTCTGAGAATTTTTTATTTTTAGATTTGCAATGCTTATCTTTTAGAACAAGGTTTATCATTTAACTTTCATTAGCATTTGGATCATTTACAATTGATGTCTGCTCCGTAATTTACAAGTTGCTATGCATGAAATAATGATCTAATATTTCAGTTATAAAATTATTGTGAAATATTTCAGTCTTAATTTATGTATTCATTTAAATTTTAAAGTATATGTTCAGATGTTTTACTTGAAATGCTCCAAGATGTAATTCATGAGCTCTTTACCCTGGCCTAATATCTATGTTTATATCTAACCCTTGTTTGATGTTGTAAATCTTGACATGCTCTCCTGATAATGTTCTAGGTCTATATTGAAAATGATGTCTGGGTGCAGTGACCATCACCCAGTGCCTTAATTAATTCTTCTGTGAAAAATTGGGAAATCCACCTGAAATTGCCAATTCAGTTATTTTTTTTTTTCATTTAAAGGCTTTTCTGAAAAACAACAAAAAGAACAACACAAAAACTAACTAACAAACAAACAAACAAAAAACTCTTGCAACCATAGTTGCTCATACTTAATATGTTAAAATGTGAATGAAATAATGTATTTTAACTCGGTAAATGTATTAAAATTTTAAAACAATAAAATTAATTATTATTATTCAACTATCAATAAAATTAATCACTATGCTCTAATAATAATATTAGAGCATATCAAATCAAAATTCCTAATAAAATTTAATAATAATAATTAATTTTATGGATTTGTTTAAAATGTGACTATTAGTTTTGAATGCTCAGTCACCTACAGTAAAACAATTATAATTTCCACAGTAAAAATTCACAAGTCACAGATATCTGAATGGTGATATCATTGTACGGTTTTGAAATGGGGATTGCCATGATATATTTATCATTCTTTGTGACATAATCGCTGTCTCATGTCATTACATGATTAAAAGTCTAACAAAAAGAGATTTAAAAAAGTGGAGACATGTCCAGATTATTGGTTAGAAATGAAAAAGCTTGGTACCTAAAATAAATGAATAAATAAATTGTCTTCAGTGAATCATTGAAATGTCTGAATTTCATGACAGTTCTTATCCTTCTGTTCAGAGAGTAGTAACCCTAATTTTTTAACAGATAAATCTTGTTCCTTACAGGACCAAATACAGCTCACCCATGACATACGATTATAAAGTGTTTCTTCCATTCAATTTGTCACTAAAATGTTATAATTTATGAAGTGGCAAAAAGAGGTATATAATATCAAGACATATATGTGTGTATATCTATGAGGCTTGCATGGAGGATATCCCTGTTAGTTTTAAATTTTTTTTGCAGTTTTTATTTATCTAGGAAAAGTTTAGTTAAGAAGCATCCAAGTGATAGCACAAGCAGCTCAATAGAAAGTGTCTAGTCTGCTGAGAAGTCTTGATCTAGTTTTGAGAGACATTTGCAAGTTTCATAACTTTAATATAAAACCTGTTTTTAGATATGTGGTTGCTTGTGTGTGGCATCTGAAAATGGAATGTATGTATTAACTAAATGATTTTTAAAAATATAAATATATTTTGTTGTTTTCATTTGCATGATAGTTTGCTGGGAGCCATCAGCCAAGTAGGTATGACAAATTCCTTGCCAGCTTACTCCCATGCTGTCTAGTGGAAGGACTTCTGAAAGGTGACCTTGCTCAAGGACCAGGGCAGGATCCGTGTTTAGGATGTTCCCCCTTTAGAATAGGGCAGTTTAGCATAATAGGAGAGTAGGGTGTTTCCCCTTTAGAATAGGGTGGTTTAGTAATAGGAGATTAGGGTGTTCCTCTTTTGGAATAGGGCGTATCCTGCTGCTGAGTTCCTCTTGAGTGCTTAGGGTCAGACAGTATTTTTTGAGAGACAGAAGCCCATGCGGAGTGGATTTAGGCAGGAGTGGATTTGGGCAGAGAACGTGGATTCCCCCAGAACGTGTTTGTAGACGGCCGGTGTGAGTTCGGGAATAAAGAATTGCTGTTTGAATCTACAAGCTGTGTGGAGACTCGTGATTTGTGCCCAGCCAGAGACTGCGGCATCTGGTGGCCCGTGCACGGAACGTCTGAAACTTGGAGGTAAGTGAAATTGCTCGCCCCTGAGGGAAGGCGAGAGAATGGGTGACCATTTCAGAAAACAATGTGTTCTTCTTTTGATTTATTTTGTTTTTCTTTCAAGCTGCCTATCCCTAGAAATTTCTCAGGCAAACTGGAAAAAATGGTTGACTAAAGGTTTGAAGTTTGTCGGCCCTGAGGAAGAGAAAATTGATACAACGATTTTTTATTCTGTTTTTGCTTCATTCAGTTTCGGTTTTGTTTTGTGTTATCTTATTGGGTTGCGTTATCTTTATAGTAGATTAAAACAAACTGAAAAGATGTTAAGTAAATTGTTAGAGGTTCAGAACATGGTGAAAGACATTTTAGATCAAGCAAAAGAGAAGGTCTCTCCAGCTAGTCAGACAGAGGAAGAAAATTTAAAGGAAAAGTGGTTGTTAGAAAAAAGGCCACAACAGGAGGCTGTTACTAACTCCGTTTTATCACAAGAGGCTTTAATTAAACCAACAGCCCCACCGATAGAGACAGCTGAGTGGCCCTCAAACCCCGTAGTTGATAATTGGGATCCTGAGACAGGACCTCGAAGATTAGCATGCCCTGTACTTGAGCAGGCAGGAGGGCAGCGAATTCACCGTGCTTTAGATTTTAAAACAGTGAAGCAGTTAAAGGAGGCTGTAACAACCTATGGTCCCCAAGCTCCCTTCACGGTGAGCATGGTCGAGTCCATTACTAACTTGGACATGACGCCAGCAGATTGGGCTAGCATGTGTAAATCTGTGCTAAATGGAGGACAATATTTGTTATGGAAGGTTGCCAATGAGGAATTTTGTGCAGAGACAGCTAGGCGAAATGCAGCAGCCGGTTACCCTCAAAGAAATCTAGAAATGTTACTAGGGAAAGGACCTTATGAGGGTCAGCGGCAACAAATTGAATATGATCCTGCTATATATGCACAAATTGCTGCAGACGCAGTTAGGGCATGGAAGACTTTACAAGGACATGGAGATTTACAAGGTCAGCTATCTAAGGTAATACAGAGAGCTAATGAACCTTACGCTGACTTTGTAGATAGGCTAATTCAAACGGCTGCCAAAATTTTTGGGGATACGGAACAAGCAATGCCATTAATAAAACAACTGGCTTATGACCAAGCAAATCGTTGCTGCAGAGAGGTTATTAGACCATGGAGACATGAAGATTTAAACACATATATTAAATTATGTAGAGATATTAATGAACAAGGGCAAGTCTTGGCAGCTGCAGTACAACAGGCTTTAGATACCAGGCCAAAAACATGCTATGATTGTGAACAAACAGGACATTTTAAAAGGAGTTGCCCCATAGGAGGAGGATTTAACAAAACTAGGTATCAAAGAAATAGAATACCGGGTATTTGCCCACGATGCCGTAGAGGGAGACATTGGGCTAATGAATGCCGTTCTCAAACTACCATAGAGGGTACTCCCTTACCAAAAAACGGAAAAGGACCAGGTATTTACCCACGATACCGTGGAGAAAGGCATCAGGCTCCATTGCCAAAAAACGGACAGCCGGGCCCAATGCTCCGGGGCCCACAACCACAAATATACGGGGCAGTGGAGGAACCCAGCAACACCATCAGAGTAGTGCCCAGGACACATTGTCCATTAAATCCCTCATCAGACAAACCCGAGGGAGTGCAGGGTTGGACATCTGCGCCTCTGCCAGAGCAGTACTAACTCCAGAGATGGGAATTCAAATCATTCCCACAGGAATAAAAGGACCTCTTCCCCAAGGGACAGTAGGCTTATTATTGGGACGTAGTTCATCTACATTAAAAGGACTTATGATAAGTCCCGGGGTAATTGATCCCGATTATGTTGGTGAAATAAAAATTATAGCTAGTTCTCCAAGAGGTATATCAGTAATTTCACCTAGAGACAGAATAGCACAGTTGTTAATAATACCCAGCCTACATAATAAATTTCCTAGTCATAGTGTAAAAAGAGGTTCCAGGGGATTAGGCTCCACAGGTGTAGATTGGGCTATGTTGTCTTTAAATTTAGATTCTCGCCCAATGTTAAAACTAAATATTCAAGGACACGACTTTAATGGGCTACTGGACACAGGTGCAGACCTTAGCATCATATCTAGTAAGGAATGGCCAAAACATTGGCCATTACAACAAGCCACTCAAACGCTTCGAGGCCTAGGAGTGGCTACTAATCCCCATAGAAGTGCAATGATATTAGATTGGAAGGATCCTGAAGGTTGTGAGGGAACTATACAGCCCTATGTATTGGATCATCTTCCTATAAATTTATGGGGACGAGATGTCCTAGATCAATTAGGTTTGACATTAACAAATAACATCAATCCTAATGCGCCCACTACTAGGGCTAGACAAGGTTTTAGGAAAGAAAAAAGATTAGGAAAACAAGGACAAGGTATAGCAGCACCAATTCAAATAGATCAAGGAACAGACAGACATGGGTTGGATTTTCAGAAAGGGCCACTGAGACAATCAAAATTACTTGAAAATCAGAAAGACCAGTGTGGGTTCCTCAGTGGCCCCTGACTAAAGAAAAGATACAAGTAGCCCATGATCTGGTCAAACAACAATTAGCGGAAGGACATATACAACCTTCCATATCTCCCCATAATACTCCCATTTTTGTCATTAAAAAGAAATCTGGTAAATGGAGATTATTGCAAGATTTAAGAGCCATTAATAATGAAATGGTTATTATGGGACCTGCTCAATCAGGGATTCCTCAATTGTCTGCTTTGCCAAAAACCTGGCATGTTTTAGCCATAGATATTAAAGATTGTTTTTTTTCAATTCCAATTCATCCCGAGGATAGTCCACATTTTGCATTTACTATCCCTGCATTAAATCATGAAGGTCCTGATCAGAGATATGAATGGAAAGTACTCCCTCAAGGGATGGCTAACAGTCCAACTATGTGTCAAATATATGTTAATAAAGCAATCCAGCCACTTAGAAATCAAAATCCTGAACTACAAATATTTCACTATATGGATGATGTATTATTGGCACATAAAGATAAAAACATATTGCTGGAATGTTATGCCACACTTACAAACTTATTAAAAAATTATAATCTAGAGATAGCAATAGATAAAGTACAATTAAATTTTCCAATTAATTATTTAGGAGTTCTATTATCCTCAACCATGGTCCGTCCACCAAAAATTCAAATACGAGTAGATCAACTCAAGTCACTTAACGACTTTCAAAAGTTATTGGGAGACATAAATTGGATAAGGCCTTATCTAGGCATACCAACAGGAGAGTTGGGACCTTTATTTGATATTCTAAAAGGTCCATCAGATCCAAACTCACCTCGCATGTTAACTCCTGAAGCAAGAAAGGCATTGAAAATTATTGAAACATATATGGAAAATATACATTTGGATAGAATTAATATAAGTTTGCCTTTATTATTTATTGTACTACCAACAAAAAATATTCCTACAGGAGTATTTTGGCAAGAAGGTCCATTATTGTGGATACATTTATCTTATTCTCCTAACACTATTCTTACTAGGTATCCTGAGGCTGTAGGATAATTAATACTCAAAGGAATAAAAGCAGCGAAGGGAGTGTTTGGAATTTCTCCCAATAAAATTATTACTCCATATACTATGGATCAAATTGATGAGTTAGCTAATGAGTTAAATACTTGGGCAATAATCATGTGTAAATCTAATGTTTCATTTGATAATCACTTACCATCTAATCCTTTGTTGTCTTTTTGGTCTAAGCATCCTGTAGTTTTTCCAAAAATGACAAGAAAAACCCCTATCATGAATGCTCCAAATATATTCACTGATGGGTCAAATAATGGTACAGCAGCAGTAGTTACCCCTGATCAAACTTTTACATTTTTAGTACCCAAACAATCAGCTCAAAAGGTAGAGCTTAATGCAGTATTACAAGCCTTTTTAATGTTTAAAGATTCTGTATTTAATTTATTTTCTGATAGTCAGTATGTAGTTAATGCTATAGTATCTCTTGAAGATGCTGGTAGGATTTCCCCTTCTTCTACTGTTTTCTCTTTGTTTTCCACTATACAAAGTCTAATCTGGGACAGAAAAGATCCATTCTTTATAGGACATATTAGAGCACATACAGGATTGCCTGGAGCCCTTAGTTTGGGCAACGATTTAGCAGATAAAACTACACATGACATACATATTTTCTCTACACTAGAAGAAGCTATGAATTTTCATAAAAAATTCCATGTTAATGCTAATACTTTACAAAAGCGTTTTAAAATAACTAAGGAACAAGCCAGACATATAATAAAACAATGTCAAAATTGTGTGACCTTTTTACCACAAGTTAATCTTGGAGTCAATCCTAGAGGACTGATACCTAACCATATTTGGCAGATGGACGTCACACACTTGCCAGAATTTGGAAAATTAAAATATTTACATGTTACAGTTGATACTTCTTCCGGATTTTTGATGGGCTCCCTTCATGCCGGAGAAAAAACTAAAGATGTTATAGCTCATTGCTTACAAAATTTTGCCACTGTGGGTGTTCCTAAACAGTTAAAAACTGATAACGGTCCTGGCTATACCTCTACCTCTTTTAAACAATTTTGCTCATCATTTGGTATTACTCATATAACAGGAATTCCATACAATCCACAGGGACAAGGCATAGTTGAAAGAGCTCATCAAACTATTAAAACGTACTTACTAAACCAAAAAGAGGGAATTGGAAAGGGGTATATATCCCCCAAAGATAAACTTAAAATAACACTTTTTACCCTAAACTTTTTAAATTTGGATTCATCAGGACTTAGTGCTGCAGAAAGGCATATGTATCCAAAAAATGTGCATAAGCCTAAAGTTCTTTGGAAAGATATTCTAACAGGACAATGGAAAGGTCCAGACCCAGTGATTGTAGGAGTCGGGGCTCTGTTTGTGTGTTTCCACAGGGAGAACAGCAGCCGATTTGGATTCCAGAAAGACTAACTAAAGCAATTTCTACGAATCGAAAAGAAGATGATTTGACTCAAATCCATAACAGCTGATATCCAGAACTCCAGCTTGGCCATTCTTACATCTGCAACAGTGATTAACAAGGATGCTTTTTTCAATATCTATTTTATTATTGCATTTTTCCCACATCATAAGGTTCTATTTTTATTTTTTGAGCTCACACAAACCTAGGTTAATGTTTTTCTGATCAGTTTTATTTTTTTTTGACTATAGAGTTTTTAAACATTGCAATGGAGATTTTACCTAGGTAAAGCTACAAGGCCTTTATTATTATCTTATATGTTGTACGTTTGTTTGCACATTTGTGTTTTGTGTTGTATGTCTGTGTGTGCGTATTTTATATATGAGGAGCGCTCATGAGAAAATGGATCCGAATTTTTTTTTTATTCACGTGATTTAAATGGCTTAATTTAAATTAGGTAAACAGCTGTTAAAGATTGTTTTTAAAGGTGCTTAACATATCTGCTTGTTTACTAATTTAAATCAGGTAAACAGCTGTTAAGGATTGTTTTTTAAGGAGGTTAACAGATCTGTTTGTTTACTTTCACCTTTCCTTTTCATTATATTTAATAATTCTTTTCAGGTTAATGTCTTTTTAGCATCATTGCCAGAATTCCTATCTTCATCCCAATGAATATAACTCAACAAGTATGCTCAATCAAGGAGTCAACTTACTTTGGGAGGAAACGGACTTTGGGAGGAGATGGACAGATTGATAGATTCCTCCCCTTTGAACTGCTTACAGAACTTGCCTGGACTATGTAACTACGTTTAGTGCAGCAAATTGTGGTAATGCTGGCATATCTTTGCTGATGGTGTCACCAGTGATCTTTGCTGATGGTGTCACCAATGATGCAATTTTTCCAAAGGAACTGTCAATTGGCTTGGTGTCGTGGCATTTCTGTATCCTACTCCCTTCTGCTAGTGATGGTCTAAATTTGGGGGCCAATGGCTATATGCTGGACCGGCAGTCAGTGACGGGTATGATCCAATTGCAATGGTATCAACCTAAGACAGGAGGCTGACGCCTAAAGGTCAGTTGCCTAAAGGTCAGTTTTCCCATGACGGGTAAGAACCATATGTTGAATTGGACAACCTACCAGGCGCGGTCCTTAAGCCACATTAACCTCACTCCCCCACTGGCACCAAGGCCAAATTTGGGGGCCAACAGAGGTGAGGCAAAGAACCTCACCCCCCCCACTGGTGCATAGACCTATCCACAAGTATGGCTGTATGCTGGACCGGTAGTCAGTGACGGGTATGATCCAGTTGCATTGGTATCAACCTAAGACAGGAGGCTGACGCCTAAAGGTCAGTTTTCCAATGACGGGTAAGAGCCATATGTTGAACTGGACAACCTACCAGGCACGGTCCTTAAGCCACATTACTTGTTGTTTAATTAATCAGAAGGGGGGAGATGCTGGGAGCCATCAGCCAAGTAGGTATGACAAATTCCTTGCCAGCTTACTCCCATGCTGTCTAGTGGAAGGACTTCTGAAAAGTGACCTTGCTCAAGGACCAGGGTAGGATCCGTGTTTAGGGTGTTCCCCCTTTAGAATAGGGCAGTTTAGCATAATAGGAGAGTAGGGTGTTTCCCCTTTAGAATAGGGTGGTTTAGTAATAGGAGATTAGGGTGTTCCTCTTTTGGAATAGGGCGTATCCTGCTGCTGAGTTCCTCTTGAGTGCTTAGGGTCAGACAGTATTTTTTGAGAGACAGAAGCCCATGCGGAGTGGATTTAGGCAGGAGTGGATTTGGGCAGAGAACGTGGATTCCCCCAGAACGTGTTTGTAGACGGCCGGTGTGAGTTCGGGAATAAAGAATTGCTGTTTGAATCTACAAGCTGTGTGGAGACTCGTGATTTGTGCCCAGCCAGAGACTGCGGCAATAGTTAGTTTACCATTTGGAAAATTTATGGATTGACCACAGGTACACTTTACCACCGGGTCACATCCCCAAAATTTTATTTATTTATTTATTTTAATTTTCAGAAAGGGTTATCAGAAAGTTGCGTGGGGTTTTGCTATGTTTCTAAGCCTGTTTTTTTTTTTTTTTTTTTTAATTCTCCTCTTCCCTTTGCCTCTCAAGCCGGTGGTATGACAGGCATGCTCCTGGGATTTTAGCAATTTTGGGGGGGGTGGGTCAGAGAGATTAAACTCAGAGTCACATTCTGAGCACTATTTTGTATTCCATTTATGACAGTTTCAATGAGATGCACAGTGTCTTGCCATTGCTGATGCTTGCTTTGAACTTGTGATCCTCCTGTTTTAGCTCCAAAGCCACTGAGATTTCAGTCATGCACCACCATGACTACCCAGTTTACCAATTTTTTAAAACAAATACTACCTTAAAATGTTTTCCAATGTAGAATTTATTATTTATATATTAATCTTGGCACAACCACCAAAAATTCATGACTCTTAAGAATAGTATATAATTACATAGTAAAAAGTTATTTTTTAAGCTAACAAAAAGTATATACACTGATTGAAATATATCCTCTACTTTTGTAAGACAAAGAATCATAATTTTGACAGAACTCTCGAATTTTTTTTGTGCTGGTCTAAGTGTAAACCAAAACTCTCCTGAGAAGTCAGTGTTATTAAATATTTGTTAATAAATAAATAGTCTCGTTTTCTTTTGATTTGTGTCATGGTGTTTTTTTATAGAGAATTTTATTTATTTATATGTAGTGCAAAAAATCAAACCCATTTCCTCACATATGCTACGTGAGTGATATTCCTCTAAGCCACAACCCCAGCCCCTTCATGGAACTGTTTATAAAAGACGTAAAGTTAAAATATTATTGTCTGAGTAAAGATCAGTCAGTAATTTTTAACATTTATTATTTAATTGTAGGTGGACAAAATACATTTATTTATTTATTTATTTATTTATTTATTTATTTATTTTTGTATGGAGCTGAACATTAAACTGCATTCCTCATACATGCTAGGTGAGTGCTCTTTCTCTGAGCCAAAACCCCAACTCCAAGTATAGTTAAAGTAACCTTTAGCCCTCTGATTTCTGGTATAAAGAATATAAGAAATGGCAAAATCTAAATTTTGTCATTCTATAGTCAAGAAATGAGGGACTCAGAGAAATAACTGTATTATTTTGAGTTGCATATCACATTAGTGGAAGATTAAGTTCAAATACAAATAAATAATAGGACCAAAAATAAAACAGAATTCTTTCCATATATTAATTATGTTCTCTTCCATATGATTCTAGCTAGAAGATGTGACTTTAATCAGCATCTTACCATTTTTGTACATCTGAAAAAAGTACTATCTAGTCACTATGCACACAAATAATCTTTTACATTAGGATTCAATGAAAAATTATGTTTTATAAGCACTTTTAAAGAGGAGTATTCATCACCCTTCTTTGATTCATTCTCATGCTTTATAGGTATTACTGTCAAAGGTTTCCTTACCATGAGTTTGTTTAGATACTTGTGAGGCATCAATTTCATGGGTGTCTCTTACACCTATAAAATTATGTGCCAGATTTAGCTGGAAAGTTCTCAAAAATCAATTTCTCAAAGTAAAAATGTATTTTTATTCTATTGTTTCTCTCATTATTTTTTTCTTATCTTTCTTGGAATATGCTTACTTTTCTCCATAAGATAGTGCTGGTGCTACCTTAATTCACAATTTATTATTTATCCAAAGATAAATGTTAGTATGTTTTAACTTTTTTTATAGATTTTTTTTTCTTCACATTTTATACCATTTATAGATATCTGTTGAACACTTTTCAAGTTCTTCATGAGCATGAACACCAAGGAGTCAAAATGAGAAACTGTGTATTAAGGACTATCTAATTAAAGATCTTGGATCTGCCAACAATGGTGTCAAAATGTGAAAAGGAGAATATCTAAAACTGCTGAGTCCAGCAATGAACAGCATGAGAGGATAGCAGGCATGTGATGTCAAAGAAAAAAGCAGGTAAGAATCTTGTGAAACTAACAAGGTAGGAGAGGCAGAAGGGTCATAATTTGAAACTCAGCCTCAGCGAAAGGGAGGCACTAAGCAACTCACTGAAAGCCTATATCTAAATAAAATGCAAATGAAGGCGGCAATGTTGCTCAGGAGTTCAGTGCCCTTGAGTTCAATACCATATAATAATAATAATAATAATAACAACAACAACAAAAATATAATATTCAAAATAAACTAATCTCCAGTAATGGCCATTAATGTGTCAGTGGTGTCAAATTCTTGATCTTTGATAGACAAATAAAATTTCATGCATGCTTTGGTAAATCTGAGATATAACAGTCATACAAAAATTATATCCGTTCTTGTAATGTATAGTATGTGTATAAAAATGCCTCATTAAAAGACAGGCATACACTCTAAGAAATGCACTCAAAATGACTTTTCCATTGTTGCAAATATCATACTGTATACTGACATTTAGATTGTATACTACTACAATCTTAGGCTATATATTGTAGCTGTTGTTGTATATAAATTCCATCACTGACTAAAAGATCACTATGCAACACATTATTGTATGTTATAAACTTAGAGAGATCAGTGTACCAAAAAGAGAATTTTAAATTTTTTTAGTTGTTAGTGGACACAATATCATTTATTATTATTATTATTTTATTTTAATGTGGTGCTGAGGATCAAACCCAATGCCTCTCATGTACTAGGTGAGCACCCTACTATTGAGCCATAATCCTATCCCTAAAACAGAATCTTTAAAAAAAATCTTTACAATTAGACAATGAAAAATGAAAGTTTCCACTGCTGAAGAGTACAAAATTGCCATCCTTTCTAAATAAAGTTTTATATCTATGGGGTATCTGTGTCACACACACACACACACACACACACACACACAAACACACACAAAGTGATTTTAATCTTGCTTAGTGCAACATAATAAGTCTTTCAAAGATAGTCAATATGTAATTATAAAACATTCAATAGTTACTATAAGAAAAAGTAAGTTTTATTGTGAATGTGTTGGTATTGCTCATAGTATCAACTGCTTAAGAAGTTATGACAAAACCAATCCCCCAAAAACAAATGCTGAATGTTTTCTTTAATACAAAGAGACTGATTCATAGCCGTGTAGGGAGGGACATGAGAGGGATAGACAAACTTTAGATAGGGTAGCAGGGTAGGGGAGAAGAGAGGTGGCAGAGGGTTTGCAATTATGGTGGAATCTGATGAAAACCATTCTCTAAAGTACATTTATGAAGACACAAATTGATGTGAATATATTTGTATACAGCAAGAGACATAAAGCATGTGCCCTACATGTGTAATAAAAATTATAATGCATTCCACTGCCTCATATAAATAATAACAACAATAATAATAATAAAAGAAATTTCACAGAGATGATTAACAACTTATTGAGACTCTGTCTCATATAATATTAAGACTATAGTCTAGTTTTGAATGGAAAGGCACCCTTGATTTCAGTTATAAGAAGCACACAGCAATGGGAAACTTATTTCTTTTCAAAGTTGCACAAAACAAAATGTTAAACAAATTAATAAATTGGGCATTAAAATAATCAATAAATGAAGTTATACCATTAAATGGCACAAAGTAACAGGTAAGATAAATTGCCTGATGCATGAATAAATACATTCAGGAAGAAAAAGACAAGGACATCATGAGAAGAACAGTCAAATAACTTGAATATTCTCTTTATACAGGTGATATCTAAGGGTTCAGTACTCATAAAAAATAAAATATAACCAAATACATAAAATTAAACAGTATTCATGAAGATGTGGAGTGAAAAGTTCTCATGAACTACAGATTAATTATAAGTGGCTATCTTTTTGTAAAAAAAATGTGTGCCTATTGAAGGACATGACACTTCCCCACCGGTAACATTAACTTATAAATATGACTGCTCTTAAAAACCATAATAATATATAAAAGAAGAGCTGCATGGTCCATAGAGTTGAAATCTGTAAGGTGAAAGAAAATATAATGTGCACATAAGAAACGTAAAAATAATAAAGTGTGAGTAAAGTGGTTTCTACTGTCAAGACACATTTTTTTGCCACACTACATTCAGCCTAACAAACAGTAAAAAACACCACATCAGTATTATATAAAGGTAACTTTTTGATACTACTTCACACATTGCATATACATTTTAAAGGGAAATATATAGAATTTACTGGTAAATAAAACTTGAATTAGGACATTAAAAAAACCAATTACACACATGTGTTTAGATACTATACATCACTACAAAGAAAACAATTTTCCTTGAATGAAATCTGTAACATTTTCATCAATATTTTAGCATGTAGGACTGGGGTTATGGTAGAGTGCTTACCTAGCACATATGAGGCACTGGGTTCAATCATCAGCATCACCTAAAAGTAAATAGATAAAATAAAGTTATTATGATTACAACTAAGAAAAAAAAACATTAACAAAGAAATTTCAGCATGCTTCTCTATTAAAAGAAAGAGACTGAAAAAGAATTACATGGAATGAAAAGTATTTATGAAATACCTCCAAAACCTTTGCTTCAGAGAATCAAATGAACTATTAGTATCATTAAGAGAAACTGATGTATATAATGAATGTATAATACAATACTGAAATCCAAGGAGTCATAGTATGAACCAAACACAAAGATGAATCCATATGCATGTAATTTCTTCTATTTTTAAGATAAATAAAATGGTCTATGCCTATCCGTATGAAAAATAAGGCTAGAAGTAAATGGATAATACAATACAATCTAAAGTTAGATGGGTCACATTTTCCTGAGCGTTTGTTTGCAGAATATGTAAGGTACTGGGTTCAAAATCATCACAAAGAGCAGATATTAAGGAGAGATCAAGTTAGAAGTTGTTTTAGTTGCCTTTTTCAACAATGTGACTAACAAATTGACCAGAGAAATTGTAGAGGAATAAAAGTTTATTTACAGGCTTAGGGTTTCAAAAGTCTTAGCATATAGAATACTGCTCCATTTCTCAGGGCTCAAGGTGAGGCAGAACATTATGGATAAAGGGTGTGGTAAAGGGAATCAACTGACATAGTGATAACAGTAAAGAGACAGATTCATTTTGGGGAGAATATACAAAATTAGATTCCAAAGCTCTATCCCCAATTCTCACTTTTTTCAGCCACACACTATCAATTCAGTTACCACATAGTTAATTCATTCAGGGATTAATTCACTGAGGACTTTAAAGCTATGACCCAATCATTTCTCCTCCAAACCTTCCTGCATTGTTTCACATATGAGCTTTTGGGGAACACGTCACAGCTGGACTATAACAGAAATAGAGCAAAATAGAAGGCTTTTAACCCACCCTTTCTTTACTAATATATTAATACACATTTACTCATGTTATGTGTGTTACTTTGACAAAGTCATAAATGAATTATGAGATTTACATACATTGGACAAGTGAAAGAATATCTACAATCAAATGAGTAGAAAAAGCTAGGATACACATGGGCATTTGAGTTGTTTACTGAAGTACCACATATTTGAGAAATATTCCTACAAGTTTGAAGGCACCTTAAATAAGGGGAGATTGAGATAATATATAAACTGACTTTAAAATTTTCTGTAATTTTTATCTTAACTTATCCACTGGTTAAAGAAGAAGTGAAATGTAAATGTGAAAATTACAAAGTGGTTTTCTTCTATGACCAAGTAAGTCTTTTGATTTGTTTCACAACCTGAAGTCAAGGCAGAAAAATTACATCTCAAAGGTGTCAGTTTGTCCCAAAAAGAGATTTACCAGTGGTTTTACTAACTTCTCTTGTTGGAAGAATTACTTCACTCTTGAATCAATAAAGGGTACAAAAGGGGAAATGTTGAGAGCCACAGCCGAAGGGGCTCCAGCAAACTTTCAGACTGCCAGCTGATGATTGGCTCACAGTGGCCCCAGCAACACCTAGCTGATTGGCTCCTCTGTGGAGATGCTCATTGAGCTGTTTCCCTGCCCTTTCGGACTACCAGATGATGATTGGCTCACAGCGGCCCCAGCAACATCTAGCTGATTGGCTCCTCTGCGGTGATGCTCATTGGGCTGTTTCCCTGCCCTTTCAGACCACGGAGCTACTCATTGGGGGACTTTTTTGGCTCCGCCCATGCAACCCAGCCAATCGGCCTCAAGAGCAGGAGGATTGTGGGAAGAAGAGGTTGTGGGGGTGTGTGGCTTGTGGGAAGCCGGTGGTGGCAGTTGGGCTCTGAGGGTTTTTTCCAGAGGAGCTGTTTTGTTTATCTTGTGTGGTTCTAAAAATAAAGTTAGTTTCTTTTGACAAGTGGCTCCTGAATTGTGCCCAGCCAGACTGCGGCATTTGGTGACTCGCACGGGGAGCGACTGAGGGTAAGTAAACCACTCGCCCCTGAGGGCAGGGTGAGAGGATGGGGAGCCATTTTAAGATTCCTCTTTTGTTTTGCTTCATTTTTGTTTTAAGTTGCCTGTCCCTGGAGATGAGTGAGACGGAAGAAAAACCGCTCACTTCTGAGGAAAAACTATTTACGTCTGAGGAACAGATAGGGAGAAAGGACGGATGCACATATAAGGAGGATAGAAAGGCTATAATGAATTTTTGTTGTTCCATTTTTATTTCATTTTGTCTCGGTTTTGTTTGGCGTCATCTTGTTGGGTTGTATTATAGTAGAAATACGGGATCAGAAATTAGTAAAAAACAAACTGAAAGAGTGTTAAGTAAATTGTTAGAGGAAGAAGGCATCCCAGTAAAATCAAGAGCAGTCAGGGCATACGTTGATACAATGCAAAAATGTAGCCCATGGCTTTTTAAGGAGGAGTTGTTAAATATATCACAATGGAACCATCATGGTGAAGATTTAAAAAGAATAGAAAAGAACAGCCCAGGAACTCTGCCAGCTGGCACATTGGCATTGTGGGCGTTAGTATCTGGTTTTCTTAGTCCAAAGCCTTCAATTCAGACAAAGGTAGAGGAAGGAGAAGACATATTGATTCAAGTAAATGAGGAGGTCTCTCAAGTTAGTCAGAAAGAGGAAAAGATTCAAGTAAAAGAGAAGGTCTTTCGAACTAATCAGACAGAGAAAGAAAGTTTAGAGCAGAAAAAGCCATCAGGGGGAAAGTTACAAAAGGAGACTGCTACTAAAACCTTTCTATCACCAGAGGGCTTAAGTGTCCAACCAACAGCACCACCTCTACAGGAGACTGCTACTAACACCTTTCTATCACCAGAGTGCGTAAGTGTCCAACTGACAAGGCAACGTCCATATGCTGAGAGGCCCCCAACCCCCGCAGTGGATAGTTCAGATCCTGAGACAGGATCTCAAGTATTAACATGCCCTGTATTTGAGGTAGGAGGGCAGCGAATTTACCATACTTTAAATTTCAAAACAGTGAAGCAGCTAAAAGAGGCTGTAATAACCTATGGTCCTCAAGCACCCTTCACTGTAAGCTTGGTCGAATCCATTACCAACTTGAACATGACGCCAGCAGATTGGGCTAATATGTGTAAAGCTGTGCTAAATGGAGGACAATACCTGTTATGGAAGGTTGCCAATGAGGAATTTTGCAAGGAGACGGCTAGGCGAAATGCAGCAGCTGGTTATCCTCAGAGAAATCTAGATATGTTGTTAGGAAAGGGACCTTATGAGGGTCAGCACCAACAAATTGCATATGATCCTGGTGTATATTTACAAATTGCTGTAGATGCAGTTAAGGCATGGAAGACTTTACAAGGACATGGAGGTTTACAAGGTCAATTATCTAAGATAATACAAGGAACTAATGAATCTTATGCTGAATTTGTAGATAGGCTTATTCAAACAGGCACCAGAGTTTTTGGGAATACAGAACAAGCAATGCCATTAATAAAACAACTGGCTTATGACCAAGCGAATCGTTGGTGCAGAGATATCATTAGACCATGGAAACAAGAAGATTTAAACACATATATTAAATTATGTAGAGACATTAATGAACAAGAGCAAGTCATGGGAGCTGCAGTAAAACAGGCTTTAGATGCCAGAGACATTAATGAACAAGGGAAAATTGTGGCAGCTGCAGTAAAACAGGCTTTAGATGCCAGAGACATTAATGAACAAGGGCAAATTGTGGCAGCTGCAGTAAAACAGGCTTTAGATTCCAGGCCAAGAACATGCTACAATTGTGAACAAACAGGACATTTTAAAAGGAATTGCCCCATAGGAGGAGGGTTTAACAAAACTAGGTATCAAAGGAGTAGAATACCGGGTATTTGCCCACGATGCCATAGAGGGAGACATTGGGCTAATGAATGCCGTTCTCAAACCACCATAGAGGGTACTCCATTATCAAAAAACGAACAAGGACCAAGTGTTTATCCACGATATCGTGGAGAAAGGCATTGGGCTCCATTGCCAAAAAATGGACAGGGGGGCCCAATGCTCCGGGGCCCAAAACCACAAATATACGGAGCACTGGAGGAACCCAGCAACCCCATCAGGGTAGTGCCCAGGACTCATTGTCCATCAGATCCCTCATCAGACAAACCAGAGGGAGCGCAGGGTTGGACATCTGCGCCTCCGCCAGATCAGTACTAACTCCAGAGATGGGAGTTCAAATCATTCCCACAGGGGTGAAAGGACCTCTTCCCAAAGGAACAGTAGGCTTATTATTGGGACGCAGCTCTTCTACTCTAAAAGGGCTTATGATAAGTCCTGGGGTAAATGATCCCGATTATGAAGGTGAAATAAAAATTATAGCCAGTTCTCCAAATGGTATATCAGTAATTTCACCAGGAGATAGAATAGCACAGTTACTAATAATACCAAGCCTACATGATAAATTTTCCAGTCGTGCTATAGAAAGAGGTTCCAAGGGATTAGGCTCCACAGGTGTAGATTGGGCTATGCTGTCTTTAAATTTAGATTCTCGCCCCATGCTAAAACTAAATATTCAAGGACATGAATTTAATGGGCTACTGGATACAGGTGCAGACCTTAGCATCATCTCTCGTCAAGAATGGCCAAAACATTGGCCATTACAACAAGCCACTCAAACGCTTCGAGGCCTAGGAGTGGCTACTAATCCCCATAGAAGTGCAATGGTATTAGATTGGAAGGATCCTGAAGGATGTGAAAGAACTATACAGCCATATGTATTGGATTATCTTCCTATAAATTTATGGGGACGAGATGTCCTAGATCAATTAGGTTTGACATTAACAAATAACATCAACCAAAATGCACCCACTATTATGACTAGACAGGGTTTTAGGAAAGGAAAAAGATTAGGAAAACAAGAACAAGGTATAGCAGCACCAATACAAATAGATCAAGGAACAGACAGACATGGGTTGGATTTTCAGAAAGGGCCACTGAGACAATAAAAATTACTTGGAAATCAGAAAGACCAGTATGGGTTCCTCAGTGGCCCCTGACTAAAGAAAAGATACTAGCAGCCCATGATCTGGTCAAACAACAATTAGCAGAAGGACATATACAACCTTCTGTATCTCCCCATAATACTCCCATTTTTGTCATCAAAAAGAAATCTGGTAAATTGAGATTATTGCAAGATTTAAGAGCCATTAATAATGAGATGGTTATTATGGGACCTGCTCAATCGGGGATTCCTCAATTGTCTGCTTTGCCAAAAACTTGGTATGTTTTAGTTATAGATATTAAAGATTATTTTTTTTCAATTCCAATTCATCCTGAGGATAGTCCACGTTTTGCATTTACTATCCCTGCACTGAATCATGAAGGTCCTGATCAGAGATATGAATGGAAAGTACTCCCTCAAGGGATGGCTAACAGCCCAACTATGTGTCAAATTTATGTTAACAAAGCAATCCAGCCACTTAGAAATCAAAATCCTGAACTACAAATATTTCACTATATGGATGATGTATTATTAGCACACAAAGCTAAAAACACATTGCTAGACTGTTATGCCACACTTACAAACTTATTAAAAAATTATAATCTAGAGATAGCAATAGATAAAGTACAATTAAATTTTCCAATTAATTATTTAGGAGTTCTATTATCCTCAACCATGGTCCGCCCACCAAAAATTCAAATACGAGTAGATCAACTCAAATCACTTAATGACTTTCAAAAGTTATTAGGAGACATAAATTGGATAAGGCCTTATCTAGGTATACCAACAGGAGAGTTGGGACCTTTATTTGATATCCTAAAAGGTCCATCAGATCCAAATTCACCCCGAATGTTAACGCCTGAAGCAAGAAAGGCATTAAAAATCATTGAAACATATATGGAAAATATGCATTTGGATAGAATTGATATAAGTTTGCCTTTATTATTTATTGTACTGCCAACAAAAAATATTCCTACAGGAGTATTTTGGCAAGAAGGCCCATTATTATGGATACATTTATCTTATTCTCCTAACACTATTCTTACTAGGTATCCTGAGGCTGTAGGACAATTAATACTCAAAGGAATAAAAGCAGCAAAAGGAGTGTTTGGAATTTCTCCCAATAAAATTATTACTCCATATACTATGAATCAAATTGATGAGTTAGCTAATGAGTTAAATACTTGGGCAATAATCATGTGCAAATCTAATGTTTCATTTGATAACCACTTACCATCTAATCCTTTATTGTCTTTTTGGTCATCACATCCTGTAATTTTTCCAAAAATGACAAGAAAAACACCTATCGGGAATGCTCCAAATATATTCACTGATGGATCAAATAATGGTACAGCAGCAATAGTTACACCTGATCAAACTTTTACATTTTTAGTACCCAAACAATCAGCTCAAAAGGTAGAGCTTAAGGCAGTATTACAGGCTTTTGTGATGTTTAAAAATTCTGTATTTAATTTATTTTCCGATAGTCAGTATATAGTTAATGCTATAGTATCCCTTGAAGATGCTGGTAGGATTTCCCCTTCCTCTACTATTTTCTTTTTGCTTTCCACTATACAAAGTCTAATCTGGGACAGAAAAGATCCATTCTTTATAGGACATATCAGGGCACATACAGGATTGCCTGGAGCCCTTAGTTTGGGCAATGATTTAGTAGATAAAACTACACATGACATACATATTTTCTCTACACTAGAAGAAGCTATAAATTTTCATAAAAAGTTCCATGTCAATGCTAATACTTTACAAAAGCGTTTTAAAATAACTAAGGAACAAGCTAGACAAATAATAAAACAATGTCAAAATTGTATGACCTTTTTACCACAAGTTAATCTTGGAGTCAATCCTAAAGGATTGACACCTAACCATATTTGGCAGATGGACGTCACACACTTGCCAGAATTTGGAAAATTAAAATATTTGCATGTTACAGTTGATACTTCTTCTGGATTTTTGATGGGCTCCCTTCATGCCGGAGAAAAAACTAAAGATGTTATAGCTCATTGCTTACAAAATTTTGCCACTGTGGGCGTTCCAAAACAGTTAAAAACAGATAATGCCCCTGGTTATACTTCTACCTCTTTTAAACAATTTTGCTCATCATTTGGCATTACTCATATAACAGGAATCCCATACAATCCACAGGGACAAGGCATAGTTGAAAGAGCTCATCAAACTATTAAAATGTACTTATTAAAGCAAAAAGAAGGAATTGGGAAGGGGTATATATTCCCCAAAGATAAACTTAAAATAACCCTTTTTACTCTAAACTTTTTAAATTTGGATTCATCAGGGCTTAGTGCTGCAGAAAGGCATATGTGTCCAAAAAATGTACATAAGCCCAAGGTACTTTGGAAGGATATTCTAACAGGACAATGGAAAGGTCCTGACCCAGTGATTGCCTGGAGTCGGGGGTCTGTTTATGTGTTTCCACAGGGAGAACAGCAGCTGATTTGGATTCCAGACAGATTAACTAAAGCGATTTCTACAGACCAAAAAGAAGATGTGATATCCAGAACTCCAGTTTGGTTATTCTTACATCTGCGACAGAACCAGAATGCTTTTTTCAATATCTATTTTATTATTGCCCTTTCCCATATTTTTTTTTTTGAGCTCATACAGACCTAGGTTAATGTTTTGCTGATCAGTTCTATTTTTTGACTATAGAGTTTTTAAACATTGCAATGGAGATTTCACCTGTAAAAAGTTATAAGGCCTTTACTATTATGTTATGTGTCGTATGTATTATGTGTGCACACTTGTGTTTTGTGTTTGAATGCACGTACGTCCATATGTCATATATGATGAGCGCTCATGAAAAAATGGATCCAAATAATTTCTTTTTTTTATTCACGTGATTTAAATGGTTTAATTTAAATTGGGTAAACAGCTGTTGAAGATTGTTTTAAAATGTGAACAAAATAGGAGGTTAACAGATCTGTTTGTTTACTTTCACCTTTCCTTTTCATTATATTTAATAATTCTCTTAAAAATAATGTAAATTGTTAAGAAAATTGTTTTCTTTTAATGCCTTCTGGGACGTTACATAATTTTTTCTTTAGCCATTATTGCCAGAATTCCTATCTTCAGTGAAGACAATGTAAATTGTTAAGAAAATTGTTTTCTTTTAGTGCTTCTGGAATGTTATATAATGTTATATAATTTTTCTTTAGCCATTATTGTCAGAATTCCTATCTTCATCCCAGTGCATGAAGACAAAGATAAAACCAATCTACAGCTTCTGCAATAGCCATCACTGAACTGCTTGCAGAACTTGCCTGGACTATGTATCACTTATATGCATTGTGAACTCACTTGTATGCATTGTGAACTATCTGTTGGTGCAGCAACTTCTGGTAGTGTTGGGGTATTTATGCTGATGGTGTCATCGGTGGTACAATTTTTCCGAAAGGAGCCGTCAGCTGGCTTGGTGTATCTTCCTCCCTTCTGTTTGTCATGATTGTTCAGCTAAAATTTGGGGGCCAACAGAGGTGAGGCAAAGAACCTCACCCCCCCGCTGGTACGAAGACCTCTACACAGGTGTGGCTGTATACTGGACTGGTAGTCAATGATGGGTAAGATCCAATTACTATGGTACCAACCTAAGACAGGAGGCTGATGCCTTGAGGTCAGCTCATCCAATAACGGCTAAGGACCATATGTACTATTGGACAACCTAAGGCAGACACGGTCCCTAAGCCACATGCTTCTTGATTAAACAGAGAGGGGGAGATGTTGAGAGCCACAGCCGAAGGGGCTCCAGCAAACTTTCAGACTGCCAGCTGATGATTGGCTCACAGTGGCCCCAGCAACACCTAGCTGATTGGCTCCTCTGTGGAGATGCTCATTGAGCTGTTTCCCTGCCCTTTCAGACTACCAGCTGATGATTGGCTCACAGCGGCCACAGCAACATCTAGCTGATTGGCTCCTCTGCGGTGATGCTCATTGGGCTGTTTCCCTGCCCTTTCAGACCACGGAGCTACTCATTGGGGGATTTTTTTGGCTCCGCCCATGCAACCCAGCCAATCGGCCTCAAGAGCAGGAGGATTGTGGGAAGAAGAGGTTGTGGGGGTGTGTGGCTTGTGGGAAGCCGGTGGTGGCAGTTGGGCTCTGAGGGTTTTTTCCTGAGGAGCTGTTTTGTTTATCTTGTGTGGTTCTAAAAATAAAGTTAGTTTCTTTTGACAAGTGGCTCCTGAATTGTGCCCAGCCAGACTGCGGCAGGGAAAATTAATCAATCTCCTGATAGACTCAGTAAGATTTGAGCACTTTCTGAGACCTGACCTACCCTTGTTTACACCAGTAATAATTCCAGGCCTACCAGTAGGTTTTCAGAATAAGTTTCTCCATGCACTGAATGTCTAACATTAGCAACTTCTGTTCAAGGGAGAATATCTTAAACTTTCAATTGCTAAAAGCAATAGATACGAGCATGGGCAAATCTTGATGTATTTCAAGCCGTTGGATTTGCATTGTTTGTAACACTTCCAAAGACAAAAATTTTCAGCAGTAGTGTTAACAAAGTTTACAAATCGCAGATCCTTGTTTCATTTTATCACAGAAAATATTTACTGGACACTCTTCCTCTGGCTACTTGAAATCCTGGAATATAACACACTTGCATCAGTAATTTAAAGTATCAATAAAATAAAAAGTATCCTGCACTTTGTGCAGTGTTGTCAGAATGCCTATGCTTAAAATCTCAAAGACTGAGGATAGAGTTCTGGTTTAGTTGTAGAGTGCTTGCACAGCACATCAGCGGCACTATATTTAAGAATCAGTACCACATAAAAATGAATAAATAAAATAAAAGTAATTTGTCTATCTATGACTAACAAAACGTAAATAAAATATTAAGAACTAAAATATAAAAATCTGAAAGATAATAGATACTCCAGAGCATGCAAGCATCATATAAAAAGACTCAGTTGAAAAAAATATTGGTGAGAATATCAATTGAATAAAGCTATTTTTGAAAATGGTATTAAGGTTCTTCAGAAAGTTAAAATAAAAAAGGCCACTAGATGTTATTCTGGGTATGAATCTAAAAAAATACTGGAGTTATTACATCATAGAACCACTGCATGTCTATTTTCATTATAGTATTATTTACAGAACCTGGTAAAAAAAATGAAGTACTTTTTTTAGATAAATGTTAGGTTGGTAATGGTGCCACATGCCTGTATTTTTAGTAGCTTGGGAGGGTGAGGCAGGAAGATTATGAACTTAGAGCGAGTCTTAGTAACTTCTCCAAGAGACACTAACAAAATCAGTGAGACCTTGTCTCTAAATAAAATATAAATATAGGGCTGGCGATGTAGCTCAGTGGTAGGATAGCTCTGGATTCAACACACAATACCATAATCAAACAAACAAAGAAAGAAAGAAATGAATAGGACCAACATACTGACCCCATTCTTTATTTTCTATGAAGCAATTTACTTGCATCCTTTCTGGCTTAGCTGGAAAGGATATGTCACATTCCTTAACAAACTGTTATCTACAAGAGAAATGCAGTTTCAAAATAATGTTTATAAAAGCAACCTATGTTACTCTAAACAGGAGAATTTTTTGACTGTGCTAAAGACCAGATTCTGAAAAACAGAGAAACAAGGGTAATTCTTAATAACCAAAAAATCTGCAACAATTTTGCTTATGAGTTAATTTAGAAATGGTGAGCATGAATCTAATTAACCTAAAGTTGTCAGGGCAGTGAATACTTGAGAGTTTTATGTTATTCTAACTATCAGTACAAAATCAAGAACTGTACCTGGGAAGGACCCTTTGGAATCTCTGTTTAGATCTCGAAGAAAACTGGAATGCAAGAGAGCCTGCAAGAGAGACATGTTCTCTTTTCAGACAGAAAATTCTCTCTCTTCAGAGTGTCATCTTTTTCCTCTTTCACTTCACTTCTAATAAACTAATTGGTTGCTACTCTGATCGATAAGTTTGAGAACTTTATGTCTTCATTGGAAAAAAAAACTGCATTTTAAGGGGCATGGTCTTCACAGTACCTCAGTTTCCCAGAGGGTCCCAGCCCTGTATAACTAAAAGATCATTGACATCTGAACGCCTCTCAGAGACTTCCTTAAGTGCCTTAACTTCATACTTTATACTGCTCTCTGGAAGAAAAAAAAAGAACGATATTCACTAGAAACTTCAACAGACTTTAGATATGATATCTCTTCACAATTTTATCAGGCAGTTATGAAACCCCCATTTAACACAATATGGGAGGTTAGAATGAGGATGCATCACACAGGAACGTAATAAAAGAAAAATTTTAAATCAGACATTTTGATAAGGTGAATGTGCCTAGGAAGACAGAGGGAGGAGACAGACATTGTTTTTATTTTTTAAATTTTCAAGTTACTTGTCTTCTTTTCTTTCATGTAAAATGTTCACAAAGAGAAAGCACAATCTTTAAACTGCAATGAAGTTCTTTTCAAAAAAATTAAAAATACTGCATTCATTTGGAATGTTGAATAGAAAAAATAAAATAGATGACAATGCAGAGAGGGAATGCTGGCATTAAATATGTGAACAGAACCGAGTGCAGTGGTGCACACTGAAATCAATCCCAGTATTTTGTCAGGCTGAAGCAGGAGGATCATGAGTTCAATTCCAGCTTCAGTGAACATCAGGTGCTAAGAAACTTAGTGAGACTCTTTCTTTAAATAAAATATAAAATAGGGATGGGGATTTGGCTCAGGGTTCAAATGTGCCGATAAGTTATACAATGACTTAATATTCAGTGATACATAACTATTCCAATACTATAGACTGGGTGCCAAGATTCAATCACAAGGTTCACAGAAGTCATATGAAGTCATATGGTGACTTATAGATAGTGTTTGTGGTGAAGTGTTCCTGAACCCACTGACACAGTCACACTGTGGGATGCTGGGGCAGAGCAGAACCATATGGAATCTGGAACCATAAGGAATGTTAAGTGCTTTGTTTATGATACTCATGATATAAATAAAAGGGTATACATCAATCAATAATAAAAGTATGTGTTACTTGAGATTGCAGGAAAACTCCCAGAATGAGACTAAGGGTACAATTAAGACATGCCCTGAGATGTGTTTCAATATCTCTGAGGACACAAAATAGTTTTATTTCTCAAGAAGTTTATGGGGAAAAGATTTCAAATCAAGTTTCCTGAGAAAAAAATTAACAATTTACTCTAAGCCCCCAATCCTAAAGTCACACTTTTGTGACATATATTCCTCCAACTAACATACTCTCTTACTTTACACAGGAATTCATGATGAAAATAGGAAACAAGGGCTGGAGATGTGGTTCAAGTGGTAGCGCGCTCACCTGGCATGCGTGTGGCCTGGGTTCGATTCACAGCACCACATACAAATAAAGATGTTGTGTCCACTGAAAACTAAAAAATAAATTAAAAAAAAGAAACTAGGAAAAAAATAGTTAATAAAAATGACAAATGGTTTGAGGTGCAGAGCCTGCCTTTTAATTAAAGATCACAAAGACATGAGGATTGGTATACTTTGAACAATGATCAAAGAAACTCTTTTAAGAAAGTGGTTAAATAGGTCATATGATCAAAGGAAATTAGTTGGAAATTAAAAACAAAATAATGTAAAATTAATATAGATATATTTTTGAGACAGTTCAGAGTAGTAGGCTTCTAAAAAATAGGCTTTCACTGTTTTAGTGTTATTTATGGGAACTTTAGGAGTAAGAAAGCTTACCAATAATTATAAGTATATTTTAAATTTAAAGGTCAATGGAATAATTATAGGTATGATTTAAAGTTAAAAGATAATAATAGGTCAAGAGACAGGTAGTCAAGTTTTGTATTCGAGCCCCTAGAGACTGAGGTGAAAATGTAAAAGACTAATCATGATTGGCAAAGTTACAGGAAAAATTCTAAATAATGTGCTTAATATCTTTGATAATTAACATATGTTTGACAAGATTGTAACTCTTGAAAGTTATGTAAACCAAAGAAGTTTTGATGCTATCCATTAACTACCAAAAGGAAAAAAAACTTGTAAAAAACAAACAAAAAAAATAATAAAGGCCCTCTAGGGGCAGCAGATCCTTCTGAAGGCTGCTCATAACTTGAAACCATCATCCTGTCTCCTTTTCTTTCATGGACGCTACTTATCCTTCAGCACCAGACACCACTTGTCCCTCAGGATCCCTTGATCCTTACTGGGGCTTGACCTTGGCAATAGTGATTTACTTTTTTTTTCATTTAAATCTAAAGTTGACTCTGTTGATGGGATGTATTAAGTTATGAAAATAATATATATATATATATATATATATATATATATATATATATATATATATATATATATATACACAGAGACATAAATGCCTGTGATTTGTGCTAATATTCTCATAGTACCCCATACCAAAAGAAAAAAAAGACAAAATCCTATGATTAGTCTCCAATCATAATTATTATTTAGTTACTTATACTCTAGGGTCTGAGATACTGACAGATCTAGAGACCTGGCCCACTCCACATCTTTCTCTTTATTAATGTTAATACTAGAATCTTTAGCATTTTACTGTGTCTCCTAATTTATAAAGGAGTGGGGATATTACTGCCTCAGGGAATTAATAATGAGTTGAAATCTCAAGCTGTTTTCTCATAAGACCAGAGAACATGAATATTAAAGAAAATTTAAAGTAATTGTAATATTTCTTTTTTATAAAAATATACACATATGTATTCATGAATTGATTTATCCTTATATACATGACAAATGCACTTCTCTCAGTGCTGGATCCATGTATTTGGAGGAAACTCTGCCATGAAATAATATGGTCCTGAGCACTTAGTGCAATTCACAGCAAATTAAAAAAATAAAGCCATCACAGGAGAATATGAGACCCTGTCCCAACACTCTATCTCTGTGTCTACCCATCCATGAATGCATTCATCTGTTGTCATGGGGTTCTGTAGTGAGTACCTCTTGATCTGATCCCTATTGTTTTTTTTTCCTACTGGGAATTGAACTCAGGGGCACATGACCTCTGAGCCACATCCCCAGGCCTATTTGTATTATATTTAGAGACAGTGTCTCACTGAGTTTCTTAATGTTTTATTATTGCTTAGGCTGGCTTTGAATTCACAATCCTCCTTCCTCAGCCTGTCAAGCTGCTGGGATTACAGTCATGCACCACAGCACATGGTTGATCCCCAGTCCTTTATCAACAAAAAAAGCAACCAAGAACCAGTCTTTGTGACTTTGTTTCTGGTCTGAATGCAATTTACTGTCACTCAAACAGTAAACCTACTAGCCTCAGTTTGGAGGAAGTGCCTGAAGCCCTTTCTAATCTCTCTCTTAGGTGAGAACAGTCCAATCAACACAGAGCCAGTGATGATGGGTGGGCTTTCACATTCTCCTGTCCTTGTGTTTCTGGAGCCTGCCATTCTTTTAATCCATTTCTATGTTTTCTGTTGTAGATCTGGATCTCCAGGCTTCTGTGCTACACAGGAGCTGAAAAAACTACAGCAGGGACACTAAGCATACTGAAAGCCAGAAAATGGCAAGTGTCTGTTCTTATTTTGAGACTGGGTAGGGAGGCTGTTTGAAGCCACTGAGACTGGCAATGTCAGGAACTGAAATTTGTGGCCAGGAACTCATCATAATTGTTTTCAGTGTCTGGTGGTGTTAGACCAGGACACAAGAAAAGACCACTTACGGCTGCCTCTCCCACCCAAAACTGCAGGAACAAGACAGACCCGAAGCTTTCCTGCATCCCAGCATTATAGCCCAGAAAGTTACAAAAAGGGAGGTTACAGATAACAAAACTCTGAGGAGCATAACACTAATGGTAGTTTACATTATTGCTGACCCCAACATCAGAATTTAGGAAGGTCATTAGAGCCTCAGAGGAGGTCGTTATCTGGCCAGGGAAGGCCAGGATTTGTGAGGCATCAATAAAGTTTCAGAGAGGGCTGCAATCTGGTCAGAGAGCCAGGCATGGGTGAGTTCAAGGCACAGGCAGGCATTCCAAGCAGGTTCAGAATTTGCAGTAACTTATTGTAAAGCTGAAATTATCTTTTCATGGCTTTGTGGTGAGATGGCTCCCAATTTTAAGAAAAAATCAGGTTGGGTCTATCACTCCCCCCCCCCTTTTTATGTATTTCTTCTAATATTTGATAAGGTAGGGAAAGAGCACTGAGAGAATTTTAATTCCTTAGGTAACAGTCTCCAACATTTTTTGAACTCACCCAAAACTGGTCTCCCTGATTTGATCTGACTTAATTAATTACTTATATTGACAGTCTATTTATTTTTGGCTCCATTGTTGTAAGAAAGGGGCATCACTTGTCTTGGCTTCTTCTGAGCTGAGAGGGGGTGATGTGAGGAGACACGCCATGAGGGACATGAGTTTCCTTTTAGAAGTCAGTTCGGTTTGAAGTCTGGTTGGGGAAGAACAGGTTGTAAAGTCATCTGGGGATGGGTGCTTCGATGAGAGAAAAAAAGACCATGAGTACTGAATAAATGTTGCAGCAACTGGCGCATGTCACTGTACAGAAATTCCCTCACAAGGCTTCAACATTTTAAAACTTAATCTTAAACATCCAACAAATAAATCTTAACACCCTTATATTAAGAGTACTGGGCTTTAATGTGTATAACTTTACAATTATTTATCTTTTTTATTAAATGGGATCTGTATTATCCTATCTGTCTTTTAGGTGATGGCTTATTATCTTAAATTAATCCATGTTGTGTTCTTAATGCAAAATTTCTGTAAAATAATAACAGGGAATCTTTAGATCACTTAAAAGGAAATTACAAAATAAAATTAACTAGAGTGAAAATATTTAGTTCATTTAATAGCTACCCTGAATTTTGGCTGAGGAATACATTATATCCCCTGTTTGAGATCCTAGTAGTCTTGACAGATAAAAAAAAAACTTTTGAACATAACTTTAAAGGAACTAAAATCTGGAGTACTGCTTTTGTAGTCATTCTCACATATAGTAAGATGGAACACAGAACCTTAACTCAGGTAAGGGCCAGCTCTTTATAAATCGTAAGTGTTCCAGTTCTAAAGCTGATATTTGCTTTTTAAATATCACTTTACAAAGTTTACATAAATTGTTTGAGGTCACATGAACATTAGCTAACACCATATGATATCACATTTAAAACATGAATTAAAGAAAGGCTTAAAGAAAGGTTAAAAAAGTTTTTAACCTTTACATAGTTTAGGCTCTCATTAACTTAAAAATACATGTAAATTGTTCCCCAATGTAAAAAGTAACATAAAACTTTACATATCTTGTTGATAACAAGTAAATAAATCCCCAATATATTTTTTTACCATAGAACTTCAGAACACTAGCTTGATATATGCTCTTTTAAAGTTTCTCCCTTACAGACTTGTATACCTGGAAGATATGAGCACATTAATAGCATCACAATTACTTTGATGTTTTTATATTAACCAAGTTTAGCTTTTAAAAAATGACAGTACGATGCTCTAAAATAACAGTTTTTATTTAACCAGTTGTTTAATTTTTATGGTTGCTTGCTTTAGAAAATAAAAAAATCTTAATAAACACAATGTAATGGGTAAACTTGTGTTTTAAGAAATTTTTTCTCTTTCACACATGACTGATTGTAAAAACAAACTCATACAGACTACAGTAAATTAATCAGATATGTTAAAAAAGTACTTTTGAATGAGTAAACCCATATGAAATTTACTTTACTTATTTTACCAAAATATTAGACAAGTGAGTTGAACAGTGCTGGCCATTTTTTGTTGTTGTTGTTGAAGGAAAAATCCTAGAACCAAGGCATATTAGACATTTTATAGACATTAATATTTTATGAGTTTTTTGAACACCTAGAAAAACATGTAAGCTTAAATTTAAAGACATTTATTTTATCTGTTTATTCAATTTAAATTGAACCATTTAAATCACATCATTTAAATCTTTGGATCCACTTTTTAAACTTTGTTTTTATGAGCGCTTCTTATATATGTTAATTTGTATATCATATATATGATATACAGACATATGTATATATATAGACATACAACACTTAACACAAGTGTGCACACATAACAATAGTAAAGGCCTTGTAGCTTTTCACAGGTGAAATCTCCATTGCAACATTTCAAAAACTCCAAGGTTGGTCAAAGATAGAACTGATCAGAAAAACATTAACCTATGTCTGTAGGATCAAAATCATGAGCTCAAAAAAATACAGAATCTAAGAAGAAAAAAAAAGAATCCTAGAAAAAATGACTGGCCACTATTTAGTAAATACCATACAATTTACCTTTTTTGTTAAGGCCTCAGATCAGTCTCATACTGAGCTTGCAGGCTTCTTTCATTTGCATTTCAACATAAGTCCTGGCTGAGGTCTGGAAAGAAAAACTGCTATTCCGAGGAGACACCTCAGGCCTAAGGCATTTTAACCATAAGTCATAATTTTCAGGTTCGGATGTTGAAAATAATGATACAAGTTTAAGATACAATTCACAAAATTTTATATCTTTACATCTCGTTTTGTCAACAGATTCCATACTATGATTTACTATCCTTTTCCAAATTAATGCACTGGTACACAGTGACATTTTCCCAGGCTATTCAATTCAAAATTGGTGAAAAAAACTGAATGATTGGAAGTAACTTGCCAACTTGGAAGTAGAGTTATTTAGTTTTCCATTCTAAGTATTTAAGTTCTCTGGCATAAATTATCTGAAATCATAAACTAAACAATTACCTAATCCCAACTTTTAACTGCAAGATTGTGCAATGCTTCAAAAATCCATTCAGATACCAGACTGTTACAATTAAACATCATCTTTTAGACACACATTCAGCAAAGATCATTCCCAAGAAACAATTTATGATATCAATACACTATTGCACATGTCTTAAAGGGCCAGAAACAAAGACACAGGTCAGACAGACAGAAAGGAGCTCCAGACTGTGGCTGACAAACAGAAACCTTTAAAACAGAGCAGATAAGAAAAAAATCTCCTTCATCAGTGGCACTATAGATGCCCCCACAAGGGGACCAGATGTTTTCACAGAGGAGCAACCAGAAATGTAAAATCAAGGGTCTCCATGGCGACTTTACTGCATTTAGTGTCCGCTTTTTTTTTTTTATTTTTTTTAAGAAGACAGAGGTGGCATAATCCTTACAGTGCAACAAAAAAAGGAGGGAATTCCCCAAAGAAACAGGGCTTCAGCAGCTGCTGGGAGTCCCTCAGTCCCTCCTTTTACTTACAGAATTAGATCCTCTGGTTCCACTCCACCCCAGGCATGCTCCATCTCCTAACACTTCAGGAGTCAGCTCTGAAAAATTTCCAGGGGGGTGTGGTATCAACATTTGTAACTGAAAGTTTGGTTCCTGAACTTGAAACCAATTAATGGCAATTTAAAAATGAGAACAGGGTTTTGAGAAAAAGAAAAAGGGAGGTTTATTGCTTTTCTAACAAAGAAGAAACACAGGGACTCTGCCCAAAGGTTGTGACTCTCTTGATTTGGAGGGACAAGGGGTTTTAAAGGAGGTTCACTTGTTAACCTAGGAGATACTCAGTTCTTAGATCCCCAGCAGGCATTGCCCTCTGCAGTGGGTGTGCTCCTGCAGCCAGCTAGGGGTTCTCTCATCCTGCTTAACAAAGGGGGATAAAGTTCATCACAGTTCCTTAAAACACAGTCCAAAGGGGTTTCAGACTTACTTGCTTTATTACCCATTTTCACATCCAATATCCTTAAGTTTTTACCACAGAAATCACACAACAAAAGGCACAAAAACAAACAAACAAAAAACATATAGAACACAGAACAAAACACAAGAAAACAGAAACCCAGTGCCAAAACAGAAAAACAGAGGAGCAATGCATCGTCTTGCTAAAGCTCCAGGGCAGGAGCGCGTGCATGCCCGTCGGCACCTCTCTATCCTTCCAGAGGAATTCCCTACAGAACAGAACAGAGGACAGAAGAATTTCTCATTACTGTCCTGAAGAGGAGTATATGTGAGCCTTTTCAGGCCACCTCTCGGTCTTCAGAAGAGATCTCCCTTAACTGGATAACAGATGTTATAATGGCACCATTTACCTATGGAGGCCTCCTCCACCAGGTGCTTGCTAATATTTTTAGTGCGGCAGTTCACTGCAGTGCTCCAGAGACTGAGGCTCACTCCAAGGCCTTGGAACATCTCAAGGTGCACACCCCCTAGAGTGGCTCTCCAGCCCAGAGCCCTGGAGCGAATGCTGGCTTCAGAATTTCCAGCAGTCTGGTCTTGTGATCTGGTCTGGCAGGGTCATTTCGCTGGGGCCTCCAAAATGTTAGTCCAGGACACAAGAAAAGACTACTGACTCCAATTAAAATCAATTTAAAGCAAGCTTATTATTTTGACTGGCTTGGCTGCCTCTCCCTCCCAAAACCGTGGGAACAAGACAGAAACCCCAGCTTTTCTGCAGCCCAGCTTTATAGGCCAGAAAGTTACACAAAGGGGGGTTACAGATAACAGAACTCTGACAAGGATCACACTAATGGTAGTTTACATTTATTGCTGGACACAACATAAGAATTTATTAGGACCATTTGAGCCTCTGAGAGGGTCATTGTCTGGCCAGGGAAGGCCAATATTTATGAGGTGTCATTAAAGTTTTAGAGAGGGCTGCTCTCTTGTCTGAGAGCCAGGCATGGGTGGGTTCAAGGCACGGGCAGGCATTCCAAGCAGATTCAGAATTTGCAGTAATTTATAGAAAAGCCTAAATTATCTTTTCATGGATTTGTGGCAAGATGGCTCCCAATTTTAAGAAAAGATCAGGTTGGGTCTATCATTACATCCCTATTTTTTAAATAATACAGGATATCACTGAGTCACTTAAGCTATTGCCAAGTTTCTGAGGCTGGTCTTGCATTTAAGTTCCTTCTGTTTCATCCTCCCGAGCTACTGAGAGTACATATATTCACAATAATACCCTGCTTCAAAAAAATTATTATTAGTGGATTATATGGCATTTTTATTTTGAGCTCTTAAGAACCCTGGTAGGACCTGGGAATGTGGCTCAAGCTGTAGTGTGCTTGCCTGGCATGCGTGTGGTGCTGGGTTTGATCTCCAGCACCAAATACAAACAAAGATGTTGTGTCTTCTGAAAACTAAAATGAATAAATAAATATTAAAATTCTCTCTCTCTCTCTCTCTCTCTCTCTCTCTCTCTCTCTCTGTCTTTAAAAAAAGAACCATGTTAGTTTTTTCAAAACTATCTTTATTAACTTTATATTTTAACCAAAATTTTTATCTATACATACACACATATACTCTGGAGTCCCTACTGTCTTTCAGATATTTGTTTGGTTTGGTGTGCTTTGGTGCTCGGGCGGTGCTTTCCACTGAGTTATGTCCCCACTCCTTCTTTTTCTTTTTGAGACAGGTGATATATCACTAATATCTCACTAAGTTGCTTATAGCCTTGCTATGTTGTTAAGGCTGTCTTTCAAATCACAATCCTCCTGACTCGCCTGTCTAGCCTCCAGCGTATTTGCCACCACACCTACCTCCTTCAGATTATTACAATAACCTTTTCAACAACACTGCCCAGGCTACAGAAAATCTCTTGGACTGATGCATTTTATCCCTGTGGAAAGTTTATATGAAGTAGCCAATTTAGAACTATTATGTAAAGATTTATTGGAATAAACAGGAATCATTGTTTTTTTAACCTCCTTTCTGAACTACTATTTGGTATCATATTCCATAAAAGTGCTGGGAAAAGAATGTAAATTCATTTGTTTGAAATCTACAGAGATTTACATAAGCTCAGTCACCTTTTGTTCTGGAGATTGGTACTTCAGGACATAGTAACATAAATAAAATATGTTAAAGTTGAGACATTCAGTACACACATCCACACACACACACATCCAAACACACACAAAAAAACTTTCTAGGAGCAATTGTTAGTTCTGGCATTATTACTAGTGTATCAGGGACATAGTAACATAAACAAAATATGTTAAATTTGAAACATTCAATACACACATACACACACCCACCAAAAAAAACCAAAAACTTTTTCTAGAAGGAATTGGTAGTTCAAGCCTCATTACTAGTGTATCAGGGTTGGGGCAGGATTCAGGAAGTGCTAAAATCTCACTTCCTGAAAGTGGGATTCTTCCTTACTTCACATACAATTAAAGCTAGAGTGAACTTCATCTGTCAGCAACAGTAATTGGGAAAATATGCTGGCAGATTTTGTTTTGAGATAAATTGACAGCTTTGATATTTGGGTATTTTTGTGTCTTGGTCACAGCTGATGAAACACTTGTGAAGGCGTTTATGGCTCCTAGATATCACCATTTTTTGTATCATTTCTTTCATATTTCCTTCTTTCTTTTTCTTTTTCTTTTTTTTTTTTTTTTGGTAGGGGGTTGCTAGAGATTAAACCCAGGGCCTTGTGCATTCAAGGCAAGCCCTTTGAAAACTGAGCTACATCCTCAGCCCCTCTCTCACATTTCTGTTCACTAGAGCTGATGATGGTATTTGGGGATTTTGTCCCAAATGTGGTACATTTCTTAAGACTGGACTAATATCTAGTGTATCTAAATCTCTCTACTCACTCATGATTTTGCCAAAGAGACACTCACAGTAGTTTTTTTCCTTAAATGTATCTATAGATGGAGGGAGAGTGTCTCATTTAATATTCTGCTTTATTTTCAACATCATTCCCTCTTAATATTTGCTTTTTATAGTGTTGCTAAGATTGGAACTGACTATCTTGCACATTCTGCACACACACTCTAACAGTGAACTTTGCCACTATGTCCCATTTTTAACTTTAGGTTGGATAGATTCATTCATTAATCTTTAATGTTAGTTTTCATATGGTTAGTTTTACATACACCTTTCTATTGCTCTTAACAATACTATTGATCTACATATGGTTTCAGATTTGATTAATATTATGATTTATTGGTCTGTATTATTGCAATATAGTTTTATAATATACATTAAGAATGTCTCAGTACAATAACTATATTATTTGGTTTTTTAAAAAGGTTTTGGGGTATTTTACATATTTATTTTTTTTCTACGATAAATTTATTTTTTTTTGGTCCCTTCTTTTCTTTAATTTGGTACTTGGAATTTAACTCAGGGGAATTTCCCACATCCCCAAGCCTATTTTGTATGACATTTAGAGACGGTGTCTCACTGAGTTGCTTAGGGCCTCACTTTTGCTGATGCTGGCTTTGAGCTCACAATACACCTGTCTTAGCCTACCAAGGTACTGGGATTACAACTGTGCACCAACAGGTCCAGCTGTCTTCTTGTATTTAGAGAAAAACATGCTAAAATTTTGATAGTAAAATATTATATATTAAATTGAGTTAAAATTGTTGTCTTTGTAATGATTAGTTTTATTTATGCACATGCTATTTTATGGGCTTTTGTAAATTTTTATTTCGTTTGTGATAAGTTCCACGTATTTTCCTTGAAATCCATTATACACGTGATGTATTTAACAGATGTAACTTCAATATAATACTTATGTGGTATTTTGTACTCTAATTAAACCAAAAATGTTTCTGGGCTCCAGAAACCATTTTTTCTCAAACTGTATTATTTTTTTTTATTTTTCTGAATCACCTCCTCTTTCCTCCTAGGCCCCAGATTTCCACTGCATTAACAAGTAGAGGTCTAGTCTTATGCTATCACATACTTGTACACTGTAATGGTACACACATACTATAATTTCCACAGGTCTAAGCAGCTTGGTGAGGAGTATTTCATGTATGTGTGTGTGTGTGTGTGTGTGTGTGTGTGTGTATATATATATATATATATATATATATATATATATATATATATATTATATATATATATATATATTTCATGATGAAATAACAGCAATTTTTACTCCATCTTTAGTTCATGAGAATTTGTTTTGTGTCCTCATCAATACTTTGTATTCTTTTTGTTGTTGTTGTTTCTTACTGTAAATTTAAATTAGGGGCACACAGAGACTGAGTCACACATAGTTGCTTGGGGCCTTGCTAAGTTTCTGAGGCTGGCCTTAAACTCAGGATTATTTTGCCTTAGCCTCACAATCCAATGAGATTAGAGGTATGTGCCATGAGACCTGGTTCTATTTTACTATTATATTGAAATATATATTACTTCTGAAAATAATATATTCTTGATATTAAGAAAGCATAGAATACCTTTTTCCCCACAAATAAACCCCCCCTTTTTTGGAAAAGATGTCAATTTTTTTTTGGAAAAGATGTCAGTAGTGCCAAATGTATAATTTATTAATGTCTAAATGGCAAGTCCATTATTATTAATATTTTTATTATTATTCTATGTATTTGTTACAAAACTTTATCTCTTCATATTATTATAAGTTATATACTCTTTTCTATAACTTTATAGCATACATCAGTATGTATCAAAATGACCTTTCGGGGGGGGTTGGGAGGTGAGGGGAGGGATCATAGGGTTAGAAATGATGGTGGAATATGATGTATTTTGTTATATAAAGTACATGTACAACGAAGTGAATTCATGTAAATATATTTTGTATAAAACCAGAGAAATAAAAAAATTTGCTCTATATGTGTAATAAAAAGTGTAATGCATTCTGTTGTCATATATAATTTTAAAAGTATTTAAAATTTAAAGATAAATGATGGCATATGTTCTACCTGAAAATAAATACTACTACTTTTAAAAATTGAACTAAAGGGTCTGTTGGTCAGTTGTAAACTTTAGAAAGTACAAAATGTATCCTGAACATTTGGTAATACATAAACCTAGATTTAGCTATTTATAGTGTTTTCAGCAAAATTTAAAAAAAATACTGTAGAGTTCATTTTTTGCAATGTATACTCATAATTATATGAGATGCATATTGTACATATACATGTATACTACCATTATATATAATTAATAAATGATTACTACATCTCACATTAACTACATTTATTTCAAATTAATTTGTCTTTTGAAAGCACCAATATATGACACTCTTTGATATATTCACTTGGTGTGTCTTCAAATTTGTCACTTTTATGTATTATGTTCTTTTCTTTATTCTACTTTTTATAAAATTTCTTTTTCCAATTATTCAGATTAATGAATTTTAAACAATTCAGTTTAACAGTGAAGTCTGTAGATTTTCATTTTTAACCTAAGACATAATACATCCCAAATAATAGGCTTATTGCTATGTAAATGACTTGAAAAACTTGCATATATAACACTCTGGCCTGACCTTACTCTGGACTATTGATATCTGGGTGGAGGGGATCTGAAAGTGATCCATGGAAAATCAGAACAGGGATGGGACAGGATGTGAAATTGGTGGATATTTAGTATATAGTAGGGAGTATTCATAAAAAGTATTGGTGGAACAGGTACGGGTAGAGAAAAAAAGTGCTCTGAAGGAAAGAGGGAAAGAATGACCAGCTCAAGAGTTCAGATTCAAAAAGTCTAATGGTGGATCAATGGTAGTTTGAGGGTAAAGGGTAGTTTCTTTGGAGGCAGAAATAAGGTAGAAATAAAAGAAGAAGGTAACTCTGGCACGAACCCCAAGAGAAAGAGTCAAATGAACACTACCCTCTATATTCACTATATATATATCAAACTTCTATAACATTAGATTAAAGTCAGCCAGCCTCAGCAACTTAGTGAGGCTCTAAGAAAAACAGCAAAACCCTTTTTCTTTATAGAATAATTTATTAAAGGCTGAGAGTGTTTCTCTGTGAAAAAGCATATCTGATTTCAATTTGTCATATGAGAGAGACAGAGAGAGAGAGAGAGAGAGAGAGAGAGAGAGAGAGATCTTGCAAAAATTAAAAAAAAACGTAATCAGTGACACTCTTAGTGTCAAGGATGTAAATAATTTAAAAGTAATAAAGAGCTGGTTGGAAATCTCACCTAGGTTATTAACTACTGCTTAGGAAGTTAGTCTACTCTCCAAAATATAAAAGTGAGAGAGGAATTCTTTATTAAACTGTATATAAGAAAATAGAGGACTTTTTACACAGTTCTTAGTTGACGAAGACTGCGTCAATTTTAGTGGGTGATTAGGGTTCTGCCAAGATGATAAATCCTTGAGTTATTTGGAATAATGTGATTTTATCTACTCTTCATAAATGAAGATTGACGTGTAATATAAATCAGGCTTGGCAAAGAAAAAACATTTCAATGAAAATTAAATGTATGAATAAAAACATAAAACAATATTTAACAAAACTTCAACATTCAGAATATTTATGCAATTATGTAATCACGAGTAATGTAAAAACAATGACAACTAAAGAATAAGTGAATTAATAAAAAACAAATAAATAATGTAATGAATAAATTAATCACATGTAATGTGATTGAAATTGTCAAAGTCAGCTTGTAGCCATGAAAAAAGTGTACAGGTACATAGAAATGGTGTTTTACTACTTACTGAGACATACCCTATGAACTATAAATTCCACTCCTAGGTGGGAAGAGTTGAACAAAGAACCATTCACCTGGCTCTCTCACTTGGGAACTGTGCAAAAAATTACCTTTTTCTTTCTCTCAAATTTTATTGCTGCTTCCAAGAACACTACCCTCTATATTCACACTGTCATTGTAGACTTGGAACCTGTGAACCCCTCTACTGTTCAAGATTTTCTTCTTTTTTTTCATTGCTCTTTTTCTCCCTACCCCATATCATCCACCAATACTTATTTTGTATTGCAAAATCTAAATACTCACGAATCACCAGTCTTATATCTTACTATATTCATTTCCTACCTTGTGCATGACCACTTTGAGATCCCCTCCATCAAAACATCAATAGTCCAAAGTGATCAGAATGGGGGTAAAATTTGAAGAATATTAAAGGTCAGTTATACAACAAGAAAGCTATAAAAAGTGGGCTTCATTTAAAGGTGAAAATAAAAAGAAAATCTTTAGACTTCACTAGTTAAAATAAAGGATCAAAAATTTATGAGTCTCAATAATTTGAATTATACTTGTGAGTCACTTTTTTGGAGAAAGGAATATAAGGACATTGCTAATGAGTTTAAAGCTCAAACTGTGTTTTTATTAGACAAAGAATAGAAAGATTTAAGAAATATTAAAATGATTGTGATATAATTTTCATAAAAAGATATACATATTTATTCACAAATTGCTTTAACCTTATAAACAGTTATAACTGTCAATACATTTCTGTCTAGACTAGGTCCTATTATTGGAAGAAATTTTTGCCTTAAAATAACCCCATACAGAGGCATTTAATGCAATTAACTGGCCTCTAATAATAATAATAATAATAATAATAATAATAATAATAACAAGAAGAAGAAGAAGAAGAAGAAGAAGAAGAAGAAGAAGAAGAAGAAGAAGAAGAAGAAGAAGAAGAAGAATTGAGTTGGGGAGGATTTCAGGGTTGTGAAGCATACCTGTAATATAAGTTAATTGAAAAAAAATCACAGGAGAATTTTAAAAACTGTCTGAAGACATACATGTACATATTATTTCTAAAATGTGTTTATGAGTTATGTAGTGAGGGTGCACAAGTCCAATACACAGTCTTTTTATTTTCTTGAATATTTTTTGTTGTAGATGGACACAGTACCATTAGTAGTTTGTTGGCTTTTTAAAAATATTTTTAGTTTTGGGCGGACACAACATTTTTGTTTGTATGTGGTGCTGAGGATCCAACCTGGGCTGCCCACATGCCAGGCGAGTGCACTACCGCTTGAGCCACATCCCCTCTAGGTTGGCTTTTTAATGCGGTGCTGGGTGTTCAACCCAGTACCTCACACATGCTAGGGAAGTTCTCTACCACTGATCCATAACCCTAGTTTCCAAAGTCTTTTACTCAATTTTTTTTTGGGGGGGAGAGTATGCGTGTAGTACAAGGGATTGAATCCATGGCCTTATATCAGCAAAACAAGCACTCTACTGACTAAGCTATATTCTCAGCCCTGATCTGAAGTTGGTTAACAATGACAATGGAGCAGCCTGTCATTCAGACTTTGATTTTGTGCCCACTTGGCTCAGGTTGGAGGCAGTGCCTGAAGCCTTGACCAATCAGTCTCTTAGGTGAGTGCTGGGAGCCATCAGCCAAGTAGGTATGACAAATTCCTTGCCAGCTTACTCCCATGCTGTCTAGTGGAAGGACTTCTGAAAGGTGACCTTGCTCAAGGACCAGGGCAGGATCCGTGTTTAGGGTGTTCCCCCTTTAGAATAGGGCGGTTTAGCATAATAGAAGATTAGGGTGTTCCCCCTTTAGAATAGGGCAGTTTAGCATAATAGGAGATTAGGGTGTTCCCCCTTTAGAATAGGGCTTATCCTGGTGCTGAGTTCCTCTTGAGTGCTTAGGGTCAGACAGTATATTTTGGGCGACAGAAGCCCATGCGGAGTGGATTTGGGGAGAGAACGTGGATTCCCCCAGAGCGTGTTTGTAGACGGCCGGTGTGAGTTCGGGAATAAAGAATTGCTGTTTGAATCTACAAGCTGTGTGGAGACTCGTGATTTGTGCATAGCCAGAGACGGCAGCAGGTGAGAACTGTCTAATCCTCACGCAGCCGGTGATGAGTGGAAGGGCTTCCACAATCTTCTGTTCCCTTGGTGTCTGGAGCTCACCAATTTTTCAATCTTTTTGTAGGCTTCTACTGTCCTGGATCTGGAGCCCAGGTGTCTGTTCTATGCAGAATCTGAAAACAAACCACAGGGAGAACGATGAGGACCCTGAAAGCCAGGAAATGATAAGTGTGCCTTGCTACCTTGAGACTGGGTAAGAAGGTGGCTTAAAGCTGACAGGAGTGGCAATGGTGGAAACTGGGAGTTGTGGCTAGTGACTCCTCATAGTCCTCTCCAGAGTCTTGTGACCACAGGGTCACTCTGCGGAAGCTTAGCCTTCACCTCCCTCTGACTAGTCTAGTGAGACTTAGATTGGCAGTTGAAAACCTTGGCATTTTGTTCCATCATTGTATGGTGTTTTCAGCTACTTTCTGAAGCCCTATGTGAGCATCCATGTGCCATGAGTCCAGCATGTCCCAGATTGTGTGGAGAAGACTGGAATAATTATCAGGAGAGAACCCCAAATCCATTTGTTGTACTCCTGAATGAGAGAGGCTGCTGATTTAGGGCTTGTTACTCACGAGGGTTTGTTTGTTTATTTGTTTAATTTATTTTTGTGTGTGTAAGTGAGTGTGTTTTTTTTTTGTGTGTGTGTGTGTGTGTTGATTTCTTTTTGGTACCAGAAATTCAACCCGGAGGCATTCATCCACTGATTCCCATCCCCACCCATTTTTTATATTTTTATTTACAGACAGGGTCCCTTTGAGTTTCTTAGGGTCTCATTAATTTGATGATGCTGGCTTTTAACTCATTCTCTTCATGAGTCCTGAGATTTTTAAATGTAGTGGAAGCAGTATCTCAAATCCAGAACAAAATTCTGAAATGCAGAACTTCAGCTGAGCTCTCCATAGGACTCAGAATAAACCCCTAGTTTTCTAGCTCTCTGTTCACATATCCAAATCTAGGATTCTCTGTTCACAGTGAATAAGTATAAAATAGAATAGATATTATAATGACCATGTAATCAGGATAATGGGCCTCACTCAACAACACCTGGAGTCTAACTGGAAGATATATTAATTGGCACCATCAAGGCCTATTTCAAATGTAAAAGACCTTGAAACCCACTTGTGGGAACACCTTCAACAAATTCCTTTTTGAAGAAAAAAGGATGGGTCACTGAAAGGATGAAAGTGAAACCATATGGTAGTCAGGATGCCTTTTCCAAAGCCTATTCTAAAGGCATTTTGCTCCATGTTCTGCCCAAAACCATCAGGAAACTTCTAAGTTGGCACACTAAAATGAGTTTTTTTTTCTGGTATCATTCCTCATACCAAATGATGGGAGTTCTATTTCTTCTTCCTTAAACAGATGATTGTCTTCAAAATTTATGAGACAAGGACACAGATGCAATCAGCATACTGAGAAACTTTGGTTCATCTCAAAACTCCATTTTCAGCATTATCAATCATTATTTTCTCATGTGTTATTTCAGATGTATGCATGGTTTATAATGTTTTTCTTCAAGAACTGGAGGGAATTTTTTAAAAGATTTTAATTTATTATTCTGAGATTTTCACATGAGAAGAAAGCAAAATAAAATTAGATGATATTGAAAAGAATGAATATCTCCTAAGTAAGGTTTATGTGTTCCAAATAAAGATTTTTTAAATCTGTAATGGGTCTTCAATTGAGGGTTTATTTATTTATTTGTTAACTTGATAAGACTGTGGATTTGAATAACCAATTACTTTACCAAAGCAATCTTCAAAGAATCCATATTTGTGTCCACTTTTAGTATTGTTAAGAGCAACAGAAAGGACTACCTAAATTCAACCATGGGAAAAATAACATTGGACATGAAGGCATAAAACTGATCAATCTAAAGTTAAAATTTTGGACTGGTGGTACAATTCAATGGTAAAGCATGTGTGCATAGTGTGCACTGTACTGGGTTACAACCTTAGCAACACACACAAAAAATGCAGATGTTAAGGGGGGAAATGATATTAAAAATAAAGCAAAATGTTAAAATTATGTATCATTCTTCTACCTATATACACACTTAATAAAAAGCTACTCATGTTATAAGTTTCTCTTTTTAAAGTCACAAATCAGTAGACGGATTAAGATACATTGGACAATCTAGAAAATATCTACCTTCAGTCAGCAGAAAATGCTGGAGTACACTGAGCGTTAGCTCTGTCTTGAGCAAAGTACCTCATTTGGCACCAAATCCCTAATAGCCAGAATTACCCTCAATAAAGAGGGGCTGCACATACCAGTGACCCTGAGTACTCTTCTCTAGGTGACCCTACCATAATGCCTTTGATCAGACAAATACAGACCTCTGTCATGCCAAAAGGAACTCCTCACACTACTGCTGTGATTGTCCCTCCAGGGCCAGAGGCTGGGTTGATCTACACACCCTACAAATACCTTACACATTGGCATCAGCCACTTCAGTCCTTGAGTACCCTTTGAACCCAATGGTGTATGAGGTGCAGTCTCTACTAAAGTTTGAAGGTACAATATGTGTATGCATCCTTTCCAAAGAATTGTGACTGAAGGTGGAGCTGACACTGTCAACTAACCTATGAACTTCTATCTCTGAACTCTTTGCCCAAAAATGACCTGACCAGCCTGCCTGATGATCACTTAAGTGATCATTGCCTTTGCTTTCCTGTGCTCAGTGCAGCAAGATGAGGGACTTGTTTGTTCATTTGTCTTACCATCTAGACAAACAAAATAAAAGAAAACATTGTCTTCCAGCTCAGCTTTTTGTCCCCCAACTCCACCCCTGTGTAGATGAAAGTGGTTCTAGAACCTGTACTGAATAATAGTAAGGTATTAGGGACCAAATAATTCAAAGCACTGATGATCTTTCAATGTCTACCCCAAGAGACTGGTAAGAAGGCCTCCATGGGAGACATATGGCCCTTGACTACACAGTGACAGAGGGAATAACAGTGAAAGATTTCTAGGAAACTTTTCTTCTCATAGCAAAGGCACATTCTCTCTGAATTAACTGTGTGCTGACGCAACATTCATGAACTGGGTCAGGCAAGTCATTGGTGAAGTGATTTGAAAAGTATTCAAATTTCATGTACTGTTCAGTCACTATAGTGCCCTCCAAGGGCAGAAGGTGCATTTTTAAAAATACATTTCCTCTCATATCTGAAGTATACGGAGATTATGCCATGAGAGAAAAACTTAAGAAGATGTTTTTAAAATAATGCAAAGAACAAAATTCCAAAAAATGATTTTTTAAAATTTCAGAGTTATTTAAGAGCTAAAATTTAAGAGTCATTGGGATAGAAGAAGGAATAGAGGACCAAATCACAAGAATATACCATCTATTCAATGAAATAATACCAGAAATCTTTCCAAACACGAGGAATAAATTGGAAATCCAAATTCAAGAAGCCTACAGGATGCCAAATCTACAAAATCACAACAGATCCATATACAGGCACAGTATAATGAAAATCCCAACATACAGAATAAGGAGAGAATTTTAAAAGCCACGAGAAAAAGGAATAAGATTACATATAGGGGAAAACCAATTGGGATATTTGCACATTTTTTAACCCAGACCCTGAAAGCTAGAATATCCTGGAATAACATATATCAAGCTCTGTAAGATAATTGGTGCCAATCAAGAATCTTGTATCCAGCAAAATTAAGCTTTAGATTTGAAAATGAAATAGAAACCTTCCATGATAAACAAAAGTTGAAAGTATTTATAACTAGACAACTGGTGCTACAAAACATCCTTGGCAAAATATTTCATGAACAGGAAAAGAAAAACAGCAATGAAAATCAACAGAGGGAGGTATGCAGTAAAGGAAAAAACTAATCAAAAAGGAAAATCAAGTCAAGTTAAATAACAAAAATAAGCAAATATGGCTGGAAATACAAACCATGTCTCAATAGTAACCCTAAATGTTAATGGCTCATACTCAACAACAACAACAACAAAAAAAAAGTTATGGGTTGCAGATTTGATAAAATAAAAGACCCAACAATATGCTGCCTAAAGGTAACTCATCTGATATGAAAAGACATATAAAAACTGAAAGTAATAGGTTTGGAGAAACCATACCACTCACATGGACTGTGTAAGGAAGCAGGGGTTTCAATACTCATATCAAATAAAGTAGACTTCAAGTCAAAGTTAATCAAAATGGATAAAGATTGACATTACATACTGCTCAAAAAATCCTACACCAATATTCCATAGCAATCATAAATATATATGCCCCAAAACTTGGTGCAGCTATAATCATCGAACAAACTCTTTTCAAGTTCAAGTGTCAAATTGACCACAACACAATAATCTTGGTTGACTTTTACAGACCTCTCTCATCACTGGATAGATCTTCCAAACATATGTTGAATAAAGAAACTATAGAACACAATCACACAATCAATAACTTAGACTTATCTGACATATACAGAATATTTCAACCTGCCCCAAGTGCATACACTTTCCTCTAGCAGCACATGGATCCTTCTCTAAAATAGACCATACAATGTGCCACAAAGCAACTCTTAGCAAATACAAAATGTTAGAGATACTAGCATGCATTTTATTGGATCATAAAGGTGTGAAATTGGAAATCAACAGCAAAATAAAAAACAAAATTTTCTCCATCACTTGGAGCCTAAACAATATGCTACTTCCAGAAGAAATCAAGGAGGAGATTAAAAAATTCTTAGAAGTAAATGAGAACATAGACACAACATATCAAAATCTCTGGGACACTATGAAAGCAATACTAAAAGGAAAGTTTATTGCATGGACTTTATTTCTTAAAAAAAAAAGACAAAATATATATGACCTCACCCTACATCTCAAAGCCCTAGGAAAAGAAGAACAAATCAGTAGCAAAAGCAAAAGAAGACAAGAAATAATTAAAATTAGAGCTGGAATCAATGAAATCAAAATTAAAGGAACAATTGAAAAATTGACAAAACAAAAAGTTGGTTCTTTGAAAAAATAAATAAAATTGATAGACCCTTAGCCACGCTAATGAAGAGAAGAGAGAGCTCAAATTACCAGCATAAGTGATGAAAAAGGTAATATCACAACTGACACTACAGAAATACAGAGGAATATTAGAAATTATTTTGAAATCTTAAACTGCAATAAAATCGAAGGCATTGAAGGCATTAACAGATTTCTTAAGTCATATGATCTGCCCAGATTGAGTCAGGAAGATATAAACAATTTAAACAGACCAATATCAAGTGAGAAAATAAAAGAGGCCATCAGAGGCTTACCAACCACGAAAAGCCCAGGACCGGATGTTTACACAGGTGAGTTCTACAAGTCCTTTAAAGAAGAACTAATACCAACACTCTTCAATGTATTTCAGGATATAGTAAAATAGGCAGTCATTCCAAACTCATTTTATGACGCCAATATCACCCTGATCCCCAAACCAGGCAAAGTCACTTCAAAAAAGAAAACTTTAGACCAATATGTGTAATGAACATAGATGCAGATTTCTCAATAAAATTCTGCCAAATCTAATGCAAAAACATATCAAAAAATTTGTGCACCATGATCATGTGGGATTCATCCCAGGGATGCAAGTTTGGTTCAACATACAGAAATCAAAAAAATATAACTCACCACATCAATAGACTTAAAGGTAAAAATCATATGGTTACTGCAATAGACACAGAAAAAGCATTTGACAAAATGCAACATCCAGTTAAGTTCAAAACACTAGAAAAAATAGGGATAACAGGAACATATCTCAACGTTTTAAAGGCTATCTATGCTAAACTTCAGGCCAACATCATTCTAAACAGACAAAAATTGAATGCATTCCCTCTAAAATCTGGAACAAGACAGGAATGCCCTCTCTCACCATTTCTATTCAACATAGTTCTTGAAACATTGGCCAGAGCAATTAGACAGATGAAAGAAATTAAAGGAATACACATAGAAAAAGAAGAACTTAAATTAGCACTATTTGCTGACAATATGATTCTATAACTAGAAGACCCCCAAACCTCCACCAGAAAATTTCTAGAACTAGTAATTGAATTCCTCAAATAGCAGTATATAAAATCAAAACCCATAAATCAAAGGCATTTCTGTATATCAGTGACAAATCCTCTGAGAAAGAAATGAGGAAAACTACCCCATTCACAATAACTTAAAAAATAAGATAATTGGGAATCAACTTAACAAAAGAGGTGAAAGATCTGTATAATAAAAACTACAGAAGCCTAAAGAGAGAAATCAAAGAAGACCTTAGAAGATGGAAAGATCTACCTTGTTCTTGGTTAGGCAGAATTAATATTATCAAAATGACTATACTACCCAAAGCACTATACATGTTTAATGCATTTTTCATCAAAATTCCAATGGCATTCCTCATAGAAATAGAAAAAGCAATCATGAAATTCATATGGAAAAATAAGAGACTCAGAATAGCTAAAGTAATCCTTAGCAGGATAAGTGAAGCAGGTGGCATCACTATACCAGACCTTAAACTATACTACAGAGCAATAGTATCAAAAACAGCATGCTATTCACACCAAATCAGACTTGTAGACCAATGATAGAGAATAGAGGACACAGAGAGTAACCCCCCAAATTACAATTATCTTATATTAAAAAAGGTTCAAATAACATGCACTGGAGAAAAGAGAGCATCTTCAAAAATGGTACTAGGAAAACTGGAAACCCATATGCAAAAATATGAAATTAAACCCTTATCTTTTACCTGCACAAGACTAAACTCAAAATGGATCAAGAACCTAGGAATGAAACCTGAAACTCTGTGCCTAATAGAATAAAAAGTTAGGCCCTAACCTTCATCATGTGGGATTAGGCCCAATTTCCTTAACAAGACTCCTATAGCACAAAAATTAAAAGCAAGAATCAATATATAGGATAGAATCAAACCAAAAAGTTTCTTGAAGCAAAAGAAACAATCTGTGAGGTGAACAGAGAGCTTTCATCCTGGGACCAAATTATTACCCCTCACACATCAGATGGAGCACTAATCTCTAGGATATATAAAGAACTCAAAAACCTAAGTACAAAAAACAAAACAACAACAACAAAAAAACCTCAAAAAACTCAATCCACACATGGGCCAAGGAATTGAAAAAACACTTCTCAGAAGAGGATATACAATCAATTAACAAATATGTTTAAAAATGCTCATCATCTATAGCAATTAGAGAAATGCAAATCAAAACTACTTTAAGTTTGGGCTGGGGATGTGGCTCAAGCGGTAGCATGCTCGCCTGGCATGCGTGCTGCCTGGATTCGATCCTCAGCACCACAAACAAAAAAAGATGTTGTGTCCACTGAAAACTAATATATATATATATATACTCATTCTCTCTCTCTCTCTTCTCTCTCTCTCTCTCTCTCTCTCTCTCTCTCTCTCTCTCTCTCTCTCTTTCTCCCTCTCTCTAAAAAAAACAAATCTAAGTTATTATCTCACTCCAGTCAGAATGACAGCTATTATGAAGATAAACAACAAAAATGTTGGCGAGGATGTGGAGAAAAATCTACACTCGTACATACCTGGTTGGACTGCAAATTGGTGCAGCCAATATGGAAAGCAGTATGGAGATTATTTGGAAATCTGGGAATGGAACCACCATTTGACTCAGGTATCCCTTCTCCTTGGACTATACCCAAAGGAATTAAAAACAGCATACAACAGGGACACAGCCACATCAATGTTTATAGCAACACAATTCACAATAGCTAAACAGTGGAGCCAACCTAGATGCCCTTCAGTGGATGAAAGGATTTAAAAATGTGGCACATATACACAATAGAATTTTATGCAGCAATAAGAGAGAATAAAATCATGGCATTTGCAGGTAAATGAATGGCGTTGGAGAAGATAATGCTAAGTGAAATTAGCCAATCCACACACACACAAAAAAATGCCAAATGTTTTCTCTGATACAAGGAGGCTGACTCATAGTGGGGTAGGGAGGGGGAGCATGGGATGATTAGATGAATTCTACATAGGAAAGAGGAGTGGGAGGTAAAGGGAGGGACAGGGGATTAGAAATGATGGTGGAATGTGATGGACATCATTATTCAAAGTACATGTATGAAGACTTGAATTGGGGGTCAACATACTTTATATGCAACCTGAGATTTGAAAAAAATGTGGTATATATGTGGGATAAGAATTGTAATGCAAAAAAACCCCAGAAAGTATTTGTGTTAAGGCATGAATTAGTGTGAACATACTTAATATACAAAGGTATGAAAAATTGTGCTCTATATGTGTAATAAGAATTGGAATACATTCCACTGTTGTATACGTAAATATATAAAATCAATAAAAATTCATATGCCATTCAGTCACTACAGAGCCCTTCCAGGGGCAGAAGTTGCAATTTTTTAAAAAATTTCCTCTCATATACGAAGTATTAGAAGATTGTGCCATGAGAGAGAAACTTAAAAAGTTTTAAAAGTAATGCAAACACAATGCTGCAACACTATTTTTTAAAAGATGGATACTTGATTTTAAATTATTGAACCTGTATTTTATACCTCCTTATTAAAATTTGAGAAGAAGATACAATCATTGAAGAAGATACAATACATTACTAGGCAAACTGTTGAAGTACTGATTTAAATCTCCCTGTATATAAAATTATCATGAAGGATGTAAAAACCCATAATTTCCTCTTTGTTGTATGCATGTAATGAAATTGTAGATAGAAGTGTATTGCATTAAAAAATGAACAAAAACTAGACACTTTTACTATACAAGACTGCTGATGAAGAAATGTGTGTGTGTGTGTGTGTGTGTGTGTGTGTGTGTGTGTGTGTGTGTGTGAAGAAGATATCACGGGGACAAATGAGTTGTGGCTTTGAATTAAATGATGTGTGCCACATGACCTCAATGAAAATTTGACAAATTTGATATTCTAAAAAAATTGATAACTGTTCTAATATCTGAGTAGTAAGTTTTTAAAAAGTTTTTAACAACATGAAATCATGGACAAATTTTGGTTGTTACAGTCATCATTGTCAACCCAAAAAATTCAGAGGTAAAAATTATGTGTGATCAAAACATCAGTTGACAGACAAACTTAGAGCTTTATTATATTCAGAGAAGGCAGATGCATTGGAAATCTTTATTTTTTTAATTCTGGAGATAATTGTATACCTATCAAAGTTTTTAAAAATATGTTTTTTTAATTTCCAATCTGGACAACAGTGGTCAGCAGAATCATCGGTTGTCACCTTCATTTTGACCTCTCCATCACCTTGTCTCATTTGAACCGTTTTAATTTTATGCTCTGCAGTAGTCAATTTTTTGTATTCAGCTAGTTCTCCTTTAATGTGCCACTGCTCTGTCTTTGTGTTACACATTCTTTTGTTTTGATTTATTTAGAATACATGCTGTGCCATTATGATTTTAACTTTGTTGTGTTGGTTGAATAACTTGTAATACTTAAATACTTGAGGTCACAGTGAAAAACCATACCAGTATTTCTTTCAGCTCCATTTCAAATATATTTATTTGATACCAGTATTTCTTTCAGGTCCATTTCAAATATAATTAACCTAAATATTTTGGATGTTTATCAAAGGTCTTTCATGAGGAAAGTAAATTTATGAAATAATAGATGTGTAACATATATGAGTAATGTTGGCTTAGATCAAATTTTGAAAACTTAGTTGGCAAAATATCGGATCACCTGAAAAGAAGCATGAATTTTGAAATCTGAATGCCTTGGTTCTCAGTATTATCATTCTTTTTATATATATATATATATATATATATATATACACAGATATATACATATATTAATTATCAATAGACCTTTATTTATTTATATGAGGTGCTGAGAATCAAACCCAGTGACTCACATATGCGAGGCGAGTGCTCTACCATTGAGTTACAACCCAACACCATCATTCTTTTTTTTAAAAAAATACTTTTAATTGTAAATGAACTCAATGCCTTTATATACTTGGTTTATTGTGTGTGGTGCTTAGAATCAAACCCAGGGCCTCACATTTGTGAGGTAAGTACTCTACTACTTAGCCACATCCCCAGTCCCTGTATTATCATTCTTTATTGAATTTATTTCTTATTAAAGTATATAGATTTTAAGACATTTTTTTACAGTATTATGTAACTTTTAGCATGGTTAGATTAGAGTGATGCTCATATGTTACCATAGAGCAGACAATTATATTTTGTCTAGACTTTATTATATCAGTAGTTTTCATGCACTATATATATACAGCAAGCAACCTATTTCCAATGAGAAACATGTCAGTTAATGTATTTAAAGCCATTGTTACAAGTTTGTAATGTATGTTTTCCAACTTGTTTTATATGTATGTGATACATTACAAAAAATATTGTTCTTAATTGAAAAAAGGATATAAAATGTAAAACCACAATTTTTCATAAATGAATATTGCCAATTGTTTCCCAGCCCTTTCTTATGTTGGGTGTTTTGACTTGAGATTCAGTTAGCTAATTAATGGATAAATTAATTAAACACTTATGAAATTTAGTTGGGATTTAATTTAGCTTGTAATTTAATTATTTGATTCTTTATTGCATCCATTCACCCACATCAATAATTTTGTGAATGTTATAATACCAATCTAAAAAAACAAAAAAAAAAAAAAGCAAACTGAGGAGTATGGGAGGAGAGGAGTAATGGTGATAGAAGTTACCAGGTAAAATCTTTGTAATTCATCAAGATCTGCATCAGGAACATATTCCTCTTTTAGTGTGTGTGTTGTTAAAATTTGTTTTAACTAGTTAAACATGACAGTACAATGATATTGACATATCATATTTTTGAATAAGATGGGGTATAATTTCTCATTTTTCTGAGTGTACAGGTTGCAGAATCACATTGGTCATACAGTCATGAATATGCATACAGCTATACTAATGTCTGTTTTATTCAGTTGACCTTCCTTTCCCTCCTTACCTTCCCTTCCCCTCCCATCAGTTCTCTCTTCCCAATCTAATGTGACAGACTTCTTTTTTTTCCCTCACATCATCATACATGTATTCTGTATAACGATGAGGGTCTCCTTCCATCTTCCATGCAATTCCACTTCTCCCTCACTTTCCCCCCCACCTCTCTTCCCAAGTGTGTTTTATTATACATAATGAATTTTAAAAGCAACTGTTACCATTAAATATAATTTAATAGAAAAATTTGACATGAAATACTAATATTAAAATTATTAAACAAAGAACATATAAGTCTGAAAATTCCATATAATATAGACAGTTATGTCATTGGAAATGAAAAACAAGCTCCTGCTCCGAGTCTTACAGGTTAATTTCAGCTGCTGTGCACTGCAGGTATCATCTCTCCTGTGTTCCAGGGCCAAAGTCTCTGCTCTCCCTGGTGTCTTATGGGGTCTATAAAACAGAACAAGATAAAAAAATCACTTGGGATGAGTTGCTGGCCACAGAGAGTGGCCAGGACCACAATTGTCCTCAGGAAATGCAAGATGAACTTGGACCCTGATCTCTCCTGGGGTCTGGGCAGGGAGCACTGAGACTGGTATGCTGACTTTAGCTGAGGGTGTTGTCTGTGGGAAGAGTGTCTATGAATGTCCTCAGAAGGAAATTCTCATGGATATTCACCTTCAGATCCTTCTGACGCTGCTTTCCTAGAGAGTGAACATGAGGAAATGGGAAGAGTTCTCTAAGACATCTGGGTGTAAAGGCTGAGAAGCATACATCTGGAATCCTGAAGAGCAGCATCTGTGATGACACAGGGTGGAGCAAGGTCCCTGGCTCCTCCAGCCCTACCCTCTGTAATGCCATTCCTCAGAGAGCTTCCTGCACTGATTTTTACCAAATTGTACCTTCTCTTGCATGGCCATGGTCCCATGCAACTATAGAATCTTCAGTGCTCTAATTGATTCTGATGGATTGCAAAAAAGTGCAACAAAGAAACTTGAGAAAGCAAAGGAGAATATGTGGACTGATATGACCTCTGCTCTCCTTCCCATTCTTTCCAGACTCACATTTCCTCTTCCTAAACTGCTTTATCGCCTTTGCTGCATTAAGCCCATATATTGAATCAGGAGAGGGCCCCTGGAAACAATTCATGTTAATGGACCTACATTCCAATTGCATAATCTTGACCTAGGAAAGGAAGGATACATTCATGCATGCCCAGAGCCAGCAAAGTCAGAACCCAGCTATTCAGTGGTCAGTAAACCAGAACCAGATTGTTTGTGTCTCATGTATCAGGCAACAACTTAGTATTTCTGATGCTCCCTACAACTCAAACTCAGTATATGGGTATGCAGTATTACTCAGCATGATTCAGTGGTGTTGCTTGTGGTAAAAAAAAAGCAGATAAAGACTAAGAATGTTAGTGCAGTGAGATTTAACAAACATTGAAGGTCCAAGGACCTCAAAGATCTGAATGAGGAAAGCACCTTTAGAAAAGTCATAAAATGTGGGAAAGATGAAACATGGAAAATCTACAGAGTTTTTACATAAGAAAGAATAATTAAGAGAAACCAATAGAAAATCAATTACTTGCAGATTTCTTGTCCTTTTGTCCTCCTTCTCATCCTCTGAATCGCTTTCTATGTTTTCTTTGTGGACTATTGCCGTGATGGTCATGATGTGGCCTTAAAAAAAGAAAAGGCAGAGTTAAATTCAAGGTGAGAACTTAAGTTGCTCCTGCTCCTGGTGTTCTAGAATGCACAGTCAAAGCTCTCCATTCTTCCTCTTGTCTGCATTCCTGTCTCCTGGTCTCCATCACCTCACCTCTGCAATGAGAAATAGACCTAGCATCCCAAGAGCTCTTTTCCACCAGTTCACATTCTGCCATTGTACTTGGTAGGGATTCTGTGTCATCCTGTTCTTCCAAGAGACAGCCACAGTCTTCCTGATTTTCTGGACTTAGGCCTCTTAAATACAAGCAAATTCAGATTTTCCCTAGTCCAAGTGCTTGGGAATTAGACAAAGACTGGAGGTTAGAAACATGTTCACGGAGGAACTTCTCCCCACTCTTTTACAGGAGAACACAGTGGCCTGTCCAGGGTGCACAGAAACAATTTTCTTTAAGTTGCCCCCATTTGGGAGTTCATTTTCGACCAGAAATAGACAAAACACAGAAGAGAAAGTGCTGCTCTAAAAAGATAACATTCAGAGGGGAATTGTGACTTCTTACTCACTACTTATCACTAGTGAGAGCTTCAATTACAGGTTTGCAAAGTGCTCTAAGAAAGTATGTCCCACTAGATTCTTTCCCTTGTGGGTCAAACCTAAAGTGCAGATCTTATTTCTTTCATGCACAATGCCAAAAAATAATCAATAAAGAAAGCCAGGCTACTTGTTTTTTATTAGAGGCAAATTTAGGACAGAATGGGACTTAACATGGAAGATTGTGTTTACCTTTAAAAGCAAAAGTTGTCTTCTTATGAACAGGATGTCAGAAGGTCTACTAACCCTACTTTTTATGAAAATAATACATATTTCTGTTTTCTCAATTTTATTCCCATTCCTTATTTCCCACGTGAGTAGGTGAACACAAATCTTACCATGAAACCTTTCCCATTTTGTCATACCCCAAGTGCTGTTCCTACCTGCAGGCTCTCCCTCGTCACAGCTTGAATCATAATCTTTGCTCCATGTCCAACCTTTAGAGACACAGACATCATCAACTGAGTTACTTAAGATTGACTCATTCTTTCTTCTACACAACTAAGCTTATGATGGTTGCTAGGGTTGGATGTTTTTTATCCCACACTGGATTGTGTGATTGAGGCTTGGTGCTCAGTATGGCCACATTGAGATTTGTCAAATCTGTGTGAGGAAGGGTCTGCTTGGAGGTGTTGAGGACATTTGACGGTATGAGAGTCAGAAGTAAGAATACAGATTTCTCAAATCCTTGTTAGATCCTGTTATATAAGAAGAGCAAATGAATCAACTGATCCCTGCTGGCTTTGTGTCTTGCCATGTGATGTCTCTCTACTGCACCTGCATCCCTGCAGACACCACCAATCACGCTATGCAGCTAAGAGGGTATTCACTAAAGAAAAGTGTTTGCTAGTGCCATGCTCTTGTACCTGCAGAACTGTAAGCTAAACACACCGACCTGTATAATTTATTCAGTTTCTGGGTTTCGTTATTGGAAAGAAAAATATAGTGATACTAATATTAATAGTCAGGATCATCTACATCTCTGTTCTGGGTTCTCAGACCCTCTCTGGGTTCTGGGGATTCAGAGGCCTCAAACAGGATGCTGCAAACAATTGCAAACATTCTAATGAGAGTGGAGCTGTAAGGAGTCAAATTTTAACTACTTTCTTCCATCGGGACATTATCCCTTTCTCGTTTAAAAAGACCAAGCTGACATGCAAACTGTGATGCCAACAGTTTCAGGAATATAAACTCAGAGAACATACACTGTGCCATCATCAGAGCAGCGGTCCAGAAGAGAATGGGAATGTCCTCTGCTTTATTCACATGGGTCTACTGGCCACTTTGAAAGTTTCGTATAAAAATTAAAATTAAATTAAAAATACTGTTATTGTGGATGGCCAAGACCAGGAGTTCAAAGATGAAGCAGACAAGAATTTCCTTCCCCCGGGTTTCCGTGGACAGCAGTTTGCTAGCATGTTCTCACTCCTCATACACCTCATTTATAAGTAGACTGTGGAGTCAGTTTGCTAGAATGTTATCACTCCTCATACTCCTCATTTATAAGTAGACTGTGGAGTCAGTTTTCTAGCATGTTCTCACTACTCATACTCCTCATTTATAAGTAGACTGCAGTGTCATGCAAAAGTGAAAAGTCCCAGGAACTATCTGAGGGCCTGAGGAATCTACATAAACAAAGTCAACACTAAGTTCCAGATGGCTCCCCTCAAATTCAAGCACATCCCAACTAGAGCTCATAAGAAATGTGTGTGAAAAGCTTGGACACAATGCTATCTTAGCTTCCCTACTGATTCTGGCTGGTCCTGGTGAGATCTCTGGTGGATACCTGGTTCATTGTAGAACCCCACATGCTGAACAAGTGGGATCTTAGCACAGAGTTGCATTTATCAAATGATGTCGTGGACTAAGATTAAGACACTCTGCACAGGGAGAAGTTCTAGGATGAGAAGGAATGATGACCACAGTGGTTCTACCCTCACAGTGACCAGTCAGTGTCAGTATCCATGTATGTATGAATAGAAGGACATAGACAGTACTTGAGACTGACAGTATGAAGACGTTTCATATATACTGTCATTGTGATATTCTGCAGGCAACACATGGGGCAGCACAGACCCAAACAAGGGATCAGACACCACTGCTGTGCTGAGCTGGACCTTCAATAGAGCCCAGCTTTTGCTCTGTAACTAGATGAGCTGCAATTGTGCTGATCAGGCCCCATGAAAACCCATCCAGTTAAAACATGTTTCTACAAAGTAGTGTCTACAAAAAGACCCAATAAGGTATTTTTCAGTGTCAGTTGGCACATGCAAAGTAAGCCCTTCCTTAGCTAAAGTAATCTCTGGTCTTTGAATCTCCTCTGTCTCAGATGTCCACCATAAGTAAGCAAGTGCATTGGTGGACCTGAGAGTCACTGTTAAGGATTGGCCCTGTCCAGGAACTTGTGCCTAGAATTTGGATTGGAAGATGAATTCTGACACCAAGCACAAAAAAATGTATATGAACTTGAAAATTTTTTATGAGTAAAGTGTTCTGAAAAATTACATGCACTGATTAAATCTAGGACCTACTGACACGTGAGGTTTGCTATTAAATGAAGTTGCTACTGTTGCAGTGACAGAAATGAAGTGGAGCTTTTTCTTTATAGAGTGTCGTGAAAATTTTCTGGGTTTTGATGGGATATGTTTTGCATGTTGATTGAGCTATTGGTGTGAAATGAACTGCACATATGGAAAGTTTACAGTTTGATCTATTTACACATATACAAAATCATGATCTAATGGAGATGGCTTTTTTTGTTTAAACATGTGGACATTGGCATCTTGGCATGTATATATCTAAAGAAACAGACAAATATGTAAAAACGAACAAAAAGTCACACTCAGAATCATGTTGCAAGAATGCACACAGAGATACATGTAGAAAACTCTCATTGACCTAACCACGTTGCTCAACTCACACAGGTGCTTCAAGGAAATATGCAGAATGGCCATAGATTTATTTTAATCAATTTAGACCACAAACCCCTCACTTCTCATTCTCAAGGAGGTAGTGGAATCACTGAGTCTCTGCACTCAAAAGGAAGGAAGACTCTCTGACCCTTGGCGTCATCTACATTTTGCAACAGGAAGAGAGTGAGGCCAGGATACATACCAATTATGGATCCTCTTGAATCCTCCTGTGAATACAGAAATGGAGTCACTATGAAGATCAAGCCATGCTCTGACCTGTGTGCACAAGTCTTTTGTTTACTTGGTGACATTCGAATATCCAATGATAATGTGGGCAAATCAAGGGAACAGATAGCAAATGTACTCTCACCAAATGACACAAGCTTTTCTAGGGGATTTGTGTCACAGGTCTATATTAGGTGATAATTAAGGAATTCGATGGCCAGGAGGGAAAACCATAGCCAGGCACAAAGCTTGTTATCATACAGTGTGTAGTTTATACTGTTTCTTGTTAATGTTGCTTTCAGTGAGGTCTCATTTGGCAACAGACACCCCCAATGAGAATCTGCTCAGTCAGGAAATTGTGTATGTCATCTCTTGTAATATCATATTACAAGAGAAAGAGAAACTAAAGAGCAACACTAGATTTCAGAGGAAGATGAGCAACCTTACCATGGCTTTTGATGGGGTCTCTCGACTCATGCTTTCTCCAGGAATAAACTCCACCATGTCACCTGGGTGAACTAGGAGGATGCAGAATAATGATTAGTATACTGATTTAAGGCTTATGAATAGTTTAGGGCATTTCTTGATATGGACATCAGTGAAAATATACAGCAAAGATAAGAACAAGAATGAGAGATTCCTGCAAATAGAGTGTATCACACCCAGTGTACCGTATCACTGCACAGATGAATATAGGGTTAGAACGACAAAAAGCTATCTTGTTAGAAATTTCTAGCAAAATTGGGGTGCACCGAAACTTAGGGGAAGGATTCTATCATCGAGGACCGGTTACTGAGTCTCAAACGTGAGCCAACAGTGCGACCAGAGATCCAGGCTGACTGATCCGCCGCCCGCCCTGCGGCCTGCCCCGTGGCTACAGACAGTGGGGTGCTGCCGAGAAGCGACCAGCAAGGAGAGAGAAACGGCGCTACGGATTCTGTGGAGTCCTCCCGGCTGTGCCCTCACTGAGCTCTGGGCTGAGTTTGGGGTTTGAGATTGGGGAAGGAAGCAGTCCAGTTCTATCCCCAACAATGGAAAATCCACCAAGGAAGCCAGCGGACACCATCTTGATCAGCTGACTTCACCATCGCCAGGTTCCGACAGATTGCAACAATAAAACAGCATGAACAACCAGACTACATATAACTTATCAAATGCAAATAGATGAATTCTACGAACAGGTCTATATTCCACCTAAGCCCTTAACTACCCCCAAGTACTCCTGTCTATTCTCTTGGTAATATCCGCGTGCATTTGCGTAACACCCCAAAGTAGCTAACATATACTAACCTCCATACAAGCAAATCACCCGACCTTAACATAAAATTCTAAGTCCAAACCTCAGTTCTCTATACGCCATCAAAATCTGAAGGATTTAATAAAACCAATGAATTTACCTTAAATCACAATTAAATTCAACATCTCTAAACATCATCTCGTAACACAAAGGAGAGATAGTGGAACTATAAAAACCAAAACAAATTTAAAGGAGAAAACAGAAACACAGCAGTCAAAGAGAGTTGGAAAGTAACATGAGCACCATGAAAAAACAAGGGGAAAAAAAGAGTACAAACAATGCAGGACAACTTAAATACAATAGAGAAGCTAGAGGCACCAGAAAATTGGATGGAGAAGGAAGTCAAGGCATACCTAATTAAGATGGAATGGAATCTCAGAGAAGAGTTTATACAGCAAGTTCAAACAATGAACGTATATTTTGAAAATGAATTAAATAAGCAAATTCAAATGTCAAAGAACGAGCTCTATCACGAAATAGAGATTTCAAAAAAAAAAAAACAGTAATCCTAGAAATGCAGGAAACGATAAAGCAAATTAAAAATTCAAACGAGAATATTACAAATAGACTAGATCAAGCAGAAGCCAGAACATCAGATAATGAAGACAAAGTTTATCAACTTGAAAAGAATATAGTCAACACAGAAATGATGCTTAAAAGACATGAGCAATCTATCCAAGAGAAATGGGATGTCATAAAAAAACCAAACGTGAGAGTCATTGGGATAGAAGAAGGCACAGAGGTTCAAACCAAAGGAATGAACAATCTATTGAATGAAATAATCCTAGAAAATTAACCAGATGTGAACGATGAAATGGATTGCCAAATCCGGGAAGCCTACAGGACCCCAAACCTTCAAAACCGTAATAGACCAACTCCAAGACACATAATTATGAAGATATTCAACATACAGAAGAAGGAGAGAATATTAAAAGCTACGAGAGAAAGGAGGCATATTACATTCAGGGGTAAACAAATTAGGTTAACGGCTGATATTTCATCACAGACGTCGAAAGCGAGAAGATCCTGGAGCAACGTATTTCAACTGCTAAAAAATAATGGATTCCAACCAAGAATACTGTATCCAGCAAAATTTAGCTTCAGATTTGACAATGAAACTAAAATATTTCATGATAAAAAAAAACATAAAAGAGTTCACAGCCATAAAACCAGTACAGCATGGCATCCTTAGCAAAACACTAAAAGAAGAGGAATTGAAAAACAGCACCCCAAACTAACAGTGGGAGGTAACTCAGTAAAGGGAAGGGAAAAAATAAACAAAAAGGAAAAACTAGCCATATTAAAATAAATAAATAAACAAGCATGAGGTTAGTACTAAGCATATGTCAATAGTAACCTTAAACGTTAATGGCTTAAATTCCCCAATTAAGAGACATAGGCTAATAACCTGGATGAAAAAAAACAAATCCAAAAATACGCTGCCTTCAGGAGACTCATCTGATAGGAAAAGACATACACAGACTGAAGGTGAAAGGTTGGGAAAAATCATACCACTCACATGGTGCCCCGAAGCAAGAAGGAGTGGCCATAGTCAAATCGAATAAAATCAAATTCAAACCTAAGTTAATCAAAAAGGGTAAAGAAGGAAACTACATACTATTAAAAGGAACCACCCACATACAACATAACAATTATCAATATGTATGCATCAAACAATGGTGCTGTATCATTCATAAATCAAACTCTCCTCAAGTTCAATAGTCAAATAGACCACAACAGAATAATTATGGGTGACTTAAACACAAGGCTCTCTCCATTGGACAGATCCTCCAGACAAAAGCTGAATAGAAACTATAGAACTCAATAACCCAATCAATAACATAGACTTAACGAACATATATAGAATATATCAACCATCATCAAGTGGTTACACGTTCTTCTCAGCAGCACAAGAATCCTTCTCAAAGATAGACCATATATTATGCCATAGGACAACATTTAGAAAATATAAAGGTGCGGAGATAATACCATGCATCTTATCTGATTACAGTGGAATGAAACTGGATATCAATGATAAAAGAAGGAAGGAAAAACCATACATCTCATGGAAAATGAACAATAGGTTACTGAATGATAAATGGGTTACAAAAGACATAAAGGAGGAAATCAAAAAATTCTTGGAGATGAATGGAAATACAGACACAAAATATTGAAATCTATGGGACACAATGAAAGCAGTTTTAAGAGGGAAATTCATTTCCTGGAGGTCATTTCTCAAAAAATGAAAAAACTAACAAATAAATGAGCTCAAACTTCATCTCAAAGCCCTAGAAAAGGAAGAGCAAAACAACAGCAAATATAGTAGAAGGCAGGAAATAATTAAAATTGGAGCGGAAGTCAACCAAATTGAAACAAACAAAAAAAAAAAACCATTAAAAATTGATAAAACAAAAAGTTGGTTCTTTAAAAAAATAAATATGATTGACAGACCCTTAGCCATTCTAATGAAGAGAAGAAGAGAGAGAGCTCAAATTACTAACATACGAGATGAAAAAGGCAATGTCACAACAGACACGAAGAAAATACAGAAGATAATTAGAAATTATTTTGAAACCCTATATTCCAATAAAATAGAAGATAGCGAAGTTACTGATAAATTTCAAAAGTTTATGATTTGCCCAGATTGAGTCAGGAAGATACACACAATATAAATAGACTAATAACAAAGGAGGAAATTGAAGAAGCCATCACAAGACTACCAACCAAGAAAAGCCCTGGATCAGATGGATATACAGCAGAGGTTTACAAAACCTTCAAAAAAAAAAATAATACCAATACTTTTCAAGTTATTTCAAGAAATAGAAAAAGAAGGAGCTCTTCCAAATTCATTTTATGAGGCCAACATCACCCTGATCCCAAAACCAGACAAAGACACATCAAAGAAAGAAATCTACAGATCAATATCTCTAATGAACTTACATGCAAAAATCCTCAATAAATTTCTGGCGAATCAAATACAAAAGCATATCAAAAAAATTGTGCACCATAATCAAGTAGAATTGATCCCCGGGATGCAAAGCTGGTTCAATATATAGAAATCAATAAATGTTATTCACCACATCAATAGATTTAACCATTAGAACCACATGATCATATCTATAGATGCAGAAAAAGCATTCAACAAAGTTCAGCATCCCTTTATGTTCAAAACACTAGAAAAACTAGGGATAACAGGAAGTTACATCAACATTGTAAAAGCTGTATATGCTAAGCCTCAGGCTAGCATCATTCTGAATGGAGGAAAACTGAAGGCATTCCCTCTAAAATTTGGAACATGACAGGGATGCCCTCTTTCAACACTTCTATTCAATTTAGTCCTCGAAATACAAACCAGAGAAATTAGACAAACAAAAGAAATTAACGGCACAAAAATAGAAAGAGAAGAACTTAAATTATCACCATATACGGATTATATGATAACATATCTAACAGACCAAAAAGGTTGTACAAAGAAACTACTAGAGCTAATAAGTGAATTGAGCAAAATGGCAGAATATAAAATCAACACGCATTAATAAAAGGCATTCCTTTATATCAGTGACAAATCTTCTGAAATGGAAATGAGGACAACCACCCCATTCACAATTTTTTCAAAAAATAAAATAAAATACTTGAGAATCAACGTAACAAAAGAGGTGAAAGATTTATACGATGAAAACTACAGAACCCTAAAGAGAGAAATAGAAGAAGACCTTAGAAGGTGGAAAAATATACCCTGTTCATGGAAAGGAAGAACTAACATCATAAAAATGGCGATATTACCCAAAAGTTCTCTATAGGTTTAAAACAATGCCAATCAAACTCCCAATGGCATTTCTTGTAGAAACAGATAAAGTAATCATGAAATTCATATGGAAAAACAAAAGACCCAGAATAGCAAAAGCAATTCTAAGCGGGAAGTGCGAATCAGGAGGTATAGTGATACAAGATTCCAAAGTGTACCACAGAGCAATAGTAACAAAAACAGCATGGTACTGGTTTCAAATCGGGCGGGTGGACGAATAGCCAGATTACAGGACACAGAGACAAATCCACAAAATTATAACTATCTTATATTTGATAAAGGGGAAAAAAGCATGCAATGGAGGAAGGATAGCATCTTCAACAAATGGTGCTGGGAAAACTGGAAATACATATGCAACAAAATGAAATTGAATACCCTCCTCTCGCCACGCACAAAAATTAACTCAAAGTGGATCAAGAAGCTAGATATCAAATCAGAGACTCTGCGTCTGATAGAAAAAAAATTGGCTCCCATCTACATATTGTGGGGTCGGGCTCCAAATTCCTTAATAGGACACCCATAGCACAAACGTTATTAACAAGAATCAACAAATTGGACTTACTTAAAATGAAAAGTTTTTTCTCAGCAAGAGACACAATAAGAGTGGTAAATAGTGAGCCTACGTCATGGGAACAAATTTTTACTCCTCACACTTCAGATTGAGCCCTAATATACAGAGTATACAAAGAACTCAAAAAATTAAACAACAAGAAAACAAATAACCCAATCAACAAATGGGCCAAAGACCTGAACAGACACTTCTCAGAGGAGGACATACAATCAATCAACAAGTACATGAAAAATTGCTCATCATCTCTAACATTCAGAGAAATTCAGATCAAAATCACCCTAAGATATCATCTCACTCCTGTAAGATTGGCAGCCATTCTGAAGTCAAACAACAACAAGTGCTGGAGAGGATGTGGGGAAAAGGGTACTCTTGAAAATTGCTGGTGGCATTGCAATCTGGTGCGGCCAATTTGGAAAGCAGTATGGAGATTCCTGGGAAAGCCGGGAATGGAACCACCATTTGACCCAACTATTGCCCTTCTCCGACAATTCCCTGAAGACCTTAAAAGAGCGTACTACAGGGATACTACAACATCGATGTTCATAGCAGCACAATTCAGAATTGCTAGACTGTAGAACCAACCCAGATGCCCTTCAATAGATGAATGGACAAAAAATGTGGCATTTATACAACATGGAGTATTACACAGCACAAAAAAATGACAATATCATGGAATTTGCAGGGAAATGGATGGCACTAGAGCAGATTAGGCTTAGTGAAGCTACCCAATCCCTTAAAAACCAATACCAAATGTCTTCTTTGAAATAATGAGAGCAACTAGAAATACAGCAGGGAGGAAGAGCAGGAAGTAAAGAAGAATATTAAACATATACCTGAGTGGGAGGGAAAGGGAGAGAAAAGAGTAATTGCATGGTAATGGAGGAAGACCCTCCTTGTTATTCAAAATTACATATAAGAGGTTGTGAGGGTAATGGAAAAATAAACAAGGAGAGAAATGAATTATAGTAGATGGGGTAGAGAGCGAAGATGGGAGGAGAGGGGAGGGAGGATAGTAGAAGATAAGAAAGGTTGCAGAATACAACAGTTACTAATAGGGCATTATGTAAAAATGTGGATGTGTAACTGATGTGATTCTGCAATCTGTATTTGGGGTAAAATTGGGAGTTCATAACCAACTTGAATCTAATGTATGAAATAGGATATGTCAAGATCTTTGTAATATTTTGAACAACCAATAAAAAAAAAAAAACGATCCTGATGGCTCCCCTCAAAGTCAAGCACTTCCCACATAGAGCTCATGAGAAATGTGTGTGAAAAGCTTGGACACAATGCTATCTTCTTAACGTCCCAACTGATTCTGACTGGTCCTGGTCAGATCCCAGGTGGATACCTGGTTCATTGTAGAGCCCCACATGCTGAACAAGTGAGATCTTTGCACATAGTTGTATTTACCAAATGATGTCATGGACTAAGATGAAGACACTCTGCTCAGAGAGGAGTTCAGGGATGAGAAGGAATGATGACCACAGTTCTTCTACCCTCACAGTGACCAGTGAGTGTCATTATCCATGTATGTATGAATAGAGGGACCCAAACAGCATATGAGACTGACAGTATAAAGACCTATCATATATACTGTCAATGTGATATCCTGCAGACCACAAAAGGGGCAGCACAGACCTAAACTAGGGATCAGATACCACTGCTTTGCTGAGCTGGATCTTCACTAGAGCCCAACTTTTGCTCTGTAACTGGATGAATTGAAATTGTGCTGATCTGGCCCCATGAAAACCCATCCAGTTAAAACATGTTTCTACAAAATAGTGTCTACAAAAAAACACAAAAAGGTAGCTTTCAGGGTCAGTTGGAACATGCAAAGTAAGACCTTCCTTAGTTACAGTAATATCTGGCCTGTGCATCTCCTCTGACACAGATGCCCACCATAAGTGAGCATAGTGCATTGGTGAACCTGAGGGTCACTGTTAAGGATTGGCCCTGTCCAGAAACTTTTGCCTAGAATGGGGATTGGAAGATGAATTCTGACACCTCTCACAAAAAATGTATATGAAAGTGAAAATTTTTCATGAGTGAAGTGTTGTGAATAATCACATGCACTGATTAAATATAGGACCTACTGACAGGTGAGGTTTGCTATTAAATGAAGTTGCTACTGGTGCAGTGACAGGAATGAAGTGGAGCTTTTTCTTTATAGAGTGCCGTGAAATTTTTCTGGGTTTTGATGGGATATGTTTTGCATCTTAATTGAGGTATTGGTGTGGAATGAACTGCACACATGGAAAGTTTACAGTTTGATCTATTTACACATATACAAAATCATGATCTAACGGAGATGGCTTTTTTGTTTAAACATGTGGACATTGGCATCTTGGCATGTATATATCTAAAGAAACAAACAAATGTGCAAAAACGAACAAAAAGTCACACTCAGAATCATGTTGCATGAATGCACACAGAGACACATGTATAAAACTTTCATTGACCTAACCACGTTGCTCAACTCACACAGGTGCTTCAAGGAAATATGCAGAATGACCATAGATATTTTTAAATCAATTTAGACAACAAACCCCTCACTTCTCATTCTCAAAGAAGTAGTGGAATCACTGAGACTCTGCACTCAAAAGGAAGGAAGACTCTCTGACCCTGGGCATCATCTACATTTTCACAGGAAAAGAGTGAGCCCAGGATACATACCAATTATGGATCCTTTTGAATCATCCTGTGAATAGAGAAAAGGAGTCACTATGAAGATCAAGCCATGCTCTGACCTGTGTGCACAAGTCTTTTGTTTACTTGGTGACATTTGAATATCCAATGAGAATGTGGGCAAATCAAGGAAACAGATAGCAAATGTACTCTCACCAAATGACACAAGCTTTTTCTAGGGGATTTGTGTCACAGGTCTATATTAAGTGATAATTAAGGAATTCAATGGCCAGGAGGGAAAACCATAGCCAGGCACAAAGCTTGTTATCATACAGTGTGTAGTTTATACTGTTTCTTGTTAATGTTGCCTTCAGTGAGGTCTCATTTGGCAACAGACACCCCAATGAGAATCTGCACAGTCAGGAAATTGTGTTTGTCATCTCTTGTAATATCATATTACAAGAGAAAGAGAAACCAAAGAGCAACACTGGATTTCAGAGGAAGATAAGCAACCTTACCATGGATTTTGATGGGGTCCTTCGACTCATGCTTTCTCCAGGAATGAACTCCACCATGTCATTTGGGTGAACTAGGATGATGCAGAATAATGATTAGTATACTAATTTAAGGCTTATGAATAGTTCAGGGCATTTCTTGATATGAACATCAGTGAAAATATACAGCAAAGATAAGAACAAGAATGAGAGATGGCTGTGAATAGAGTGTATCACACCCAGTGTACCGCATCACTGCACAGGTGAATAAAGGGTTAGAACGACAAAAAGCTATCTTGTTAGGAATTTCCAGCAAAATTGCGGTGCACCGAAACCTAGGGAAAGGATTTCCATCATCGAGGACCGGTTACTGAGTCTCAAACGCAAGCCAACTGTGCCACCAGAGATTCAGGCTGACTGATCCACCGCCGGCCCTGCGGCCCGCGCAGCATCTACAGATGGTGGGGTGCCGCCGAGAAGCTACCAGCAAGCAGAGGAAAATGGCGCTACGGATTCTGTGGAGTCCTGCTGGCTGTGCCCTCACTGAGATCTGGGATGAGTTCGGGGTTTGAGATGGGTTAAGGAAGCGGTCAAGTTGTATCCCCCACAACAAAAAGTCCACCAAGGAAGCCAGAGGCCAACATCTTGGAAAACTGACGTCACCATCGCCAGGTTCTGACAGATTGCAAAAATAAAACAGCATGAACAACCAGACTACCTATAACTTACTAAATGCAAATAGATGAATAATACGAATAGGTCTATAGTCCACCTAAGCCCTTTACTACCCCCAAGTACGCCTGTCTATTTTCTTGTTAATATCTGGCTGCAGTTGAGTTACCCCCCCCCAAAGAAGCTAACGTATCCTAACCTCCAAACAATCAAATCACCGGACCTTAACATAAAATTCTAAGTCCAAACCTCTGTTCTCTATATGCCATCAAAATCTGAAGGCCTCTAATGAAACCAATGAATTTACATTAAATCACAATTAAATCCAAAATCTCGAAACAGTTTCTCCTAACACAAAGGAGAGATAGTGGAAGTATAAAAACCAGAAAAAAAAATTAAAGGAGAAAACAGAAACACAGCAGTGAAGCAGAGTTGGAAAGTACCTTGAGCACCATGAAAAAACAAGTGGAAAAAGGAACACAAACAATGCAGGACAACTTAAATACAAAGGAGAACCTAAAGGCACCAGAAAAATGGATGGAGAAAGAAGTCAAGGCACACCTAATTCAGATGGAATGTAATCTTAGAGAAGACATTAGACAGCAAGTTCAAACAATGAACGTATATTTTGAAAACCAATTAATTAAGAAAATTCAAATGTCAAAGAACGCACTCTATCATGAAATAGAGATTTAGAAAAAAACAAACAGTAATCCTAAAAATGCAAGAAACCCTAAACCAAATTAAAAACTCAAACGAGAATATTACAAATAGACTAGATCAAGTAGAAGCCAAAACATCAGATAATGAAGGCAAAGTTTATCAACTTGAAAAGAATATAGTAAACACAGAAAGGATGCCTAAAAGACATGAGCAATATATCCAAGATATATATGATGTCATAAAAAAACCAAACCTGAGAGTCATTGGAATAGAAGAAGGCATAAAGCTTCAAACCAATGGAATGAACAATTTATTGAATGAAATAATCCAAGAAAAATTCCCAGATATTAAAGGTGGAATGGATTGCCAAATCCTGGAAGCCTACAGGACCCCGGACATTCAAAACCATAATAGACCAACTCCAAGACACATAATTATGAAGATATCCAACATAGAGAACAAGGAGAGAATATTAAAAGCTATGAGAGAAAGGAGGCAGATTACATTCAGGGGTAAACCAATTAGGTTAATGGCTGATTTTTCATCACAGATGTTGAAAGCAAGAAGATCCTGGAACAACGTATTTCCAACGATAAAAAATAATGGATTCCAACCAAGAATACTGTTTCCAGTATTGATAATGAAATTAAAATATTTCATGATAAATAAAAGTTGAAAGAATTCGCAGACAGAAAACCAGCACTGCATGGCATCTTGAGCAAAACACTACAAGAAGAGGAATTGAAAAACAGCTAGCCAAACTAACAGTGGGAAATAACTCAGTAAAAGAAAGGGAAAAAAATAACCAAAAGAAAATACTACCCATATAAAAATTAATAAATAAACAAGCACAGCGGGTAGTACTAACCATATTTCAATAGTAACCTTAAATGTTAATGGCTTAAATTCCCCAATTAAGAGACATAGGCTAATAACCGGGAATAAAAAACCAAATCCAACAATATGCTGCCTTCAGGAGACTCATCTAATAGGAAAAGACATACACAGACTGAAGGTGAAAGGTTGGGAAAAATCATACTACTCACATAGTCCCCCGAAGCAAGCAGGAGTGGCCATACTCAAATCGAATAAAATCAACTTCAAACCTAAGTTAATCAAAAGAGATAAAGGAGGACACTACATACTATTAAAAGGAACCATCCATCAACCAGACATAACAATTATCAATATATATGCACCAAACAATGGTGCTGCAACATTCATAAAACAAACTCTCCTCAAGTTCAAGAGTCAAATAGACCACAACACAATAATTATGGGTGACTTCAACACACCGCTTTCTCCATTTGACAGATCCTCCAGACAAAAGCTGAATAAAGAAACTATAGAACTCAATAAGACAATCAATAACTTAGACTTAAGCGACATATATAGAATATATCAACCATCACCAAGTGGATACACATTCTTCTCAGCAGCACATGGGTCCTTCTCAAAGATAGACCATATATTATGCCATAGGACAACTAATAGTAAATATAAAGGTGTGGAGATAATACCATGAAACTTATCTGATTACAATGGAATTAAACTGGGTATCAATTATAAAAGAAAGATGGAAAAATCATACATCTTATGGAAAGGGAACAATATGTTACTGAATGATCAATGGGTTACAAAAGACATAAAGGAGTAAATCAAAAAAATTTTGGAGATGAATGGAAATACAGACACAACATATTGGAATCTATGGGACAAAATGAAAGCAGTTTTAAGAGGGAAATTCATTTCCTGGAGGTCATTCCTCAAAAAATGAAAAAAAAAAACAACAAATAAATGAGCTCACACTTCATCTCAAAGCCCTAGAAAAGGAAGAGCAAAACAAAAGCAAATGTAGTAAAAGGCAAGAAATATTTAAAGTCAGAGCGGAAATCAACAAAATTGATACAAAAAAAACATTAAAAATTGATAAAACAAAAAGTTATTTCTCTGAAAAAATAAAAAAGTTCGACAGACCCTTAGCCATGCTAATGAAGAGAAGATGAGAGGGATCTCAAATTACTAACACACGGGATGAAAAAGGCAATATCACAATGGACACTACAGAAATACAGAGGATAATTCAAAATTATTTTGAAACCCTATATTCCAATAAAATAGAAGATAGCAAAGATATCGATAAATTTCTTAAGTCATATGATTTGCCCAGATTGAGTCAGAAAGATACACACAATTTAAAAAGACCAATAACAAAGCAGAAAATTGAAGAAGCCATGAAAATACTGCCAACCAAGAAATGCCCTGCACGACATGGATATACAGCAGAGTTTTACAAAACGTTCAAAGAAGAATTAATACCAATACTTTTCCAGTTATTTTAAGAAATAGAAAAAGAAAGAGCTCTTCCAAATTCACTGCATGAGGCCAACATCACCTTGATCCCAAAACTAGATAAAGACACTTCAAAGAAAGAAAACTACAGACCAATATCTCTAATGAACTTAGATGAAAAAATCCTCAAAAAATTCTTTTGAATCGAATACAAAAGCATATCAAAAAAATTGTGCACCATGATCAAGTAGGATTCCTCCCCGGGATGCAAGGCTGCTTCAATATACAGAAATCAATAAATGTTATTCACCACATCAATAGATTTAACCATAAGAACCATATGATCATCTCGATAGATGCAGAAAAAGCATTCGACAAAGTTCAGCATCCGTTTATATTCAAAACAATAGAAAAACTAGGGATAACAAGAACTTACCTCAACATTGTAAAAGCTATATATGCTAAGCCTCAGTCTAGCATCATTCTGAATGGAGAAAAACTGAAGGCATTCCCACTAAAATCAGGAACAAGACAGGGATGCCCTCCCTCACCACTTCAATTCAATTTAGTCTGCGAAATACTAGCCAGAGCAATTAGACAAACAAAAGAACTTAAGGGCATAAAAATAGGAAAAGAAGAACTTAAATTATCACCATATGTGGATGATATGATAATATATCTAACAGACCAAAAAGGGCCTACAAAGAAACAACTAGAGCTTATAAGTGAATATAGCAAAGTGGAAGGATATAAAATCAACACGCATAAATCAAAGGCATTCCTGTATATCAGCGACAAATATTCTGAAATGGAAATGAGGACAACAACCCCATTCACAATATCCTCAAAAAAAAAAGTAAATTACTTGGGAACCAATCTAATAAAAGAGGTGAAAGATTAATACAATGAAAACTACAGAACCCTAAAGAGAGAAATAGAAGAAGACCTTAGAAGATGGGAAAATATACCCTATTCATGGATAGGAAGAACTAACATCATCAAAATGGCAATATTACCCCAAGTTCTCTGTAGGTTTAATGCAATGCCAATCAAAATCCCAACAGCATTTCTAGGAGAAATAGATAAAACAATCATGAAATTCATATGGACAAATAAAAGACCCAGAATAGCAAAAGCAATTCTAAGCAGGAAGTGTGAATCAGGAGACATAGTGATACCAGATTTCAAAGTGTACTACATAGCAATATTAACAAAAACAGCATGGTACTGGTACCAAAACAGGCAGGTGGACCAATGGTACAACTTAGAGGACACAGAGACAAAATTACAACTTTCTTATATTTGATAAATGGGATAAAAGCATGCAATGGAGGAAGGATAGCATCTTCAACAAATGGTGCTGGGAAAATTGAAAATCCATATGCAAACAAATAAAAGTTAATCCCTTTCTCTCACCATGCACAAAAGTTAACTCAAAATCGATCCAAGAGCTTCATATCAAATCAGAGACTCTGCGCCTGATAGAAGAAAAAGTTGGTTACAATCTACATATTGTGGGATCGGGCTCCAAATTCCTTAATAGGACACCCATAGCACAGAGTTAAAAACTAGGATCAACAAATGGGACTTACTTAAACTAAAAAGTTTTTTCTCAGCAAGAGAAACAATAAGAGAGGTAAATAGGGAGCCTACATCCTGGTAACAAATTTTTACTCCTCACACTTCAGATAGAGCCCTAATATCCAGAGTATACAAAGAATTCAAAAAATTAAACAATAAGATAACAAATAACCCAATCAACCAATGGTCCAAAGACCTGAACAGACACTTCTCACAGGAGGACTTACAATCAATCAACAAGTATATGAAAAAAATGCTCACCATTTCTAGCAGTCAGAGAAATGCAAATCAAAACCACCCTTAGATACCATCTCACTCCAGTAAGATTAGCAGCCATTATGAAGGCAAACAACAACAAGTGCTGGAGAGGTTGTGGGGAAAAGGGTACTCTTGTACATTGCTGGTGGGACTGCAAATTGGTGCGGCCAATTTGGAAAGCAGTAGGAAGATTCTTGGGAAAGCTGGGAATGGAACCACCATTTGACCCAGCTATTGCCCTTCTCGGACTGTTCCCTGAAGACCTTAAAAGAGCATACTACAGGGATATTGCCACAACGATGTTCATAGCAGCACAATTCACAATAGCTAGACTGTGGAACCAACCCAGATGCCCTTTAATAGATGAATGGATACAAAAGTTGAATTTATACACCATGGAGTATTACGCAGCACTAAAAAATGACAAATTCATGGAATTGGCAGGGAAATTGATGGCACTAGAACAGATTATGCTTAGTGAAGCTAGCCAATCCCTTAAGAAAATACCAAATGTCTTCTTTGATATAATGAGAGCAACTAAGAACAGAGCAGGAAGGAAGAGCAGGAAGAAAAGATTAACATTAAACAGATACATGAGGTGGGAGGTAAAGGGAGAGTAAAGAGAAATTGCATGGTCTTTGAGGGAGACCCTCATTGTTATACAAAATTACATATAACAGGTTGTGAGGGGAATGGGAAAATAAACAAGGAGAGAAATGAATTGCAGGAGATGGGTAGAGAGCGAATATGGGAGGGGAGGGGAGGGGGGATAGTAGAGGATAGGAAAGGTTGCAGAATACAACAGTTACTAATAAGGCATTATGTAAAAATGTGGATGTGAAACCAATGTGATTCTGCAATCTGTATTTGGGGTAAAATTGGGAGTTTATAACCAACTTGAATCTAATGTATGAAATAGGATATGTCAAGAGCATATTAATGTTTTGAACAACCAATTAAAAAAAGGATCCTGATGGCTCTCCTCAAAGTCAAGCACATCCCACCCAGAGCTCATAAGAAATGTGTGTGAAAAGCTTGGACACAATGCTATCTTCTTCACTTCCCTACTGATTCTGGCTGGTCCTGGTCAGATCCCAAGTGGATACCTGGTTCATTGTAGAGCCCCAAATGCTGAACAAGTGAGATCTTAGCACACAGTTGCAATTATCAAAAGATGTCATGGACTAAGGTGAAGACACTCTGCCAAGGAAGGAGTTCAGAGATGAGAAGGAATGATGACCACAGTGGTTTTACCCTCACAGTGACCAGTCAGTGTCAGTATCCGTGTATGCATAAATAGAAGGAACCAGAGAGCATTTGGGACTGACATTATGAAGACCTATCATATATAATGTCAATGTGATATCCTGCAGGCCACACAGGGGGCAGCACAGACCTAAACTAGGGATCGGACACCACTGCTGTGCTGAGCTGGATCTTCACTACAGCCCACCTTTTGCTGTGTAACTAGATGAGCTGCAATTGTGCTGATCAGGCCCCATGAAAATCCATCCAGTGAAAACATGTTTCTACAAAGTAGTGTCTACAAAAAAACCCAATAAGGTAGCTTTCAGTGTCAGTTGGAACATGCAAAGTAAGACCTTCCTTAGCTACAGTAATGTCTGGCCTGTGCATCTCCTCTGTCTCAGATGCCCACCATAAGTGAGCATAGTGCATTGGTGGACCTGAGGGCCATTGTTAAGGATTGACCCTGTCCAGAAACTTGAGCCTAGAATGGGGATTGGAAGATGAATTCTGACACCTCTCACAAAAAATGTATATGAACGTGAAAATTTTTCATGAGTAAAGTGTTGTGAACTATCACATGCACTGATTAAATATAGGACATACTGACAGGTAAAGTTTGCTATTAAATGAAGTTGCTACTGGTGCAGTGACAGGATTGAAATGGAGTTTTTCCTTTATAGAGTGTCATGAAAATTTTCTGGGTTTTCATGGGATAAGTTTTGCATGTTAATTGAGGTATTGGTGTGGAATAAACTGCACATATGGAAGGTTTACAGTTTGATCTATTTACACATATACAAAATCATTATCTAATGGAGATGGCTTTTTTTGTTTAAACATATGGACGTTGGCCTCATGGCATGTATATATCTAGAGAAACAAACAAATGTGCAAAAACGAACACAAATTCACACTCAGAATCATGTTGCGTGAATGCACACAAAGACACATGTATAAAACTCTCATTGACCTAGCAACTTTGCTCCACTCACATAGGTGCTTCAAGGAAATATGCAGAATGGCCATAGATATTTTTTAAATCAATTTAGACCACAAACCCCTCACTTCTCATTCTCAAGGAGGTAGTGGAATCACTGAGACTCTGCACTCAAAATGAAGGAAGACTCTCTGACCCTTGGCATTATCTACATTTTCAAACAGGAAGAGAGTGAGACCAGGATACATACCAATTATGGATCCTTTTGATTCCTCCTGTGAATACAGAAAAGGAGTCACTATGAAAATCAAGCCATGATTTGACCTGTGTGCACAAGTCTTTTGTTTATTGGTGACATTCAAATATTCAATGAGAATGTGTGCAAATCAAGGGAAGAGATAGCAAATATACACTCACCAAATGACACAAGCTTTTCTAGGGTATTTGTGTCACAGGTCTATATTAGGTGATAATTAAGGAATTTGATGACCAGGATGGAAAATCATATCCAGGCACAAAGCTTGTTATTATACGGTGTGTAGTTTATACTGTTTCTTGTTATATTGCCTTCAGTGAGGTCTCATTTGGCAACAGACACCTTAATGAGAATCTGCACACTCAGGAAATTGTGTATGTCATCTCCAGGAAACCATATCATATTACAAGAGAAAGAGATACTAAAGATCAACACTTGAATTTCAGAGGAAGATAAGCAACCTTACCATGGCTTCTGATGGGGCCTCTTGATCCATGCTTTCTCCAGGAATGAACTCCACCATGTCATTTGGGTGAGCTAGGAGGATGCAGAATAATGATTAGTATACTGATTTAAGGCTTATGAATAGTTCAGAGCATTTCTTGATATGGACATCAGTGAAAATATACAGCAAATATAAGAACAAGAATGAGTGATGGCCGCAAATAGAGTGCATCACACCCCGTGTAACACATCACTGCACAGGTGAATACAGGGTTAGAACAACAGAAAGCTATCTTGTTAGGAATTTCCAGCTGAATTGGGGTGCACCGAAACCTAGAGGAAGGATTTCCATCACCGTGGACCGGTTACTGAGTCTCAAATGCGAGCCAACGGTGCGACCAGAGATCCAGGCTGACTGATCCGCCACCCGCCCTGCGGCCCGCCCCGTGGCTACAGACGGCGAGGTGCCGCCGAGAAGCGACCAGCAAGCAGAGAGAAACGGCACTACAGATTCTGTGGAGTCCTGCTGGCTGTGCACTCTCTGAGCTCTGGGATGAGTTTGGGGTTTGAGATGAAGGAAGGAAGCGGTCCAGTTCTATCCCGCACAACTTAAAGTCCACCAATGAAGCCAGCGGGCAACATCTTGTAAAACTGACGTCACCATCGCCAGGTTATGACAGATTGCTACAATAAAACAGCATGAACAACCAGACTACATATAACTTACTAAATGCAAATAGATGAATACTACAAATAGGTGTATAGTCCACCCAAGCCCTTAACTACCCCCAAGTATTCCTGTCTATTCTCTTGTTAATATCCGACTGCATTTGAGTAACCCCCCAAAGAAGCTAACGTATCCGAACCTCCATACAATCAAATCAACCGATCTTTACATAAAATCTTAAGTCCAAACCTTAGTTCTCTATATGCCATCAAAATCTGAAGGCCTTTAATGAAACCAATGAATTTACCTTATATCACAATTAAATCCAACATCTCGAAACATTGTCTCCTAACACAAAGGAGAGATAGTGGAAATATAAAAACCAAAACAAATTTAAAGGAGAAAACAGAAACACAGCAGTCAAACAGAGTTGGGAAGTAACTTGAGCACCATGAAAAAAACAAAGGGAAAAAGGAGCACAAACAATGCAGGACAACTTAAATACAAAGGAGAACCTACAGGCATCAGAAAAATGGACAGAGAAAGAAGTCAAAGCATACCTAACTCAGATGGAATGGAATCTTAGAGAAGACTTTAGACAGCAAGTTCAAACAATGAACGTATATTTTGAAAACGAAGTAAATAAGCAAATTCAAATGTAAAAGAACAAGCTCTATCACGAAATAGAGATTTAGAAAATAAAACAAACAGTAATTTTAGAAATGCAGAAAACCATAAACCAAATTAAAAACCGAAACGAGAATATTAAAAGACAAAAGATTTATATGATCTAAAGAGAAACCAGAGTATAACAAACGAGAATATTACAAATAGACTAGATCAAGTAGAAGCCAGAACATCAGATAATGAAGACAAAGTTTATCAACTTGAAAAGAATATTGTCAACACAGAAAAGATGCTTAGAAGGCATGAGCAATCTATTCAAGAGACATGGGATGTCATAAAAAAACCAACCCTGAGAGTCATTGGAATAAAAGAAGGCATAGAGCATCAAACCAAAGAAATGAACAATTTATTGAATGAAATAATCTTAGGAAACTTCCCAAATATGAAAGGTGGAATGGATTGCCAAGTCCTGGAAGCCTACAGGACCCCAAACATTCAAAGCCATACTAGACCAACTCCAAGACATATAATTATGAAGATATCCAACATACAGAACAAAAAGGGAATATTAAAAGCTACGAGAGAAAGGAGGAAGATTTCTCTCAGAGGTAAACCAATTAGGTTAACGGCTGATTTTTCATCACAGACGTTGAAAGCGAGAAGATCCTGGAACAACGTATTTCCAACGATAAAAAATATTGGATTTCAACCAAGAATACTGTATCCAGCAATATTAAGCTTCAGATTTGACAATGAAATTAAAATATTTCATGATAAATAAATGTTAAAAGAATTCACATCCAGAAAACCAGCACTGCATGGCATCTTGAGCAAAACACTACAAGAAGAGGAATTAAAAAACAGCACCCCAAACTAACAGTGGGAGGTAACTCAGTAAAGGCAAGGAAAAAAAAATAACCAAAAAGGAAAAACTATCCATATTAAAATAAATAAATAAACAAGCATGACCGGTAGTACTAACCATATTTCAATAGTAACCTTAAACGTTAATGGCTTAAATTCCCAAATTAAGAGACATAGGCTAATAACCTGGATTAAAAAAACAAATCCAACAATATGCTGCCTTCAGAAGACTCATCTGATAGGAAAAGACATACACAGAATGAAGGTGAAAGGTTGGGAAAAATCATACCACTCACATGGTCCCCCGAAGCAAGCAGGAGTGGCCATAGTCATATCGAATGAAATCAACTTCAAACCTAAGTTAATCGAAAGGGAAAAAGAAGGACACTACATACTATTAAAAGGTACCATCCACCAACAAGACATAACAATTATCAATATATATGCACCAAACAATGATGCTGAAACATTCATAAAACAAACTCACCTCAAGTTCAAGAGACAAATAGACCACAACACAATAATTGTGGGTGACTTCAACACACCGCTCTCTCCATTGGACAGATCCTCCAGACAAAAGCTGAATAAAAAAACTATAGAACTTAATAACACAATCAATAACCTAGACTTAACCGACATATATAGAATATATCAACCATCACCAAGTGGATACACGTTCTTCTCAACAGCACATGGATCCTTCTCAAAGATAGACCATATATTATGCCATAGGACAACTATTAGTAAATATAAAGGTGTGAAGATTATACCATGTAACTCATCTGATTGCAGTGGAATGAAACTGGATATCAATGATAAAAGAAGGATGGAAAAATCATACATCTTATGAAAAATGAACAATATGTTACTGAATGATCAATGGGTTACAAAAGACATAAAGGAGTAAATCAAAAAATTCTAGAAGATGTATGGAAATACAGACACAACATATTGGAATCTATGGGACAAAATGAAAGCAGTTTAAAGAGGGAAATTCATTTCCTGGAGGTAATTCCTCAAAAAATGAAAAAACCAACAAATAAATGAGCTCACACTTCATCTCAAAGCCCTAGAAAAGGAAGAGCAAAACAACAGCAAATGTAGTAGAAGGCAAGAAATAATTAAAATCAGAGCAGAAATCAATAAAATTGAAACAAAAGAACATTAAAAAATTGATAAAACAAAAAGTTTGTTCTTTGAAAAAATAAATAAGATCGACAGACCCTTAGCCAAGCTAACGAAGAGAAGAACAGAGAGAGCTCAAATTACTAACATACGGGATGAAAAAGGCAATATCACAATGGACACTACAGAAATACAGAAGATAATTAGAAATTATTTTGAAACCTTATATTCCAATAAAATAGAAGATAGCAAAGATATTGATAAATTTCTTAAGTCATATGATTTGCCCAGATTGTCAGGAAGATACACACAATTTAAACAGACCAATAACAAAAGAGGAAATTGAAGAAGCCATCAAAAGACTACCAACCACGGAAAGCCCTGGACGACATGGATATACAGCAGAGTTTTACAAAACCTTCAAAGAAGAATTAATACCAATACTATTCAAGTTATTTCAAGAAATAGAAAAAGAAGGAGCTCTTCCAAATTCATTCTATGAGGCCAACATCACCCTGATCCCGAAAAAATACAAAGACACTTCAAAAAAAGAAAACTACAAACCAATATCTCTAATGAACTCAGATGCAAAAATCCTCAAAAAAAATCTTGTGAATCGAATACAAAAGCATATCAAAAAAATTGTGCACCATGATCAAGTAGGATTCATCCCCGGGATGCAAGGCTGGTTCAATATACAGAAATCAATAAATGTTATTCACCACATCAATAGATTTAACCATAAGAACCACATGATCATCTCAATAGATGCAGAAAAAGCATTCGACAAAGTTCAGCATCCCTTTATGTTGAAAACACTAGAAAAACTAGGGATAACAGGAACTTACCTCAACATTGTAAAAGCTATATATGCTAAGCCTCAGTCTAGCATCATTCTGAATGGAGAAAAACTGAAGGCATTCCCTCTAAAATCTGGAACAAGACAGGGATGCCCTCCCTCACCACTTCTCTTCAATTTAGTTCTCGAAATACTAGCCAGAGCAATTAGACAGACAAAAGAAATTAATGGCTAAAAAATAGGAAAAGAAGAATTTAAATTATCACATATTCAGATGATATGATAATATATCTAACAGACCAAAAAGATTGTACAAAGAAACTACTAGAGCTAATAAGTGAATTTAGCAATTTGGCAGGATATAAAATGAACACTCATAAATCAAAGGCATTCCTGTATATCAGTGACAAATCTTCTGCAATGGAAATGAGGACAACCACTGCATTCACAATATCCTCAATAAAAATAAAATACTTGGGAATCAATCTAACAAAAGAGGTGAAAGATTTATACAGTGAATACTACAGAAACCTAAAGAGAGAAATAGAAGAAGACATTAAAAAATGGAAAAACATACCCTGTTCATGGATAGGAAGAACTAACATCATCAAAATGGCGATACTACAAAAAGTTCTCTATACGTTTAATGCAATGCCAATCAAAATCCCAACAGCATTTCTTGTAAAAATAGATAAAGCAATCATGAAATTCATATGGAAAAATAAAAGACCCAGAATAGCAAAAACAATTCTAAGCAGGAAGTGTGAATCAGGAGGTATAGTGATACCAGATTTCAAACTGTACTGCAGAGCAATAGTAACAAAACCAGAATGTTACTGGTACCATAACAGGCAGGTGGACCAATGGTACAGATTAGAGGACACAGAGACGAATCCACAAAATTACAACTATCTTATATTTGATAAATGGGATAAAAGCATGCAATGAAGGAGGGATAGCATCTTCAACAAATGGTGCTGGGAAAACTGGAAATCCATATGCAAAAAAATGAAACTGAATCCCTATCTCTCGCCATGCATAAAAGTTAACTCAAAATGGATCAAAGACCTTGATATCAAATCAGAGACTCTGCGCCTTAACGTGAAAAAGTTGGTTACAATCTACATATTGTGGGATTGGGCTCCAAATTTTTTAATAGGACACCCATAGCACAGAGTTAATAACTAGGATCAACAAATGGGACTTACTTAAACTAAAAAGTTTTTTTCTCAGCAAGAGAAACAATAAGAGAGGTAAATAGGGAGCCTACATCCTGGTAACAGATTTTTACTCCTCACACTTCAGATAGAGCCCTAATATCCAGAGTATACAAAGAACTCAAAAAATTAAACAATAAGATAACAAATACCCAATCAACAAATGGGTCAAAGACCTGAACAGACACTTCTCAGAGGAGGACAAACAATCAATCAACATGTACATGAAAAAATGCTCACCATTTCTAGCAGTCAGAGAAATGCAAATCAAAACCACCCTAAGATACCATCTCACTTCAGTAAGATTAGCAGCCACTCTGAAAGAAAACAATAACAAGTGCTGGAGAGGTTGTGGGGAAAAGGGTACTCTTGTACATTGCTGATGGGACTGCAAATTGGTGCGGCCAATTTGGAAAGCAGTATGGAGATTCCTGAGAAAGCTGGGAATGGAACCACCATTTGACCGAGCTATTGCCCTTCTCGGACTGTTCCCTGAGGACCTTAAAAGAGCATACTACAGGGATACTGCCACAACGATGCTCATAGCAGCACAATTCACAATAGCTAGACTGTGGAACCAACCCAGATGCCCTTCAATAGATGAAGGGATTAAAAAAAGTGGAATTTATACACAATGGAGTATTATGCAGCACTAAAAATGACAAATTCATGGAATTGGCCGGGAAATGGATGGCATTAGAGCAGATTATGCTAAGTGAAGCTAGCCAATCCCTAAAAAATCAAAGGCCAAATGTCTTCTTTGTTATAATGAGAACAACTATGAACAGAGCAGGGAGGAAGAGCAGGAGGAAAAGATCAACTTTATAGAGAGACATGAGGTGGGAGGGAAAGGGAGAGAAAAGGGAAATTGCATGGAAATGGAAAGAGACCTTCATTGATATACAAAATTACATATAAGATAATTTAAGTTATGAACTCCCATTTTTACCCTGTATATACATTGCAGAATCACATCAGTTACACTTCCGTTGATTTATATATTGCCATACTGGTGTCTGTTGTATTCTGCTGCCTTTCCTATCCTTAGTATCCCACTTGAATCAAAGTGTGGAATATGATATATCAAGAACTATGTTATGTTTTGAACAACCAACAATAAAAAAAAAGATAATTTTAGGGGGAAGGGAATAAAATCCAGAGAAAGAATTAAATTACAACAGATGGGGTAGAGAGCGAAGATGAGAGGGGAGGGGAGGGAGGATAGTAGAGGATAGGAAAGGTAGCAGAATACAACAGTTACTAATATGGCATTATGTAAAAATGTGGATGTGTAACTGATGTGATTCTGCAATCTGTATTTGGGGTTAAAATGGGAGTTCATAACCCACTTGAATCTAACGCATGAAATAGGATATGTCAAGAGCTTTGTAATATTTTGAATAACCAATAAAAAAGAACAAGAATGAATGGGAAGCACAGCCTTTGGGTTTCCAGTAGATTGGAACCAGGTGTGATATATTTTTTTTGTATTTTTTACCTTTAGGAGTATGTTTTTCTCTAGAGATGACCACTGAGGCCACTTTAAAATATGCAAAATATTTCACATCTCTGTAGGAGATTAGTTATTACTAATATATTGTAATAACCTGGACTGTGTTATATCACTAAGTGATGTACACAGTTCCCTAACCCAAAGCATCACCACCAGGATAATTTCCTGAACTCTTAATGCTTCTTTCACTTACAGAGTGAATAACCTGGATCTTTTGGCTCAGCAACATCTCTGTCTACAGAGAGGGCCTACTAACCAAAACTACATTTGGGTGTCATGAAGTGGGAAAAAATTATATCAAGCAAATCATGCATTAGTGTGGGTTTTTATTTTTAGAAAATTAATGCTTGTTCTGGGCATGTTAGAAGAGAATTTCTGAAGAAGCTCCCATAGCCTCACAAACACATACACAATTATTACACATGGACATGCTCAGAGATACCACCCCATGCTCATTCACATAAATACACACCACACAAAAGACAGCTATTTCAGGATCATGGTAGTGGGCCACAATTCTTCACTGGATTATCACTTTGTCACCATATGCCTATCCTCATTTCCAAACAAAATCTAAATCCAGGATAACTTTTTATATAGAAACCGGAAGGAATGTGTGACCTATCTAAGTACAGAGGTTTTGCTCAGCATGTTAGGGAGTTGAGAATACTTACTTTGCTCATTTGTTGCAGAGGCTACCTGTAGTTACAGAAAAGAAGACAGCGTGAGCAGGAGATCATTTGCACAAGTCTACTGTTGGCTGTGGTGACATTAGATAACTAGATGGGAAACAGCAGTTGGGGCAAAGATCACAAAGTAAGGCAGAGAAGGCACTTGTGAAAATACATGAGCTTTGCATGAGGGATTTCTCAGGTACAATTTGATGACATGCATAAAATTCTTTTTCTCTCAAGGAAAAGTGCCACTGAAGAAAATGCTCACTACAATTATTTGACAATGGTTGTTCTCATATGTGAATGTCATCTTGAATCATTCTCACAGGGAATAGATGTGCAGTTGTAATTCCATCACCTATGAGTTACCTATAATGAACACTGTCATATTTTCATGAAGGAATTTGAATTAAAAGGAAGAAAACAACACTTATATCTAAGACAAAGAAGGGTCACATTACCTTAACAATGTAATTTTTTTGGTCTTCTGCCACAACGGGTACCACCTCTATTATGACTTGATAGCAATCTAGGGAAATATAGAGTAACTGTCAGTATATTGGTTTGCTGAAGAAACACTCCAGGGGCTTCCTAACTGTGGACATAGGTCTAGAGTGTATGCAGATGGTTGTTTAACACACACAGGCTCAATTAGTGCTGGAACATGATTGTTTCTGAATGGCAAGAGAAGGAGCAGATCAGGAAACAAAAATTCAAAATAGACAAAAAAATGGAAGGAACTACAATAAGAAATTAAATATTCTACTGTTACACTAGAAGGTTTCAGCATTCCTTTATAACACTTGACAGATCCATCAGGAAGTGAAGAAAAAGTATACTTTTGAATCAATCATTTCTGTTATGGGTCAAATTACTTCCACACAAATACATGTTTAAATTCTAAACATGGTTAAGTTAGAACTTAAACCATACCTCCAAATTTTACTGGGTTTTAAATGAGAGTCATTGTGATCTTAGCAATTAAAAGTATCCTCTTTGAACAGGGTGGACCCATTCTCCAAATAGGGCATCTGTTCTCATGAAGATGGGGCACATTCATGAGAGACTAATGCCATGTGATGATGCAAGCAGAGAGGAAAGTGCTGCAGTTGAAAACCAAGCAGATCAAGGATGGCCACCAAACCAGTAACAGTTAAGGATGGGCAGGAAAAATCCTTCCTTAAAGTTTTCAGAAGTAACATGTTTCTGCTAACAGGTCAATGTGGGATTCCTAGGAAATAGAGCTCCAAGATAGTACACTTACATTACTTCAACCCAAGAAAGCTGGTACTTAGTTATGGCAACCCTAGGAATTTACCAAAACCATTATCAATCACATAGATCTATTTGGCATTTGTACAAATACTTCATACGACAGTGAGAGAATAAAATTTGTTTTCAAGTTAACATGAGGTATTCATCAAGATAAGATATATTTTGGCCCAAAACGTTCCTTGGCATGTTGAGAAATTGTTCAAATTTGCTGTCAGGAGAAGAGAAGTTGGCAAATGGAGGAAGGATGCACCCACGACAGTTCTTCAGTGCCAGACTTAGAAGGCAAGAAGACTGCTTCTCAGTGAGAGGGGAACTAAAGGAAGTCACCCAAACTTAATAGTGAATGGAAAAAATTATAGAGGAATATAAAGTCAAAAACTCAAGCAAAAGAAATGATACAAGACAGAAGTAAATTTAAGATAGAGAGAAACTTTATTTCTTGCAGCTCCACAACCTGTAATGCAAACAGTGCGAATAGTCCTTCCTCTCAGGTGTGCAAATAGGGGTTTAACGAAAACTCAATAGTGGACACTCAGGGAGTCTTAGAGAATCAGAAACTTGGCTACATTAAACAAAGACAAAAATGAAAGTACATTAGATCCAAGCTGATGGTGGCAGAAGCAGCAGTAGCAGCAGCAGGATTAGTGGCACTGCTAGATCACCTAAAGAAGGAAATGGACAGAAACAAAATAGAAAGATTCAGTGTGAAAATCCTGAGATCAGAGAGGCAACGTTTTCTTGGCTGAAAAGAGGCTTCTTTGCACTGCACACTGTACATGAAGAAAGATCTGTGATTCATTCTGTCCCCAGAGAGCAAGGCAGGAGCCACCTTGACACAGCCAAGCTGATGCTGCCACTGCAGGAGCCAGGAGCTGGGAGATCTGAGCAGGTAGGCACACATGGACCTGAAAGGCACCTGCCACAGCACCTAGGCTTTGCCTGGCTGAGCTAGAGCAAAAGGCATGGAGAGAATTCTCCCCAGGGCAACTCAAGTCAGAGATGTGCAGGCAAGCTCTGGTCCTTTCCTCCTTGAGTCTGGTGCCTCCCAGGACCAGCTGAAAGGGATTGAGAATTTGAAGGAGCAGGTGTAAAAATGGGCTGCTGGGAATAGATGCCCAGACCATAAGCCCAGGAAACATGTAAAGGTCGCTCCACAGGCAGCAGAGTGGGTGGGGAGAAGCTGACTAGCACACCCATAGTTGGAATTAAGGACAAGATTCAGAAAATCACCTCAATAGATGTAGAAAAGCTCTTGATTAAAAAGGAGAAACAATTCATTTCCAAAATAAAGGAGAAACCTGGAAAAAAAGGAACTTAGTTTCAATATTATAAAAGCCATATATGAGAAATTCAAAGCCAACATCACACTGAACAGAGATAAAAATGAACTGTCTTCTTCAAATATCAAGAACAAGAAAAGAATGTCTACTTTTGCCAATTTTATTCAATATATTTTTCTGAAAAAATGTCAGAACAATCAGGCAAAAGTAGGAAATTAAAAGGATACCATAAGAAAAATTCAAATTGTCCACATTACCTGGTGACATGATTCTATATTTAGAAGGCCCAAAAATTTTCACCAGAAGAATTCTAGAAGTAATAAATTTAGCAATGTAGCAGGATAAAAGATCAACACAAATAAATCAATATTGTCACTATACTCCAACATTGATGGCACTGATTTATAATTCAAGAAAATAATTTTTTTATAATAATGTAAAAAAGCCCCTGAGGATAAATCTACCAAATAGGATGTAAGATCTCTACAACAAAAACTATAGAACACTGAAAAAGAAATGGAAGAAGACCTCAGAAGAGGCAAAATAGTTCTGTGTTCTTGGATAGGCAGAATTAATATTGTCAAAGTGGCCATAACATCGACAATATCCAGGTTCAATGAATTCAATACAATCCCCTTCAAACTACAAATGATATTTCTTACAGTATTGAAAAACTAACCCTGAAATTCATTTGAGATGATGATGATGATAATAATAGTAATAATAATAATTATTATAATATAATATTATATTAATTATTATATTTATTAAATAATAATAATAATAATAATAATAATTATTATTATTATTATTATTATTATTTGGCAAAGCAATTCTGAGCAAGAAAAAGTAAGGTGAAAGCCAGCACAATGACCAATTTTATATTTTACTACAGAGATGAGTAGCAAAAACAGTATCTTATTGAACTGAAAATAGATATGAGGATTCTTGAATTGAATATACCACACAGAGACAACCCACCTGATACTTACATTCACCTGATACTGGACAACAGCACCAAAATACATGTTAAAGAGGACATTATGGTTTAAACAAATGGTGCTGGGGAAACAGGATAAGCATAGAAATACCAGGAAGGATGAGAGAAAGAAGGTACACTGACACAATGTTGGTGGGTTTGTAAATTATTATGACAACTCTGGAAAGCAATGTGCAGATTCCTGACAAGCCCAAGAGTGGAACTCATAGGACTCAGCTATTACGTTCCTCCCTGCTTATTCTATAAAACTACAAGTCAGCATACTATAGTGATACAATCACTTCAATGTTTCTAGCATTCACCATAAATACATTGTATGATCAACCCAGATGTCCACCAGCAGTTGAAATAATCAAGTGCACAGAATTAAAAGGTAACTGGATCTTTACTTCTGGAGCTATAGCACTGCTGAATGACTCAAAGCACGTAAATTTGTACATGTTAAATAAAAGAAGAATTGGAAATCTGAATCAACTAGAATCCTTATTGCAGAATGGACACAATGACAGGATTTCCACAGTACCTTCGTTGGAATTCTCATTTGGAACAGCACTGTTTGATGGCCAGAGGTCTCCTCTGGACCAAGGCCAGAGGCAACAGCCTGGGAAATGTGATAAAACAGAGTTAGCTGCTGACAATGTGCTGGCAAGAAAACATAGGGTCATCAATAGTAATTCAAATAACAGTTCAACCAGTTTTAATTGATAAGTGATCATTGTAAATATCTGGGGGTATAATTTGAGCTTTGAATTCAAGTATGTATTTATACCCTAATAGCATGCCCAGAAACTTAAATATTTCTTGTATGTTTTTTTTCTGTCATTTTCAACAACAAGAGGTGATAAATAGGTCTGGGACACAAAGATAAATGCTGCATAATATCACTCTTTCGTGGAAACTGAAAAATTGATCATAGAAGGTGAGAGTAGAGTATTAGTTAGCAGAGCAGGGGAGACAATGTTACAATTGAATATTAGAAAAAAAGTTCTGATGTATTTTTGCAGTCTGTTAACAGAGTTAAAAACAGTAAAATCTGTGTCTCGGGATGTGGCTCATTTGGAGAATGCTTGCCTTGCATGTCTGAGGCATGGGGTTTGATTCCCAGCACCACATTTATATAAATAAATAAATAAAGGTCCATGAATAACTAATAAAAAATTTTAAAATAAATTTGTTTAATAAATTTTGAAGGAGGGATGTGAATGTTCTTAGATTTCACACTACTGAGTTTATTTTTCACCATTGGGGCAGCAAAGCACCTGAGTCAGATTGATCTTTAGGATAACAATGCAATGTGTGTGGTCTACAACCCAACACAATATTGTGTGGTCAAAAAGAATTACTGAGGCGGAATCATAGAAATCAGAGAAAACAGTGACCATAAGCAGAGGCTGTGGTTAAGTGGCTTTTGTTCAAATCCTACCTCAAAAATTAAATACCTGTTCAGTTAAATAAACCCCTTCTCAATTGTTGCAAAAAGTGTGGCATCTGATCCATGTAATGGTATAAGGCTGACAATGATCACATCCATGCATTCTTAAGCGGACTGGTGCTTCATATGGGTGCTAATGTGTCCTGACATTAAATAGTACACTTCATTAAATGTGTGGAAAAATAAGCTCAATCGTTGACAGTGTTTGAACAGAGAGGTGTCAGACAGAGGTCATCCTCCAGAGCAATGGGTAAAGAAAGTCTATTCCTCATTCTTTACAGATGGATATTTGTAAAGCTCATGGAGAATATCTGTGGCCTCCTATGACTCCATATCAGCCTAAAGGGATGGATGGAGCAGAGTCTGTCCACCACAATTTAGAGTTTAGGTGTTTGTAATTTGGAGATTTTATGTTTCTTGCCCAGATTCACAAGAATGATGAGCGGTGGATATGGGACAGGAATGTAGCTATTTACCTGGGACCAGAAATCCCTGAGCACTTGAGTCCTCTAGTGGATATCCTAGAACCAGGAAACCAGAACTCTTCTCAGTGCTTTTTGAATACTCCTTCCTTCAGGCCTCTTTGGCATGAGGTTTCAGTAGGAGACACCATGAGAAATGTTCAAGTTATAACCCCGGGCTCCTGTCTCTTCATTGCAATTACTGACTTAAAAATGATCATTTCATGTAAATGAAGCCTATCTGAAGGTCAAGGTGAAAAGGTTAAGAATGTAAGAATTAAGTTCTGTTTTCCTGCAACCTGAAACTCATGTAGAAGTCGAAAACAACTCCCGGAAATACCCACTAAATGTATGTTGAAATCTCCCCGATCATCTGGTTGCTCTACGAAAACAACCCCCCTCCCAGAATCCATGCAATGATTGGCTATGCTGTATGTGAAGTCCCTGCCCTCTCCAAGGAATGTATATAAGCTCTGCTTAAGCTGTTCCCGGGGTTCTCTGCTCTATTCAAGTGAGCTCTCAGCCCCACTATGCTGGACCCCCCAATAAACACTTTGCTGTTGCATGAGACAGTCTCTTGGTGGTCTCTTCCTCTGACGCTCGCCAGACCTTTACAAAGGGTAGAGTCCACACTTGGAGCCATCCTCCCCCAGGGTCTTCTCACTTCCAGCTGTCTCCAAGTGATCCTTCCTGACGAGCAGTTGACCATCTAAATCATCAGAGTTCTCTGGGGCTCACCAACTGTTTCAGAACTTGGGACATTCTAAACCAACTGCCACTTGATGGCTGTGCCAAGAATGAAGTTTCCTTGAGCTTTTCCCTCCTGGATGGCCTGTTAGTGGGGATTAATCAGGGAAACAGATACACTGGGCTGATGGTTTGATGTTTCCATGTCAGATGCTGGCCTGCCCCATGTCTGCAGTCTAAAATTCTGAGCCATAATCTGAGCAGTCAGACAAGGCCTGGTTGAAATATCATTTCTCCATATGCACCAGCTCTGATCATGCATATTCATGCTCCTGGCTTTCCAAGCCTCTTCCTAGACTCTGCATGGCCAGGGGCCAGAGACTTACCTGCCTAGATGGAACCACCACTAACTATAACGTGTGAACCTCAACCAATGGATCCTCCCTGAAACCACTGAGGCCCTCCTTTCCTCCATTATCAGACATCCACTCCACTGACCTCAAGGCACTGTCCTTTTTGCCTTCTTCCCAGTAGCCCCCAAACACCTGGGATCCTTTAGTTATCAACCAATTGGAAACGTTTTCTGAAATTTCAGTCCTCTTTTCTTTTACAAAGTCTTGATTTAGACTTCTCTAACGTTCTTTTTAAATATTCATATACATTGAGATGGGTTTGGTTTCTAATTGCCCTTTCATGGTATATATATCGCCTTACTTAGCATCCATATACTATGTCTCACTTTATTTCTTCATCTCATGAAAGCAAGGTGGTTGTCCTGCTCCTGTAATTCACTTTAAAGGCACACATGTTATTGGCATTAGGAATGGTTCATTTATCTAAATTTAGAAAAACATTTTCAGTAACCAGGTCAATAGAACAAGCAAACATATGAATTGAGTGATAAAACAATATCACCAAATATTTAAATCTCAGGAGAGAAGATTCAGTGTTGAAGATGAAAACATCAAGAGGAAAATATATTCAGTAAACATTAACTGCCCTTTGAAGAAACACACTTAAAAATATCACTGACAACATACCTTTCCCACAGCAGTTAAAATTTCCCATGGCCAACCAGGAACTCAAAACCTCCCTACTCTTCTCCAACTTTAACTTACACCAACTCACTCACTACACCAACTGAGTGGAAATGGAAGGTAAGATGTGCATTCCACATTACCATGGTGACTGGTCAACATGGAACTTTCATTGTGAGCACATGCCACATTCTGAGCTGCTACTATTAGAAAGTGTATTTTCATGTCCAAGTGTGTTGTTGAATAGTTTGTGTATTGCTTCAAAAACTGAAACCTAGAACTATATATTAATATTTGTTGTTAATAAAAATAAGTTAAATTAGAAAAAAAGGATTTACTTCAAAAATTATTTCATTGATCAAAAAATCATGGGATGAAAGGGATGCATAGCTATAGTTTTGAGAATCAAAGAAGATTCCATTTCTGGTTTGTAATTCTAAACCAACACATGTCTCAATCTTTCTGAACCTCCAAACATTTGTAGATAGAGAAAATTAAAATGTCTTTTTGATTCAGAATGAAAATGTATACAAAGTGTTATCTTTTAAGAGTTGAGGAAATTTTCAGGAAGGAGAAATTTTAAGATCAAATCCCCCTTATTTTAAATTTGAAAACAAAACTATTTTCTATTTAGTAGGATTTAATCCAATCATTTGAATTAATCTTCCTCTTCCATGACTCCTGCTGTGGAATCCATTCTTTTGCTTCTCATCCTAACCTGTCATCTCATACCACAAACACTCATGCTTGAACATGCACATGGTGAGGTCTATACAAACAATGTATGCAAAGTCTTCACATTGTAAAAGCTATCTATGCGAAACCCAAGGCCAACATTATAACTAAATGAGAAAAGGAGAAAGCATTCCCTCTAAGGACAGAAAAAAGACAGGGATGCCCTCTTTGAAACTCTAGTCAGAGTAATCAGACAGATGAATGAAATTAAAGTGATTTGCATAGAATAAGAACTCAAATTATCACCCCTTGCTGAGGACATAGTTCTATATTTAGAAGATCCAAAAAATTCCTCCAGAAAGCTTCTAGAACCAATAAATAAATTCAGCAAATTAGGATATAAAATCAATACCCATGAATCAAATGCATTTCTATATATAAGCGATGAATCCACAGCAAGAGAAAGTAGGAAAACCTCCCCATTGACTCTAGCCTCAAATAAATAGAACACTTGGAAATCAATCTAAAAAAAGAGGTGCAAGACCTCTACAATGAAAACTATAGAACACTAAGAAAAAAAATTGAAAAAGATCTTAGAAGATGAAAAGATTTCTCATGGTCTCGGGTAGGTAGAATTAATAGATCCAAAAATGGCCATACTACCAAAACTTTTACAAAGATTTAATGCAATTCCTATTAAAATCCCAATGACATTCTTGTTTTTTAATTAAAAACACCAGGCAAAGTCTAATGCTCTCCCACATGTGGTCTTTCCCTTTGGGTCTCTCCTGACCCTCTTTTTGGCTTTGGCTTATGCTTTCCCTCAGGGAAGTCATTCCATGTGGACCTTCAGGACCTTCTTTTTGCTTGGGGCTTTTTCTATCTCCCAGGTTGCATCTGCATGGAAGGTTCTCAGGATATTCATCCTGGCCCCAGCAACTCAGGCAACTCAGGACAAGGCAACTCTGGGAACTCTGGACACACAGGTAACTCTGGACACATTGAAGAGCCATTTCCTCCTGGCACCCCACTGGAGCCCACAAGCCAGGTGGATAGCTGACAAGAGGAGACACCTGGGGTGCAATTGCTGTCACTGCTGTGGCTGCTGTTCCTGCTGATTCTGATTTCATTAATACAGGGGCTTGTAGAGATGTTTAGTATGGGAATCCGACTGGGATTGGCACTGAATGGGGCACAGACATTTTCACATGGGGTTGCAGTGCCTGGAGCCAAGGACCTGGGTGTCCTGGCACATAAAGCAAAGGTGCTGGGGCTGGCATCTGGGCCTCCAAATGTGGTATGCCCTGTGTTCCAGGTGCTACCACCTCTGCCTGCTCCTCTCCTTCCAGGGACCATGCCACAGCACCATGCTGTTGGGCTCCCATAACAGGTACAACCTTTGGGGGCAATGGATCTGCGAAGGCTGACCTCTCAGCCTGAGGTAGCCTCTCACGTAGCACTTCACGCTCATCCATTGCCTGTTGAGACAATCTAAGTGAAGTGCACCTGAGTAGTAGCATCATCACAGTCCTCACACAGCCACCGCAGCTCAGAGGCCAAAGCCCAGCAAGCCGCCTCACCCTCCTCCAGTTGGTCCTGCAGCAGACAGGCACGATGCCCCTGCTGCTCCCGCTGCCTTGCCACCACTCGCATGCCCAGGGCAAGGGCACTTCAGGTGCATTCCCTCTTGAGGTCTCGAGGCACCTGAAAGTCCACCACCACAGTGCGAATCCACTCCTCTACCTTGTTCCAGGGACAAGAGCGAAAGGCCATGTAGAACTAGGGGCCACCACTGTTCAGGAGAGCTTCATTATTAATGAATCAGACCACCTCCTTGTGGAGAAAGCCACTGGCATGCTCGCCAAATACCACTCTCATGGCTCTTGCGGCCTTTATTTCTTAATTTCATGAAAACAAGGTGGATGTCCTCCCCTTGTTTATTTATTCACTTTTCTATTAAAATATTTATTTATTTTAATTTGTTATATGTGATGGCAGAATGGAATTCATTTCATATTAGATGTAGAGAGCACCATTTTTCAAGTCTCTGGTTGTACAAAAAGTATTTTCACACCATTCGTGTCTTCATATATGTACTTAGGGTAATGATGTCTAACTCATTCCACCATCATTTGTACCCCCATGCTCTCTCTATTCCCCTCCTTTCCCTTTGCCCTATCTAAAGTTCTTCCATTTCTCCCATGCCCTGCTATCATCATTATGAATCAGCATCCTCATATCAAATAAAGCTTTTGGCCTTTGATATTTTTCGATTGGCTTACTTCACTTAGAATTATATTCTCCTACTCCAACCATTTACTTGTAAATGCTATTATTTTATTCTCTTTTAGTTCTGAGTAATATTCCATTGTGTATATATATATAAAAGTTTCTCTGTGTATTCATCTACTGAAGGGCATCTGGTTTTGTTCCACAATTTAGCTATTATAAATTGTGCTGCAATAAACATTGATGTGTCTGTGTTCCTGTAGTAAGCTGTTTTTCAGTCCTTTACATCTAGGCCAAGGAGTGGGATAGCATGGTCAAATGGTGGTTATGTTGTAAGTTTCCATGAACTCTCCATACTGACTTCTAGATTGGCTACACCAAATTACAGTCCCACAAGCAATGTGTGAGTGTGCCTTTTCCCCTACATCCTGGACAACTCTTAGTGTTGTTTGTAATCTTGATGGCTGCCATTCTGATGGGAGTGAGAATCTTAGAGTACTTTTGATTAGCATTATATCTCTACCAATGAATGATAGTCTTCATATAACTAGAAAAAGAAACCACAAATTTCATTTGTAAAAATAAGAGGCCTAGAATAGACAAAGCAATCCTCAGCAAGAAGAATGAAGCAGAAGGCAACACAATACCAGAATTTAAACTATACTATGGATCAATAGTAACAAAAACAGCATAGTGTTGGTACCAAAGGACACATGTGGAACAATAACACAAAAATAAAAGACACAAAGATGAACCCACATCTAGATGATCATATGGTCCTCATCTTTAAGTTTATTGAGGTGAAAGATTTATACAATGAAAACTACAAAACCCTAAAGACAGAAATAGAAGAAGATCTTAGAAGGTGGAAAAATATAACTTCTTCATGGATAGGCAGAATTAACATCATCAAAATGGGGATATTACCCAAAGTTCTCTATAGGTTCAATGCAATGCCAATCAAAATCCCAATGGCATTTTTTCTAGAAATAGATAAAGCAATCATGAAATTCATATGGAAAAATAAAAGACCCAGAATAGCAAAAGAAACTCTAAGCAGGAAGTGTGAATCAGGCAGTATAGCGATACCAGATTTCAAACTATACTACAGAGCAATAGTAACAAAAACAGCATGGTACTGGTACCAAAACAGGCGGGTGGACCAATGATACAGAATAGAGGACACAGAGACTAATCCACAAAGTTACAACTATCTTACATTTGATTAAGGGGCTAAAAGCATGCAGTGGTGGAAGGATAGCATCTTCAACAAATGGTGCTGGGAAAACTGGAAATCCATATGCAACAAAATGAAACTGAATCTCCTTCTCTCGCCATGCACAAAAGTTAACTCAAAATGGATCAAGGAGCTTGATATCAAATCAGAGACTCTGTGTCTGATAGAAGAAAATGTTGGCTCTGATCCACATATTGTGGGGTCGGTCTCCAAATTTCTTAAGAGGACACCCATAGCACAAGAGTTAATAACAAGAATCAACAAATGGGACTTACTTAAACTAAAAAGATTTTTCTCAGCAAGAGAAACAATAAGAGAGGTAAATAGGAAACCTACATCCTGGGAACTAATTTTCACTCCTCTCACTTCAGATAGAGCCCTAACATCCAGAGTATAAAAGAACTCAAAAAATTAAGCAATAAGATAACAAATAACGCAATCAACAAATGGGCCAAGACCTGAACAAACACATCTCAGATGAGGACATACAATCAATCAACAAGTACATAAAAAAATGCTCACCATCTCTAGCAGTCAGAGTAATGCAAATCAAAACCACCCTAAGATACCATCTCACTACAGTAAGATTTGCAGCTATTATGAAGTCAAACAACAACAAGTGCTGGCGAGGATGTGGGGAAAAGGGTACACTTGTACATTGCTGGTGGGACTGCAAATTTGTGCAGACAATTTGAAAAGCAGTATGGAGATTCCTGGGAAAGATGGGAATGGAACCACCATTTGATCCAGCTATTCCCCTTCTTGGACAATTCCCTAAAGACCTTAAAAGAGCATACTATAGTGACACTGTTACAACAATGTTCATAGCAGCACAATTCACATTAGCTAGACTGTGGAACCAACCCAGATGCCCTTCAATAGATAAATGGATAAAAACATGTGGCATTTATACACAATGGAGTATACTCTGCACTAAATAATGACATGGAATTTGCATGGAAATGGATGGCACTAGGGCAGATTATGCTAAGTGAAGCTAGCCAATCCCTTCAAAATAAATGCCAAATGTCTTCATTGATATTAGGAGAGCAACTAAGAACAGAATAGAGAGGAAGAGCATGAGAAGAAGATCACCACTAAACAGGGACGAGAGGGGGGAGGAAAAGAGAGAGAGAAGGGAAATTGCATGATAAAGGAAGGAGACCCTCATTGTTATACAAAACTACATATAAGAGGAAGTGAGGGGAAAGGGAAAAATAAACAAGAGAGAGAAATGAATTACAGTAGATGGGGTAGGGAGAGAAGAAGAGAAGGGAGGTTAGGGGAGAGGAGGGAAGGGGAGGGGAGGGGGCATAGTAGAGGATAGGGAAGGCAGCAGAATATAACATACACTAGTATGGCAGTAGGTAAAAAATGGTTGTGTAACCGGTGTGAATCTGCAATAATATGTATATAGGGTTAAAATGGGAGTTCATAATCGGCTTGAATCAAATGTGTGAAATATGATATGTCAAGAGCTTTGTAATGTTTTGAACAACTAATAAAAAAAGTAAATTAAATAAAAGAACATGTATTACATGGAACTGTTTTTCTCATAAGCACTTAAGTGAGTGAATGCACCACATGGAAGCTATCACAGGCATATTGAGATACTCAGGACTGCAGCTTAACCCAGCTGATGCTCACTGTGGGTGGGGCCTGCACTTGGCTGCAGAATTGGGTTTCTGTTTAAACCCAGGGGTGCAGGAGTTGTACAAGACTCATATCCACATTAGAATACCAACAATATCCTCGGGCGAAAAGGTAGACTCTGCCTTACAGCTGAATAAGAGTTGCAGAACATGGGGTGACTGGAGGACATCAGTGGCCAGCGTACCTGTTCCCTCAGCGACCATGGATAACTTAGTACCACCGGGCAGAAGGTAAGAAAACCAAGGCAGCAACACCTGGCCTTGACTCAGGGGACCAGAGGCCATGGCCTACAATCAGCACCCTTCTGACCCAGGAGGTGGGTGGCAGGAGGCATTAACAGCAGTGGCTCTGTCAATATTCAGAGCCCTGACTGGGCTGCAGCTCCTGGATGGCAGATATGTAGGTATGCAAGGCTTGTCCCCAGCACTGAGCTCTGGCAAATTTGTCTATGGAGCAAACCACCTAATTGCTATACTTATTCACTTGTGTGCACAAATCAAGAAAAGGACAGTTAAAATGCACATGCGGTGTGATCTCTTAGCATAATGATCAAACGAGGAGAACAGCAGGTCTCCTACAAAAAGAGGTTTTTGTAGATGTTAGAATCACCTAGTGATTGCAGGAGACAGGACACAGAAGGACTAGGCTGCAGAGAGAGCCACTGTCTCAATGGGGTCTCAAGAGGCACACACTGGCTGGTCAGTTTGCTTCCTAGTCACTGTGCTTAGAAACATTTGACTAATCAAAGGCTGTGATTACAATTTTAAGAGTAACTGCTCTGGCTGTTAGGGACCATTGTGTCTTTTATTAAAAGCATTGTTCTGGGCGCTTCTGACAGACACTAGGGCATTTTAGTGCTTCCTGGAAGGCGGCCACTGCCTCCTCAGACTTGAGCATCTGAACTACCAACTGACCAGAGTTCCAGCCAGGGTGACCCTCACCGTGAAGGTAAGAATCAAACTGCATGTCCAGCAATGGCTCCTGAGTGGACCACAGAAAGACGCAGTTAGGAACACAGTCCAAAAACAAAAGACAACATTTTTCAAAATATTTTTTACAGCAGCATAACTAATTTACAAAAAGCTACAAAAATCATATTTACCAGGACACGTCTGTTAAATAAAAACATCATGTTAGTGTGCATTTAGGCAGGCCTATGTACAAGGATTCTGGTTCTTGCTCTCCTTAGAACAATAGCCCATGCCCAATGGGGCTCACCATGGCAGGGCTGCAGGGAGGATAGCAGAGGCAAAACAGACCCTCCACACAGTGGCACCCTGCCCACCCTGTTTCCCCTAAAACTTACCCCGGCATCATGCAATATTCCTGGCAGCCCCTGGACGCCGGTGGGAAACAGGGCTCAGACTTCCCAGTCAGGGTGAGCAGCGATGACTCCTTTCAGCAGAGCATCCAAGCAGAAATAGAACTATTTCTGAATGAGAAAAGACAACATGAAAACCAAAAGTGTGACAGGTCTGTGGATACGAAAACAAAGTCAAATGAAAATTCTCCCCAATCCACACTGAAACCCACCCAGAAGCCCCCTGTCATGGTGCTGCTAGCCACAGTCTGATGGAGCCTGTTAGGAGTTTTTCTTTCATGAACTTTCAGATCAGAAAAGATTAGCAAAGCACCCAGCAGCCTCAGGCCTAAGATTACCACAGAGCTGAGAACCTGGGCGGCACAAGGTCTGCTGTCCCCAAGCCCCAGGCAGCACAGTGTAGGGGCGCGGGCAATAGGAACTGCAGGGCTGAAGGGAGGGGCAGCAGCTCCAGGTTCCTGGAGCCCCAGCACAAGGTCTTGACTCCAGCAGCAATGATGGCATCCAAGAGGCCATCTAGCTGTGTCAGTTGGAGAAAACCAGGAAGGAGTACAGCAACAAGAGGCCAGCTCATCAAGAAGGGGCTGAAAGTTGCCAGCAGCCTGGGTAGCTCACTAAAAAGTGTCTCCCCTGAAGCCCCCAGGAGAACACGCAGCAAGAGGAACTCAGCAGTCTCTAGGGACACAGACCTCATCCCAAGGGGCTTGGACTCTTACCACCTCTCCAAGCCACCAAATTATGCCACAGCTGCTGCACCTCCAGGAAACACCACCACCAGGAGGGAGCCTATGGAAGTGACCTTGGTGGGGCAGACACTTCTGTTGAGTTGATGTGCACTGAAGCAATCCGGAGTGTTTCCAAGACCACCCTGGAAGGCAGCAATGGGCCTGCATCTGTGAGCACACGCTTCTGCTCCTCCAGTGTGCCTTCCCACTCTAATGAGAACAGCAGCTCTTTGGATAATTAGGACAGCATAGAACAGAAGATCCAGGTGTTTTTGGCTCTGAAAACACAGTCAGGAAGCCTGCTGCTGAACTTGCAGAGATGCCTTCCCACACCTCCCTGGCCTCTCCTTCCATGTCCACTTACATCATCCCTTAAGGCTCTTTGATCATGTTCAGTAACAGGTGGGGGAGGGGATACTTGGCCCCTTCCCTGGATGGAGCATGCACAGCTTCCTTGAGGAGACTCTGCAGAGTGCTCTACAATCTAACTTGCCTCAGAGCCTAAGGTTTGATCATGGGCCTGAACTTGCTTAAGTGAAAGGATCCTCTTTGCTTAAGGGATATTTACACACCTACCTTCCAGAGATCCCTTCTAAGGTACTTGCACCTCAGCTTTGTTTCTTGTGTGATTTTCAGCCCTACAAAATCTACTCAGTTTGATACCTGAGGCCAGGTTCCTCCAGGACCTTTCTTAGGTGAGTCTTGTTCTATGTCCTGGGCTTCTTTGAATGTCCTGGAGAGACCCAAAGATTCAGCCCTCAGACTCAGGTTACAGTCCAGGGCATAGGATGAACTTTCTGACTTCCAGTTCAATGCCTGACTCTTAATCTTCTGTCCTGAACCCCCACCCTAGCCTCTTCTTTGTCTTTTCTGGGCAACTCTATCCTCTGACCTGGAGTAGTACCTCTGCTGCTATTTGTTGATAGAGGAGGCCAAGAGCTTGCCATTTCTTCTAGATGATACCAAAAGCCTCTGTCACCTGAAATAATGTGAACAGGAGTACTGCCTCGCTGTGCCAGCTGCACCCTGTCCTGCACAGCACAGAGAGGCAGCTTTTGTCCCATGCATGGAGGGACACTGGTGTATTTCCTGTAACTGAGTCTTAGTATGAAAATCTGTCTCTAAGCCTTGTGTTTTAATAGAAAGTGGAGCCTATTGAATAAACTATAGCTATTCTTTAATGTGTCCAGCCTACAGAAACTTTTGTGACACATTTTGGTGCATTTACCACCTTCACATTTTATGCTGGAATCAAGACTGATGCTTTCCTCTGCTCCAATAGCAATAGTAGAAATGTCATCAGAACAGCTGTTGCTCTGGCACAGCAGTTCAACTGTGTGTATATCACCATCACCATCACCATCACCATCTTCTTCCTCCTCCTCATTATAACCTCTGCTACAACTATTTTACTCCACCGTGCACATTTGCAGTGCATAGTGGAGAATTTCCCCATCAACTCAGTGTGTACTTTCTTCAAACTGGGGACTTCCTTCCCATATCAAAGGGGGAAGTGTTCTCCCACCACACATAAAAGCAACCATTTGTTGATCCAATTTTCCACATTTCTCCAGAGGAAGGTCAAGACCCCAAGAATCATCTCACTCACTGAGATCTAGGTGAAACTTTTTTCAATTAATGAGGCCCTTTCTGTTATTATATCATTTAATTTGAAAACAAAATTAGAAAGCCATACATGTAGATATAGTTGAGGCCCAAGGATACTCTATTGACAGGATAACTGAGAACATTTCTTTCAAACTAAGAAAATTATGCTAAACATAGGTATTGCTTTTGTTGTAGCAGGATTTTTAAAGGTCATCTAGGGTCGGGGGAGGGCATGAGGCCAGGATGGGAGGCACAGCTGGGCACACACTTTATAACGGTGCACACAAATACATATATGCACACACTCAGATGAACAGTGATGTTTTTATTATATGCATAGCCTAGAAGAGGGTCCCTATGTCATGAGTAGATGGTTTTATGTTACAGGGACCTCGTCCTAGTTCTAGAGCCATCCCCAGGATGTGTACAAGAAGACCTATAGCCAACTTCTTTGTCTTGTCCACTCTGTGATGAGTGTGTAATTTCTCTAGTTGCCTCACTAGACTTGAGGCTGGTGTGACATCCAGATTCTGGGAGGAGAAACTTACCTATGCAGTAAGTATAAACATCGTTAACACAGCCTTAATAAGTTATGTCCTCTGACCTATTCACTTGGGCCAAGGGGTGGAGAATCACCACCCTTAGAATCCAGGATTTTTGATGAAAAGAACCTTTTTAATTTAGATCCATAGTATTTATTGTTGCTTAATATAAATCATAGTGCTCTGAAGTCTTATTAAGAAAGTAAGGCACTAACCAGATAGATTTGGGCCTATTTTTCTTTTAATATACACAGTGTCTCTGGTTCAATTTTTAGGTCCTTGATTCAATTTGGGTTGAGTTTTTTGCATGGTGAGAGAGAGGGGTTTAATTTTATTTTAATGTATATAAATTTCCAATTTTCCCATCATTATTTTTTGAAGAGGATATCATTTTCTCCAATGTACATTTTTTATGCTTTTTGTCAAATATAAGAGAGATCTAATTATGGGCATTGTTCTCTGTGTTATCTATTCTATACCATTACTCTACAAGTCTATTTTGTTGCCAATACCATACTGTTTTTTGTTATTATTGATTTGTAGCATAGTTTAAGGTCTAGTATAGAGATGCCACCTAATTCACTCTTCTTGCTAAAAATTGCTTTAGCTATCTTGGGTCTCTTATTTTGTCAGATAAATTTCATGACTGCTTTTTCTATTTCTCTGAGAAATGTCATTGGGATTTTGATTGAGATTACATTAAATCTGTATAGTTCTTTTGGTAGTGTGGTCATTTTGACAATATTAATTCTGCCTATTTAAGAAAAAAAATAGATCTTTCCATATTCTCATGTCATCTTTTATCTTTTTTCCATAGGGTTCTGTAGATTTCATTGGAGAGATCTTTCAGCTATTGTTAGGTTGATTCCCCAGGATTTTATAATTTTTATACTATTCAAAGTTAGTAGTTTTTCTCATTTCCTTTGCAGAAGATTTTTTATTGATATTCAGAAATGCCTTTGATTTATGGGTGTTGATTTTGTATCCTGCTACTTTACTGACTTCATTTACTAGTTCTAGCAGTTTCCTGATGGAATATGTCGAGTCTTTTAGGTATAGAATTATATTGTCTGCAAATAGTGCTAATTTGTGTTCTTCCTTACTTATCCATATCCCTTTAATTTATTTTATTTGTCTAATTGGTCTGGCCAGTGTTTCAAGAAATATGTTAAATAGAAGTTGTGGAAACGGGCACCCCTGTCTTTTTCCAGTTTTTAGAGGAAATGCTTCCATTTTCTGCCTTGGTGTCCTAGAATGGTGCTCCCCAATCTTGTGGCCATTGGACATGTAATTCATCAAATTGACAAACTCAGCTTTTTCTGTCACAGGATCTATATGCCAAAATATCATGTGCTTGAAGCTACTGAATTAGGCAGGATAGACATGGAACATTTCCATAATCACAAAAATTATTGAATGATGATGCTCTATAAATCACCAGGAGCAAATATTATGGATAATATGACCTATTTGGAGTTCAAATCTAGTACCTTTCAACAAATACTTTGCTAACTGTGTTTCAATATAAATTTTTTGTTAAAAAGAATAAATGAATAAATAAAATAGAATGGTGTGCATACAGCTATCAGGAGCTACATTTATGAATTCTGTTCTCGAGCATCCACCAGGTTTTACCTGGCCTCTTCCAATCACAGGATTTCAAGCACCTCTCTTGAAGGCCCCCTCCCATTCTGGTAAAGGCCATTGACTCTTATGGTGTCCTTTGACAGAATCCCTCTTACCTTCTAGGCTAATGAGGAAACTAGCCAATCAATAAACCACTAACCCCGCCACTCCAGATAATTATTGTGCATGGGAATTCATAGCCATCCTAGGAGTATGAAGCTGCTGGCATTGGTACCACACTTAGAAAATTAGTAATTTTCTGTTTTTATAACAGGTCCTAGTAGAACATGACTCAAGCCCACTTAGTTATAAGCTGGGAATGCTGCTGAAATAAGCCAAAAGCAACCACCACCAGCAACAATAACAATAACATAAAGCCCTCTACATTTATGTGGGGATTTTTCTCTAAAAAAGACCTTGAATTTTTAAAAATTATCACATCTCCATATAGCTTCTGCCCAATAAACCCCTCAATGATAAACAGTTTTTTCAAAGAATATTTTCTGAAATATTTTTTGAGGAAGTAAAGAGCAACCCACTTGGGAACAGTACAGAATGTGAGCACTTTTTTGCTAGATTATAACATAAAATTCTAATGAAGCTGTGGCAAAGACGAAGACCCTTCACAGACTTCAAGAACAGACAGGAGATTTCCTCCTGCTGACATGGTCTCAAGTCAGAGCTGCACCCAACTTGGATTCTCCTGAGGCAAAGAAGGCCCACAAGGTCATTGAACTAGCTGTTCTGTCACAAGGGGGGAATATATATCATAAATTACCAAATAATACATCTAATAAAACTAATAATTACAAAATGCTATCTTTGACATAGTTTAATTAAATTTAATTTTGAATGAAAGTGTTTAATCTTTAATACACCATATTTATCTTATTGCTGATAGATGAGATTTTACTACCAGAAAGTGATAACTTAATGATCGCTGTTAAAGAATGCAAGTCCAAGGAGACTTCAAGCATCAATTATTTATAAGCAGACATGCTGCTGTGTCCCCAAGTAAAGGTAGCAAAACTCCTGTCATGAGGTTGATGCACCCCTGCATCACCTGACCACAATGATCTCATCTGAAAGAGACCAGAAGTATGGCACAACCTTGAACCTCAAGAAATCTTAGAGAGGTAAGGCCACAATAATGTCTTAGAGTCAAGTTCATGGAATACTGCCTTCATAGCATACATTAAGAGTGCCTGAGTGGCAACACACTATCCCATGCTAGGTTGTGTGAACAGCAAACTACTTACCCCTTAGGCACAACCCTGGGCATGAGGCTATGTGTTTAATTCCCTGCTCTTACTCCATTGCTCACTCCTTGATTGGTCACTGCAGAAATTGCATTGGTGGCTGCCTGTAATCTGATAAGCTACTGCCTGAGTATATATACATGGTAACTTCACAATAAAATGAGACCTGCTTCCTGCTTGATGTCCAGAGGTCTTGATTAGTGACTTCACAGACACAGCCTCTTCTACAATTTTTTGTGAAACCCCTTGCTGGACCAGAAAGAGCCCACATAAACATCAGTACATAGCATTTGTCTTTTTTTTTTTTTTGAAGGTTCAAAAAAAATTCTTGTAATGTGACTCTCCTGACCTCTAATGAATGTCAGTATGTTTAGCATTTCCATCACCACAGGTTCAATATTTGGATATTTACTCACTTTCTCTTTGTACCAGAGAAGGTTATTCTTCCATTAGAAATGACTGGGTAATTTTTGCTTTTCTTTAAGCATTTATTAGGGTGGAGATAATGAAAAGAACTTTCTGTATCCTGCCATTTTCTAAGAATGACAGTTCCTTCATACTATTTTAAGCAGGATTCAGCTTGTACATGAGTTCCTTTTTTTCTTTTAATCTATGCAGAAGGTTTTACTTTTCTTCACACTGCTTTTCACATCATACCTACAAGTCAACTGATGGAGCTATGCTGAGTAAGAAAAAAATACCAATAAATTGATGATAGGTAGGCCTACTTACATCTTCTATGGAGGTTGTAACAACTGAGTTGTTGCCTCAGATTATTGGGAGAAAATAAATTCAGTGTAAACTCACTAAGCTTGTAATACTTTAGCCTAAATTCAATCTCCACAGAGAATTTTAGGTGCTCCAAGGCATCTATTTACCACAGGATTCTGCAAACTAACCATGGATCCACTAGCAACAGCATAAACCAGGGGATCATCCCAAAATTTATCTGGGACCAAACCAAACCAGTAACTGTTTCTCTTCTGCAGGATTCAACACCCTCATCATGAGAGTCATATTCACTAATGAAAAAAAAATCTAGTACAATTTTCAACTGCATTGACCATATGCAACTTTGCTTTGATTTTGATCAAAGTATTAATATAATCACTAATGAAACATTTTAACTAGAAAAAAATCATGATATACACTTTTAAAAATATTTATTTTCTAAATGTTTATTTTCTAGATGTAGGTGGACACAATATCTTTATTTAATTTATATGTGACACTGAGGTTTTAACCCAGTGCCTCACATGTGCTAGTTGATCACTCTACCTCTGAGGAAAAATCCCAGTCTCTCATGATATTCACTTTGATGTCTACGTTTTTGTTTAAAAGAGTGTTTTGATTCTTCCATGTTGTTCTGTGGATAAGCAGTTTACTTATTTTATTTATTCTATTTATTTATTTCCTTTGCACCTGCAATGAAACCCAGGGGCACTTAATCACTGAGCCACATCCCTAGCCCTTTTATCTTTTTTTTTTTTATTTTGAGACAGAATCTCCCTAAATTTCTTAGGACATTTCTGAGTGGCTGAGGCTGGATTTGAATTATGATCCTCCTGCCTGAGCTTCCCAAACTTCTGGGATTACAGGCATTATTTTCATTATGTTTAAATAATTTGACATTTTATGAATATTTAAAAAAACGTGCTGAACATTTGGAATCTTTAGTTGTAGGCACATTTTTAAATGGGCACAAACACCGGTAGGATTAACTTGTGCTTGTGTTCTATTCTCTATATACAACAATATATGATATGATTCAAAATTACTAGAAGAAAGTAAATGTGATAAACAAAATGAGAAATGATAAGTATTTGAGGAGGCAAAATGATTATTACACCATTATTATAAATATATATGTGTCAAATTACTATATTGTATGATAAAGATATACTTGTGTCAGACTGGAGTGGTGGCTCAGTGATAAGCACTTTCCTTGCATGTGTAAGGCACTGTGTGCAACCCTCAACATGACATAAAATAAATAAGGATATAACAATTTTCTACAACTAAACAAAGAAATTAAAAAGATATATGTGTAAATTAAATTGTAAAGTTATGAATAGTTGCACATATATATCAAAGTATTTTCCCCAAGATATGTATTAATTCAAAAGAAAAATATAGTAACTTTATAGTGGATAGACCCTTTAGACATCAACTTAACTAAGTGATCAAGGTCATCACCACCAGTAATCAAACATGTTGAAGACATAAGCCTCTTGATATGGTGAGCTGAGAAGAAGCCACCACCATTTCTGTGGTATTGCCAAAACTGCAGAGCCTCCCTCTGATCTTGAGAAAACACAAGGAAACCCACAGTTCTACAAAACACTTGTTCCTCAGTGCTGTCAAGATCATGAAAGATGAGTATAGGCTGAGGGAATGTCACCAATGTTAAGGTCTGTAAACAAGTCGGGATGGCGCCTGGCATTTTGCCAGAGGGAGTGATTTGTGAGGTGGCGCCAGTGAGGCATTAACTGTGGAGATTTCTTATTGGTTGACTGCTGTATCTAGTTTATGTTAATTAAGATAAGCTGTGTGGAATGTATATATACCCCTCCTGTCCTACAATAAATGGCTCCGACTCCTGCTGTATCAATCTACACAAGTTGTTCGTCACCCCCTGGTTATTTTGCTGCAGCCGGACTGTGGCAACGAATCGATCAGGGACAAAAAAGAGAAATAACAACTAAATGCAGTGTGGGGTCCAGAATGGGGTGATGGAAAAAAGAAAGGATCTTCGTAGAAAAATGGGAAATTCCAATAAGAGCTGTTTTGTTTTGTTTTAGGTACTGGGGATCTAACTCAGGACTGCTTTACCATTGAGCTACATCCCCAGCCCTTTTTTATTTTCATTTTTTTTTAAATTTTGAGACTGCGTCTCATTAAATTGCTTAGGGCCTTGGTAATTTGCTGAGGCAGGCCTCGAATTCCCTATCCTCCTGTCTCAGCCTCCTGAGCTGCTGGGATTACGGACATGCACCACTGTACCCAGCATCCAATAAGATGTGAAGTTCAGGTGATAGTACTGAACTAAGGATAAGTTCTCAGGGTTGATCATTTACTAGGGTTATGTAAGATCTGAATATTAGGGAAGGCTAGGTGAGGGGTGTACTGAAGCTATCTGTTCTATTTTTGGCAACTTTTCTGTAAATCTAAAATTAGATCAAAATAAAAGTTTTAAAAAGTTGCCACATTGAAAATTTAGGGCAGATGCCTGGAAGGCCTCATGGGAAATTTCACTGCTCTGCCTGTCTTTGGATTTGAGATTGGGAGACCTCCTGTCCTCAGAGCATTAAAGCACCCACAAAGATTTATTCAGTCATTCTGGCCTATGGTTGGCCAAATGGCTTATACCTTTAAAACAGACAGGCCCCCCCACCTCCTCTGCAGTATGGAGCCCTGAGCCCCCCACCCCACCTTGGGATTCTCATTCTGGCTGGCAGAGGCTGCGAGGTGAGGCTGCAGCAGTCTGGGGAAGGCTTGGCAGGTGAGTGAGAGGGTGCTCCAGAGGGAGGGAGGCTCAGACAGTGGATAGCTGCAGAGTGGGGCTTAGCAGAGGCGAGGGGAAAAGGGAGGGGGGCTCTCCTTCCCAAGGGGCCCTTTCATGTTGAAATCAGCCATCATGAACGCTGGGGGCCCAGGAGCCCAGGCGTGGGAAATTTGAGAGCCCCCTTATGTCCCCTCATGTGACAGTGCCTTCTGTGGCTCTCAGCCGGCCAGCCAGGATGCATTAGGAGAAGTGTTGGTGTGCACCTGGGGCGGGGGAGGGTCCCATCAAGACGTTGACCCACTCAGAGAAGGGAGATTTGAGGAAGGAAGTTCTAGCCTCTCCTGGTGCTGGAGGGGAGGGTGGAGTGGGCACCCTGTGGGCTTCAGGATCAAGGGTTGGGCAATTGGCGAGAATCCAAGAGAAGGCTCTGGTCCCAACTCTCTCCAATGCCCTGAGTAGCCTGCTTCTCGCCAGCTCTGAAGGTGCAGAAACTGCTGACAAACCTCCGGGGACAAGGAGCTCACTCTATCCTGGGAGAGCGTAGGGTCCAGGCATTGATTCCACCTCTGGATTCAGTTTTCATTCCCTGCCAGGAAATCTGAGACATTGGACAGGGGAGGCTGTGGCCCCATCTTCCCTGGTACACTCTCAGCCCAGGAGTGACCCCTGCTGTCCGGACAACCCTGGAGGCAGAGGACCATGCTGGCTAGCTGTGCACAGATTGTGCTGGGTGGCCTTCCAGCCCACTCCCCACCCCGCATTCTGTGTTGCTCTCCGCTGGCCCCCAAGGTCCTCTTCAAATGTACTGCCACAGGAGGGAGGTGGGTGAGGCCAACATCTGGACCAAGGGGACATCGTTGGCCCTCACAGCTGGAACTATCAGCAGCCAATGTTTACCCAGACATTATTTGCCTTTGTAAGTTCCTGGCCCCCAACATGCCCCCTTCCGAGGAGAGGGTCCTGAGCCTCCTCCCCACGACTGGGCAGGGACGGACCCGAGAGTGCCGTGGCTGGCTGGAGTTCAGATCCTCCCAGCAGCTTCAGCTGCCTGAGAGAAGAAAGGGCTAGCCAGCTGGGCTGTCCGTGCCGAGGTGTGGGCACAAGTAGGACAAGGCCATGGAGAAAGTGTGAGTGGACCCTGGACACAGCGTGGTGCAGAGAGAAGGGGCAGACCCCTGGAATGTTCCAGAACCTTGCTGGCTGACCTTGGGTCAGTCTGTTCCTCTGTATCATGTGCCACCATATGGGAATATTTCCTTGCCATCTGATTGAAAATAGTCTCTGTTTTAGTCAGCTATTTTGCTGCACGATGGAAGGACCCAACCAGAACAATTGTAGAGAGGGAAAAGTTGCCTTGGGGGCTCAGGGTTTTAGAGGTCTCAATGCACAGACAGCAGGCTCCATTCCTCAAGGTTTGAGGTGAGCTGAACCTCATGGCGGAAGAGTGTGGTGGAGGGAAGGGGCTCACATGATGATCAGGAAGCAGAGGGAGGCTCCACTTGCCAAATACAAATATATATCCCAAATAATTGGCCCATGACCCTCCTCCCCAGCCACACCCCACCACTTCAGTCACCACTCAGTCAATCACTATCAGGGGATTAATTCACTGAGGGGTTAAGACTCTCACAACCCCATCATTTGTCCTCCGAACCCTCTTGCATTGTCTCACAGCTAAGTTTTTTGGGGACCCCTCACATCCAAACCAGAACAGCCTCCTGCCACACCTATCCCCTCCCGTGCCTGTTTGCCCTTTGTAGCATATGTTCCAACATGCACCCCTCTGCTGGAGCACGACCACCAGGAGGGCAGGCAGGACCTCACTTTACTGTCACTTCTCCCTGGCATCCAACCAATCTTCCACAGCTCTTCCCTAGCTTGCCCCTCTCATTCCATCTGCTTCAAGTGACATTGTGGATTGGGGTCAGAGAAGGACAGACCATGTTCTGTGGTGCAGGCTCTGGCCAGAGGAGTTTTCTCCTGGAGCACAGCGAGTCCCAGGTGGGCACTAGGGTGGGAAAGACTATTATGCCTTCATGATAATAGAGTTTGCATTCACATGAGGAACGAGATTCAGAGATGTTCACTAACTTACCTAAGGTCACACAGCCCCAAAGTTACAGAACCAAGATATTAGCGCTGGTTCAAGGTTTTCTCTTTACTCTGCTGTCTTCTGTAAAAGATGTTAAAAGTTCTCATTTAATTTCCCAGGACACTTGTGTCCCACACTCCATTGTATCTATACATTCTTTCTATATCATTGCATCCTCAACCCCAACCTTGTTGATGAGCACAGAAGACAACATGAGCCTGATTTCACAGACCAGAGAGGAGCCTGTAGTCACACAGCCAGTAAATGGCAACATCTGAACTAAGCTCAGGTCAGCCTCATGGTGGCACATTGCCCTTAACCTTCTTCCAGGCTGGGACTAAGCTTTCAGGTCTCATTGGCTGACACGGGGCTCCTGACCTCCCAGCCTGCATTAACACACCGTGCTAGAAGCTTCCCAGGGACCTCACCCTGGACAGAACCTGCTCCATTTACCCCATCCATAGCGTCATTTCAAAAACCCCTGTTGGCCCTTCAGTGAAGAGGCAAAGGGTGTCCAGTCTGCCAGGGCCCAGGAAACAAGGTAAACCTTAGGCTACTACGGAGCACCTACAAAATACTCAGACTCATGGCAGCTGCAACTTGACTCTTGCTGAAAGCCAAGAATCAACCCAAAGAATATTTACTGCATCTCTGCAATATGCCTGACATTCCATGAAATCATTTTCTTTTGTTATTTTGTGGAATTGGGGATCAAACCCACAGGTGCCTTTATCACTGAGCCTTATAACCCTGGCCCTTTATAATTTTTTATTTTTATTTTTTATTTTGAGGATCTTAGTAAGTTGCCCAAGCTCACCTGAAGCTTTTGATCCTCCTACCTCAGCCTCTTGATTCACTGGGATTACCAGGAATGTGTTTTTTTGAATATGAAATACGTTTATGAAAAGACATGAATTAGTCCAGTGCTTGCTATGTGGGATATAGTCACCGCATACAATCCATGGGAATCTTTATAGAGTCTTGCAAGAGGGGCTACAGATATCACCCCCATTTTGCAAATAGGTAGAGTGAGACTCAGAAGAGCCAAGCCACATGTCCAGGATCTCCAAGGTAGCAAGTGGCAGGGCAGGGAATAGAACCCAGGTTTTCCCAACAAAAAGTCTATGTCCTTCAGGCCTATAATCCCAGCAGCTTTGGAGGCTAAGGCAGCACGATTGCAAGTTCAAAGCCAGCCTCAGCAACTTAGCAAGATGCTAAGCAAATTAGCAAGACCCTATCTCTAAATAAAATATAAGAAGAGCTAGAAATGTGGCTCAATAATTGAGTGCCCCTGAGTCTAATCCCCAGTTCTTAAGCCATGTGCTGTCTGTCCCTTCCTATGAGCAGAGGGCCCTGCACTTCAGCCTCACCTCCTCAGACATGCTTTTAGGAGCACATCCTACTTCCCCATGTCTGGACATGCTCACTTGAAAAGTGGGAGGAACCCTGGGAAGGCTCCTAAGCAGGCCTCCGGCTATGGTGATGGACCCAGGATGCCCACCCTTGTCACACCAAGTTCAACCAACAGGTCCCACTCACTGTCCTCCAAAGCAAAGGCAGTCTGTGTAGAAAGGAGTCCCCTTCATGATGGTCCCTCAGAGCTCCCAGGGGCTGCCTGGTGGCACCTAGGAGGGGGCTGGGGGGCTGTCCCTTCCTCTGGGTATTTGGGAGCCGGTGCCCAGGAATCCTCCAGAGGATGATGATGTGGAACTGGAGCCACTGGCCCTTCCCTGTACATGATGAGCAGGGAGTGTGTTGATGGATATGCTGATTTCACTATCGCACAAACCATTACCATCTAGAATTTGGCAGCCTTCTGGGTGAGAAGGGGAGGGGAGGGAATTTACTAACTTCCTCATGTGTGTGGTGGCATCCTTTACTCTTGAATGAAGGCCAGGGACCTGATTCACTCCTGGAGGCCTGAGGATAGAGGCACCGCACTCCCTGGGTCTCTCCCTACCGTCCACCCTCCTCCTGCAGAGGTCTTGCCCTTGGCCAGGGCTTCCCCCCCACTTCTGGGGGTGCCAGGATAATGGGAACCCAGCTGTCTACCTTCCCCACGACTCCACACTTCCCCATCTCATGGTCATGTTCAGGGAGCAAGAAATGGACATCTTGGTGTGGTAGGGGTGAGGTGCAGGCACCTCTAGGCCAAGAGGGAAGAGAACCCAGAGGGCTTCCTGGAGAGGGAGGCTAGGGGTCCTTGCCAAGGGGCGAGTTGGGGGCGGGGAACAGCCTGGACAAAGGCTGAGAGGTGGGGCCACCAGCAGATGTGAGGGGCTGGGCGTGTGGAGAGGAAGGGGAGGGACGGGTGGATGCTTCTAGAACAGGTCTCCCCGAGTGTCAGCCCCTGTCCTCTCTACTCACGCCCACTGATAAGTCCTGGGCAAGGGCGACGGGGTGAGGAGAAGTGCCCGAGGCTCACTCATTGCCCAGGGCCCTGGCGGGGAAACCAGCTAGGAGGGCAGGACAGCAGGTTCCCCCCGAGCACTGTCCTGGTTGACAAAGGCAGGCTGGGGGCAGGAGGGACAGAAGAGGGTGACATTCTCCCTCGAGGCCGCCCATGGCCTGCTCCCCCAGCGCTCAGGAGACAAAGGACAGCTGTTCAAACACTGATCAGGGAGTGGGGCTCCATGAGGTGGGGTGCTGGGAGGTGGGGAGGCCACCGTCACTGGGTGCGCTACGCCCCGTGGGTTTGGCCTGTGCTGGATGGGCACCTGCTGGGAGTGTGGGACGTGGGGCAGAATGAGCGTCTGTCCACCTGTGTGCACGTAAGTGGGCTCCTGAGTAAGACAGAACGGGTGTGGGGGGGCGGTGCATGCATCATGGGGCGGGTGCACATGGTGTGCGCATGTGCAGGTGAACTGACCCTGCCAGTCCCTTCTGCTCGAGCAGTAATGCTGGTGCAGGGGTGTGACATCCACGCTAGTGAGCCTGCGCTGTCCCACACATATGCATGTGTGTGTGCATGCTGCACTAGGAGGACAGTGTGAGAGGCCGACACGGTGGAGGCCCGAGGCTGGCTTCAGTCCTGGAGCCCATGAATCCCCAGGGCATTGTCCCTTTCAGTGCCCAGCGAGTCCCCAGGCCCAGCACCTTCGCCCCTCACCTTGGAGAGGGCGTAGAGGTGGCCCCAGGTCCTCCCTAGAATGGTCTCCGTGGACATCCGTCCCATGCCTCTGCACCCCACCCCGGGCTGCGCTCACTCCAGAGGTGCAGGTGATGGTGGGGGCAGGTGGCAGTGGTGCTGGCACGAGGCAGGTCCGTGTGTGTCCCTGAGCCACAGCTTGGCTGGAAAACTGAGGGGACCTGATCCCTGGTCTCCTATGGCCAGATATCATGCCTGCCCTCCCAGGACAGTCCCCCAGAGCCACCAGAGCCCCGCCAGTTGGGAACCTGATTTAGGAGTCAGGGAACTCCAGGCTCATGGCCCTGCCCCCCACCCGCCCCTTGCCACCTCGACCTCCTGTTTGGTGAAGGGGACACCGAGCTGCAGCCCTTGGGCGACAGAGGAGCCTGAGCCCTCCAGGTTGAGCGGAGATTTAAGGGACTGGTGTGGCTTCTCTCTCCTCCTCTCTCTGGGTCTCTCCAGCAAGTCGTCCCCCCACTGCTCACACACTTTTTAAAATGTCAATAGACTGTCACTCACTTTTCTTGTTATACTTCTTAAAATGAATGTTTCCTCTAGTCGATGGAGGCAGGTGACACTGGAGTCACGGGCTTGGCTTTATTCCTGTCCAGAGGAGATGGACTGTGGAGAGCTCAGCTTTCAAAGGAACTATTTTATTTATAAGGATTTTCCTAATGTCATGAATGTGCCATGCCTGGCTTCTTTGTGCCCACTCTGGAGTGAAGGGGGGACTGAGCATGGCCCAGGTGGGGTGGCTTTCTTTACCCTGAAGCCCAGAATCCTAGAGGAAGTGACCTTCAGCAGTGTAATGCAACAGTTTCTTTTTTTTTAAATTAATTTTTATTGTTGGGTGTTCAAAACATTACATAGTTCTTGATATATCATATTTCACAATTTGATTCAAGTAGGTTATGAACTCCCATTTTTACCCTGTATACAGATTGCAGAATCACATCAGTTGCACATCCATTGATTTACATATTGCCATACTAGTGTCTGTTTTATTCTGCTGCCTTTCCTATCCTCTACTATCCCCCCTCCCCCTCCCCTCCCCTCTTCTCTCTCTACCCCCTCTAGTGTAATTCATTTCTCCCCCTTATATTTTTGTCCCCTTTCCCCTAACTTCCTCTTGTATGTAATTTTGTATAACCCTGAGGGTCTTCTTCCATTTCCATGCAATTACCCTTCTCTCTCCCTTTCCCTCTCACCTCTCATCCCTTTTTAATGTTAATCTTCTTCTCATGCTCTTCGTTTCTACTCTGTTGTTAGTTACTCTCCTTATATCAACGAAGACATTTGGCATTTGTTATTAAGGGATTGGCTAGCTTTACTTAGCATAATCTGCTCTAATGCCGTCCATTTCCCTGCAAATTCTATCATTTTGTCATTTTTTAATGCAGAGTAATACTCCATTGTGTATAAATGCCACATTTTTTTTTATCCATTCGTCTATTGAAGGACATATATGTTGGTTCCACAGTCTTTCTATTGTGAATTGTGCTGCTATGAACATGGATGTAGCAGTGTTCCTATAGTGTGCTCTTTTTAGGTCTTTAGGGAATAGACCGAGTAGGGGAATAGCTGGGTCAAATGGTGGTTCCATTCCGAGCTTTCCTAGAAATCTCCATACTGCTTTCCAAATTGGCCGCACCAATTTGCAGTCCCACCAGCAATGTACAAGTGAACCCTTTTCCCCACATCCTCGCCAGCATTTGTTGTTGTTTGACTTCCTAATGACTGCCAATCTTACTGGAGTGAGATGGTATCTTAGGGTGGTTTTGATTCGCATTTCTCTGACTGATAGAGATTGTGAGCATTTTTTCATGTACTTGTTGATTGATTGTATGTCCTCATCTGAGAAATGTCTGTTCAGGTCCTTGGCCCATTTGTTGATTGGGTTATTTGTTATCTTATAGTCTAATTTTTTAAGTTCTTTGTATATTCTGGATATTAGGTCTCTGTCTGAAGTGTGAGGAGTAAAAATTTGTTACCAGGACGTACGCTCCCTATTTAACTCTCTTATTGTTTCTTTTGCTGAGAAAAAACTTTTTAGTTTGAGTAAGTCCCATTTGTTGATTCTAGTTATTAACTCTTGTGCTATGGGTGTCCTATTGAGGAATTTGGAGCCGGACCCCATAGTATGTAGATCATAGCCAACTTTTTCTTCTTTCAGACGCCATGTCTCTGATTTGATATCAAGTTCCTTGATCCACTTTAAGTTAACTTTTGTGCATGGTGAGAGAAAGGGATTCAGTTTCATTTTGTTGTATATGGATTTCCAGTTTTCCCAGCACCATTTGTTGAAGATGCTATCCTTCCTCCATTGCATGCTTTTAGCCCCTTTATCAAATATAAGATAGTTGTAATTTTGTGGATTGGTTTCTGTGTCCTCTATTCTGTACCATTGGTCCACCCACCTGTTTTGGTACCAGTACCATGCTGTTTTTGTTACTATTGCTCCGTAGTATACTTTGAAGTCTGGTATAGCTGTACTGCCTGATTCACACTTCCTGCTTAGCATTGTTTTTGCTATTCTGGGTGTTTTATTTTTCCATATGAGTTTCATGATTGGTTTCTCTATTTCTACCAGAAATGCCATTGGGATTTTGATTGGCATTGCATTAAACCTATAGAGAACTTTTGGTAATATCACCATTTTGATGATGTTAGTTTTACCTATCCATGAACAGGGTATATTTTTCCATCTTCTAAGATCTTCTTCTATTTCTCTCTTTAGGGTTCTGTAGTTTTCATTGTATAAGTCTTTCACCTCTTTTGTTAGGTTGATTCCCAAGTATTTTATTTTTTTTTTTTTGAGGATATTCTGAATTGAGTGGTTGTCCTCATTTCCATTTCAGATGATTTGTCATTGATATACAGGAGTGTCTTTGATTTATGTGTATTGATTTTATATCCTGCCACTTTGTTGAATTCATTGATTAGCTCTAATAGTTTCTTTTTCGACCCTTTTGGGTCTGCTAGGTAAAGAATCATGTCATCTGCAAATAGTGATAATTTAAGTTCTTCTTTTCCTATTTTCATGCCTTTAATTTCTTTCGTCTGTCTAATTGCTATGGCTGGTGATTCGAGAAATATGTTGAACAGAAGTGGTGAGAGAGGGCATCCCTGTCTTGTTCCAAATTTTAGAGGGAATGCCTTCAGTTTTTCTCCATTCAGAATGATGCTAGCCTGAGGCTTAGCATATATTTCTTTTACAATATTGAGGTATGTTCCTGTTATCCCTAGTTTTTCTAGAGTTTTGAACATAAAGGAATGCTGTACTTTGTCGAATGCTTTTTCTGCATCTATCGAGATGATCATATGGTTCTTATTTTTAAGTCTATTGATGTGGTGAATAACATTTATTGATTTCCATATATTGAACCAACCTTGCATCCCAGGGATAAATCCTACCTGATCAGGGTGCACAATTTTTTTTGATATGTTTTTTTATCCGATTCGCCAAAATTTTATTGAGGATTTTTGCATCTAGGTTCATTAGAGATATTGGTCAGTAGTTTTCTTTCTTTGAAGTGTCTTTGTCTGGTTTAGGAATCAGGGTGATGTTGGCCTCGTAGAATGAATTTGGAAGTTCTCCCTCTTTTTCTATTTCCTGAAATAGCTTGAAAAGTATTGGTATTAGTTCCTCTTTAAAGGTTTTGTAAAACTCTGCTGTATACCCATCTGGTCCTGGGCTTTTTTTAGTTGGTAGTCTTTTGATGGTTTCTTCTATTTCCTCCATTGATATTGGTCTGTTTAGGTTGTCAATATCCTTCTGACTCTATCTGGGCAGATCATATGACTTAAGAAATTTATGGATGCCTTCACTATCTTCTATTTTATTGGAGTATAAGGATTCAAAATAATTTCTGATAATCGTTTGTATTTCTGAGGTGTCTGTTGTGATATTGCCTTTTTCATCCCGTATGCTAGTAATTTGAGTTCTCTCTCTTCTGCTCTTCGTTAGCGTGGCTAAGGGTCTGTCGATTCTATTTATTTTTTCAAAGAACCAACTTTTAGTTTTGTCAATTTTTTCAATTGTATCTTTTGTTTTAATTTCATTAATTTCAGCTCTGATTTTAATTATTTCTTGCCTTCTACTTCTTTTGCTGTTGTTTTGCTCTTCTTTTTCTAGGATTTTGAGATGAAGTATTAGATCATTTATTTGTTGGTTCTTTCTTTTTTTAAGAAATGAACTCCAAGCAATAAATTTTCCTCTTAGAACTGCTTTCAATGTGTCCCATTGATTCCGTTATGTTGTGTCTGTGTTTTCATTTATCTCTAAGAATTTTTTAATTTCCTCCTTGATGTCTTCTGTAACCTATTGATCATTCAGTAACCTATTGTTCATTCTCCAAGTGATGCATGATTTTTCCTTCCTTATTTTATCGTTGATTTTCAATTTCATTCCATTATGATCAGATAAGATGCATGGTATTATCTCTACACCTTTATATTGTCTAAGAGTTGCCCTGTGACATAATATATGATCTATTTTTGAGAAGGATCCATGTGCTGCTGAGAAAAAAAGTGTTACTGCTTGATGTTGGGTGCTATATTCTATATATGTCAATTAAGTCTAGGTTATTAATTATATTATTGAGTTTTATAGTTTCCTTATTCAACTGTTGTTTGGAAGACCTGTCCAGTGGTGAGAGAGGTGTGTTGAAGTCTCCCATGATTATTGTATGGTGGTCTATTTGACTCTTGAACTTGAGAAGAGTTTGTTTGATGAACATAGCTGCACCATTGTTTGGGGCATATATATTTATGATTGTCATGTCTTGTTGGTGTATGGTTCCCTTGAGCAGTATGTAGTGTCCCTCTTTATCCCTTTTGATTAACTTTGGCTTGAAATCTATTTTATTTGATATGAGTATGGACACTCCTGCTTGTTTCCGAAGTCCATATGAGTGATATGATTTTTACCAACCTTTCACCTTCAGTCTATTTATGTCTTTTCCTATCAAATGCGTCTCCTGAAGGCAGCATATTGTTGCGTCTTGTTTTGTGATTCATTCGACTAGCCTGTGTCTCTTTATTGGTGAGTTTAAGCCATTAACATTTAGGGTTATTTTTGAGATATGAGTTGTTCTTCCAGCCATATTTGTTTATTTATGTTACTAAACATGGTTTGTTTTCCTCTTTGATTATCACCCCCCCTTTACTGTACTACCTCCCGCTGTTGGTTTTCATTGATATTTTCCATTTCCTCTTCCTGTAATATTTTGCCGAGGATGTTTTGAAGAGATGGTTTTCTAGCTGCAAATTCTTTTAACTTTTGTTTATCATGGAAGGTTTTAATTTCATCTTCCATCCTGAAGCTTAATTTTGCTTGATGCACAATTCTTGGTTGGAACCCATTTTCTTTCAGTGTTTGAAATATGTTATTCCAGGATCTTCTAGCTTTCAGAGTCTGTGTTGAAAGGTCAGCTGTTATCCTGAATGGTTTACCACTAAATGTAATCTGCTTCCTTTCTCTTGTAGCTTTTGAAATTCTCTCCTCATTCTGTATGTTGGGCATCTTAATTATAATGTGTCTAAGTGTGGATCTCTCATGATTTTGCACATTCGGCGTCCTGTAGGCTTCTAGGATTTGGGATTCTGTCTCATTCTTCAAGTCTGGGAAGTTTTCTCGTATTATTTCATTGAATAGATTGCACATTCCTTTGGTTTGGACCTCTATACCTTCCTGTATCCCAATGACTCTTAAGTTTGGTCTTTTTATGTTATCCCATATTTCTTGAATGATCTGCTCATGGTTTCTTAACAGTTTTGCTGAGCTGTCAATGTTCTTCTCCAATTGAAATACTTTGTCTTCATTGTCTGATGTTCTATCTTCTAAGTGTTCTACTCTGCTGGTAGTATTCTCAATTGAGTTTTTAAGTTGGTTTATTGCTTCCTGCATTTCTAAGATTTCTGTTTGTTTGTTTTTTATAACCTCTATCTCCCTGTATAGTTGATCTTTTGCTTCTTGGATTTGTTTATGTAATTCATCGTAGAAGTGGTCGAAGTGGTCTTTCATTGTCTGATTTTGCTGTCTAATGTCTTCCTTGAGACTCCAGATCATCTGAAGCATGTATATACTGAATTCTTTATCTGACATTCCATCTGCTGCAGATATTACCTCTTCTAAAGTTGAGTTGACCTGCATTGCTTGTGGTCCTTCCTTTCTTTGTCTTTTCATACTGATCGCGTTTCTTTCTGCTTGGTGAAACTGTTGTGTTATTGATTTTTTCCCCTATATATTTATATTGCTCTGTATAGTTGCAAAGTCTCCCTCGCAGGCTTTGGCGGTTGTTCTGCCCCTCCTCCAATTGGGGCAATATGCCTACCACACCAGCAGGCCGCTGGGCCTGTACTTTCGGTGGGCCTGTTCTTTCGGTGGTCACAGGTCCTCCTACCTTGCAGGCGCGAGCAGCGGCTCTGTCCCTCCGTGGGCCGTTAGGCCTGTTCTGTCTGTTGGTTACAGGTCTGTCTACCTAGCAGGCACTGGAGGCGACTCTGCCCCTTCCCCAATCGGGGGGATGGCAGGCCACTGGGCCTGTTCTGCTGGTAGGTTAATGCAACAGTTTCTAATTGCACACTGCTGGTGGTGGGGAGCTCACTCCCGACCAAGATGGCCCACCTCAGGTACAGTCTCCAACCCCTTTCCTACCCTCACGGGCCCTGGTTCTGTTCTCTGAAGTGAGGGAGGAAATCTCTTCAGAGTCCCCCTTAGGGTCCTCCTAGGGATTCCTTCCCGCTCTGAAGTACCCCCCTTAGTTCTTTGAATCTCTCTCCATCCCTTCACCATCTTACTGAGTCTAGAAAATATACCCAGAATTCTCTTCCCCAAGATCAGAAAGACTAATTGAGACTTCTGTGGGTTACCAAGACCAGTGTCTCCCAAGGTCACTTCTGAAATGTCTTCATTCTAGTCACACTTATAAGGATCTTATGTTCAAATGAACGTTGCAAGTGCTGGGTTAAAGAAATATTAGAAACTTCTTTTGCAGAAGGAATTATCAGGGCCTTATATGACTCATGTACCTGAGACTCTCCAAACCAGATACAGGAGGTTGAGTTTGGGTTCGTCTGGACTTGTCAGAAAGTCATGCTAGAAGGGACACATAAACTGCTCTAGAAGCAGACCTCGGTGAGAATTCCAACTCTGCCATGTATTACCTTCGGGACCTGGAAATGCCTTTACCACTCTGACCTTCAGACTCTTCATCTGTCATGTGAAAGATCTTCATCTCTATGCCTTGCTTGTTCGACAGGTGGAGCACAAGGGAAAGAAGTCAATCAGTTCCCAAACTGCCTCATCTGGTGCAGCTATCCCCAGGCATATCCTGGCTCAGGCCAGCCTCAACTCCCCACACAGCCTCAAATGTACCAAGCCCACTGCTGCCTCAGGTCCTTTACACATGCTAAAAATCCACTTTCCAGCTACATCCATATGATGCATGGTAGGGGCTCAACAAACAATGCATAAACTGCTGTGAGACGGAGGCCCTTGATGTCTTCTTCTGCTGGCCACCATCCAGCTCATGCCCATAGTCTGATGAGGCCTGAAATCTTTTCTCTCCTACCCTGAGGCTGGAGCAAGCAGGGTCTCCCACGCATGCACCTGAAAATCACCATGAAGGCAGTCTCCAGGATCTCCCGCGCAGGAAGCATGTCAGCTGGGAGCCACCGGGCCATGATCAGGCCATGCCTCAGGCCCTTGGACCCTGCTCTGGGTCATCTCTACAATGGTGTCCCCTCTGCTGGCTCCCTGTGCTGGCCCCTGACTTAATCAATCTCGGCCAATTGGCCACAGGCTTATTTCTTTAAATGAGGTCACCTCTAAGGATCTCTGACATGACGTGGCCCCGCCTCCTCAGAGCAGTGGGGACGTTGCAGCTCAGGTAAGTGAACATTCTCTTAAACCAAAAGGCTGGGAAGGGGCTCTCTTCTCCCCCAGGCTGAGTGGGCCTCTGAGGACCAGGTGAGGCAGCCCCCGAGGGGGTACACTGTCTGTGTCACAGAAGGCTCCACTCACCCAAGTCACCTCCTGCCATAGGTAGATCATATGTCTGATGTTCTCCTCCCACTTACTGCATCTTTGGTTTGAGGGGTCTGGAGTAAAACCAAATGTCCCGGGTTTAAAACCCCTCTGGGCCTCTCTTGAGCTGTGTGATCATGGGTAAGTTAATAAATCTCTCAGTGCCTCAGTTTCTTTCTTAAATGGAGATACTGGTGTGTATCCTGGAGTTTTTTAATGCAGAGCAGTCCCTAGCACATAGGAGGTGCTGCATCAACGTGGCTGCAATGACTATTAAGGCCATTTTTGGATGTTGTGGGTGGAGTGGGGTGGGGAACTTCAGTGAGGATCAGTGTGAACTCTTCTCTGTTAATTCATTTTCTTTTTCTGGGAGGTACGGTGTCAGGGGCTAGAAGGAAATTCTCCTTCAAAGAATAGCCTGACATTTACAAGAAACAGCCCCCTGGGTGACATCCTGCCTGGGAGACATCCTGCAGCTACTTATCTCCCTGAAACATCCTGTGGCTATCAGGAACATCAGACATCTTGCAGCTGCCAGTTTTACCACCTACATCCAGCAATTGCTGATTAGAGAGCTTCCCCATCCCCAGCATATAAATACCCCTGTGTGAACAATAAAAGTTTGCAGCTTGATCAGAACTCCTGTCTTGCTTTTATCCTTCTTGTCTCTTGTCCCTTCATTCCTCCCCACCTAGGTTCACCACCCACATTGATGTGTCCTGTGGGTCAGAACATTTGGCGCCCAAAGATTGGGGCTGGAGCCTTTGACTGAGAAGGAACACCATCCTCCAGGGACACATGACCAAGCGCAGCTAGCGATCGCCTTGGCAGACACGACCGAGAGACAGATCCAGGAGGAAAGTGGGGACGATGCACAGTGAGTGACCCACCATGGGACAAGCAGTTTTGTCACATGATTTGTTTTTGTCAGGCCTCAAGGAGGCCTTCAAGACACGGGTGGCATGTGTTAAGAAAAAGGACTTAAAATTATTCTTTTCATACATAGGAGAATTGTGTCCATGGTTTTCCCTTGAAGCGACCATTGATGGTAAAAGATGGCTTAGAGTAGGAGACTGTTTAAAAGATTATTATGAATCCTTTGGCCCAGAAAAGGTGCCTGTTGCCACCTTTTCTTACTGGAACTTAATGAAATTCTTAAAAGTTTACCCTTTGACAATGGTACCTTAAAACTTGTCAGTATTGGGGAAGAGGCTATGCAAAAGACCTCTCATCTCTCTCGTCCCCCCTCAGCATGCCCTTCAGTCAGTATAGACATACATCCTTCTCAGTCACCCTAGGACCCTGGGAACCTTCCTGAACCCCCTCAAAATCCCACCCTAATGAATAAGGCTCCAACAGCTACCAACCGCCTTTATCCAGTTTTAAATCCCAGAGACATATTGACCCCTGGGGAGGAGGCTACCTTGGAGAAGGAAGCAGCTCGCTACCATTCAGAAGACCCGCCACCTCTCAGGACCCTGCCACAGCCTATAGGACTTACACATCCACCTCCCTGCTATATCCTTCCTGCCTTTTGTGCTCTGGCCCTTTAGGGGCCAACTGCCCCATCAGATATTTTTTCTCCACTTACCTTGCCTAACCTGGCTCCCTTGCGCAAGTCTCTCCAACAGAGATGGGGACACATCCAACTTCTAAAAGAATCAAGATCTCTTGACTCTGAGCTCCGCTCATTAGCCTTAGGCACAGAGTCAACCCGAGCTGGCCCAAGGCGGTCTAATAAAAAGGTTAAGCCACGCCATCGGCCTATTCTCGCCTTCCCAGTCACCCACAGTCAGATAGATAAGCCCACCCAGGCTGAGGACAAAGAGGAGGATCAAGTGGAGGAAACGGATCTAGGGTTCATAGTTTGTCCCTGGTGAGCAGATTTCTCTCTCTCTGCTTCCTCATTGCCATATGCTGAGCTGCTTTCCGACTCCCTACACTTCCCCCGCTATGTTCTGCCTCACGTTGGCCCCAGAGCTATGCAGTTGGTGGTCAGTGGAGTGAGACCTGAAACTATGAGCTACATAAACTTGTCCTGCTCTAATTGTTGTTGTTAGATTTTTTTGGTCACAGTGATGTAAAAGGCAACTAAAAACACAGACTAATTTATCCAGCAGGGAATATTAAAGGCAGTACAGCATTTGAGATATGACCTGGGTATTTCTAGCTGCTTTCAGCCTTATATACCATGGGGATCAGGAGCAAAAGCCAGGGTAGAAAGATTTAAAATACTTGCAGGTTTTCCAGAAAAGAAAACTTTGTAATGTTGGGGCCAAAAATGGTGTGGTTGGTAAAGAGATTAGTTCCATTTCACAGAAGCCACCTTTAGGCATCTCAGGACTGGGAAGGACACCACCCTTAGCAGGCTCAATGACTTGAGGAGAGATTATCAGGGTGCCCTGGGTACAAAAGGCAGCCTCAGAATCCTATGTCCAGATTCATTTTGCTGTGTAACTAACATCATATGGGCTCACAGAGGCCATGGTCTAGGTGGGTCTGCCTACTGTCCTCATTCTAAGCTGACCTTGTTATTGTCCATGTGATGCTGGTTATCAGGCTTACAGAGTGAAGAGCTGAGGGGTTGTGAAGGTTTGCATTCATACTTCAGAGGAAACGCTGGTGACCAGGTTGTGCATATCACATTCAGAGTGCAACCCAGTAACCCCAGAAACAGTGATTTATCAAACTATGAGAGTGGAGCCAGTGTTGTGGTGGAGGTTAGCAGTGGCAGGCCTATGAACACCTGCTCAGGTAAGTGAAAGTCAGTGAGCACAGAAGCTCTAGGGAGTGGTCCCACATCAGACCAAGCTGGAGGGTTTAGGATGCTCAAGTTCTAGGGCACCCATATTACAACATCAGGTGCCCTAGTTTCACACCTGGAGCACTAGACTTAATGGAGCACTAGACTTAACGTGTGCCTGCTGTGCTTTTTCAGTTTCCTCCTTACTACTGTCCTCTTCTTCCCTTTGGGTTAGTTGTGTTTCCCCTGCGTAGATGTATCTTTGAAATGTGTTAACATTTTTTTTGATTATTAATGAGGATTGCAGCCAATGCAGCTACAAAAGGTTTGATTCTTCTGCTTTGCTTCCACGCATGAAAGTCAGTAACTGAAGAGGCAGAGAGGTGGGAGAGAAAAAGGCTTCATTGGCAACAATTCAGCATTTCAGAGATGAATGGCTAGCTCCTGGTTTTATCTTGCTTAGTACTGCTGAGTGAAAGTGTATACAGTGTGTTATGTGGAATTGTTCTCGCAGTCTTGGGCAGGTGGACACAAGCACAGTTTACTGGTGTTGACAGACTTCCTTTAGAGGGGTCTGGAGTCATGGCTCAGTGGTAGAGAGAGTGCCTGGCATGTGTGAGGCACAGTGGTCAATTCTTAGAACCATATATAAATCAATAAATATTGATGGACAACTAAAAATAGATGTCACTAAGGAGCTGGGGATGTGGCTCAAGTGGTAGCGCACTCGCCTGGCATGTGTGCAGTGCTAGGTTTGATCCTCAGCACCACATAAAAATAAAGATGTTGTGTCTGCCCAACACTAATAAATAAATATTAGAAAATTCTCTCTCTCTCTCTCTCTCTCTCTCTCTCTCTCTCTCTCTCTCTTTCTTTCTCTCTCTCTCTTTTAAAAAACTGTTATTTAAAGTAGTTGGGATTCTGTGGGTTATATCTGGGTCCAGTGGACCCTGACACATCCCAGACCTGTGAATCTAAGATAATGTGATTTTTTATATGCTTGCAATTCTGAAGGTGTGTGTGTCTGGCTTCCCTCCTAGTCAGTGTCTTCTGTACACTTCTGCCAATACCTTTTAATTTGGACATTTCCTGTGACATAGAATGGTGGAGTGCCCAGTGCAAGGGCCCTTTTAACTGACTTTCGTGCTTTTTACTGACTCTATGGTTAGTCATTAAGATAGGGTTGAGGGTGTGGGGAGAAAAGAAAGATATACTCATAAATTAAAAAGAAGAGAATGGCAGAAAAAAAAAAAAACGTTCAATTCAGGGTTCAGCGTCACTATGTTCCCTTGAGTCTCAGAAGAGACTTTGGGCAAAAACTATTGAGAATGCACTGTTGATATTTGTGGACTCTTGGAGTCCAAATGCTTGTTTATTTATTTATTTTTAATTATTTATTAATGTGAGACAGACATGAGCTTTTGGGCCCAAGGGATAGATATTCTGGCATTAACATTTGGTGTTCCTCAAAGGCTCACCTCTTAAACATCTGGTTCCTAGCTGAAGTCATTATTGAGAGGTGTTGGAAGCTTGTGGAAATTGGGGCCCATTTGATTAAAATTACCTCATTGAGAATGTGCCACTGATGGGGTACTGGGACCCTAATGCACTTCTGTCTCTGTCTCTCTCTGCCTCCTAGCAGCCATGAGGTGGTCAGTTTTCCTATGCCATACACTCTTGGCCAGATGTTCTGCTTTGCTATAGGTCCAGAGGTAAGAGGGCCAAGTGACCATGGACTCTAATCTCTGAAACCATGAGCCAAAATAAATCTCTGCTCCTTTGAATGTGGTGATCTCAGGTATATTATCACAGGTTTGGAAAGTGATTAGGACAATTGCTGTCCAAAATATAAGAGGCTCCAGACCTTCCTCTAACCAGATTCACCTCTTCTGTCTGAAGGTAGCACAGAAAAGCTGACAATTTACTCACTAATTTTTTGACCAACAAACATGCTAGTAATATCTTCAGATTATAATTTGGACATGTAAGGATGCCAAAGGCATCTTGTGTGAGAACACTGCAGACCCCACTCATAAATTGGATCTGATGTGTCTTAGGGGGGAGCCCAGGTGAACAAGTCAAGCCCTGGCATTGGAACACACATTGCACAATGGTCTGGCTTTCTAGCTAGAAGCTATCCATCTCGGCTGATGGTGGATACTCAAAAGAATCTATTTGGGGTGATTCTCTCTTTTAGAAACCCCTTAAATGTCCCAGAGTACCTTCATCTCCAGAAGCATTATCTGAGAGTACTCTCTTATTATTTGAAGAGTTTTCTCTATATTGAGGAGTTATTGAGTGGCTGGCAAGTACCTTTCAGTTTTATGGGAGGCAATGTGCTCTTTCCTTTGCACTTTTATATTTTCTTACATTTTCAAGAGCAAGGTATGTGCCTGAAATCTGCATCTTCACCCCTCTACCTCTGTGTGCAGGGCCCACAAGATAATATCCTTGAACTGGGTGTGTCAGTGTTCAGATTATGTATGTAATGTTCTGTGTGTGTGTGTGTGTGTGTGTGTGTGTGTGTGTGTGTTTGTTTATGTGTGTGTGTGTGTGTGTGTGTGTGTGAGAAAGAGAGAGAAGGAGAGACAGAGAGAGAGAGAGACAGAGAGTGAGAGAGAAAACACATGAACTTTTTTCTCTAGCACCAGGACTTTGTGCTTTTATGTGTTTCATGTGTATAGGTATGGAAAGGATATGAAACAAGACACCATAAATTCTCCTGTGTGGGACTGTTTGGTTGTCGTGTGTAAATATTTTCTGGGTGATTTCTTTGGTCATTGTTGGCTGAGTTCCTTTCTGGCAGGACATGTGTTTAGGGTTTTAGTGGTGCGTCTGTATGTGTTGTTGGCATTGTGGACTATTGTGAACATGACTATTGTGAATGCATTTGAGAGGAGTTAGGATGTTGTCTTACTATTATGTGTTGGATCTGTGCATTTTCAGATTTTAGAATGTATGTGTATGTTGATGTCTAGGTCAGAATTTAGGGACAGAATCTTTGGTGTTCAGAGATTTGGAGAGAATTGAATCATGGGGTATGTTGGGGTGTTTAGAATTATGTATATGTACCACATAGATGTGTATAGATTCTGTTGATAATGTCTCAAGTGGACTGCTGTGTATTTTCTTGTTTAGGGCTTTGAGGTGATCATGTTATTTTTGGGAATGGAGGGGTGTCCTTTGTGAGTATGTAGGAGGAGTAAGCAGTGTCTGTACGTCTGAGATTTGTTGTTGAACTTCATATTCGAGGCATTCTGTGTATGTGCATGTTTGCAAAATAGAGGTGATTGTAAATGTTTTCATTTGAGAATACAAATTGTTGTCATGTTAATAAGTAATTTGTTTGCTCCATTCAGTTACTGAGGGAGTGTTTGTGTGATTGCTTTATGGGTGATACTGATTGATGTGTGGTCTGAAGATGAGTGTATCTGAAGCACACCAGATACTCTCAACCAAAAGACCCTTGCCATAATTAAGCTTCTTCTCTTGTCAGATCAGCAGCAAGAATGCAAAGGTTACTGTTGTTGGGAGCTTCCTCTTTCTTGTAAATGCCAGATTTTTTTTTTTTTTTTTTTTTTGGTAAATACGTGTGAAACCTCTGTCTGGCATAGAGAATGGAATGAAAAACACTTGTCAAGTGAATCTTCAAGCCCTTTTCCCCCATGGGACAAAAAAGTCAAAATATTTTGAAATTATCTGTCCCTAGAATATTTCAGGCATGAGCCACACTCTGGACTGATTGGCAACATCCAATAAACCTGCTTTCTGAAAATTCCTGTGGTATCCAGCCTCTTCAGTCCTACTTCATATATATTTTAAGTGTTTCATGGAGGCGACTGGAATATGTGTGAGACTTTGTAAGGAAGGTTATTGATTGGAATTGTTTGGATTTTGCTGTATATTTGTATTAATTTGGGCATGAGGAACTCTGGGTTTAGAGTCAGGCATCTGGAAGATAGGAAGTTTATGCTATTGAGGATTTTAGAGCTCCACAGTGTTGTGTGCTGTTAACTGAGTATATCAGAAAGAATGAGCAGTTTTGTACATTAATAATGAGTTCTGTGCCCTTTAATAGTGAGAGAGTGGCTGCATGTACTTTAGGTCTGTGGGAGTACTGTGGGTTTGTAGATTCAGATGGACATGTGTGTTCCCAGACTTGTATAATCTAGGACTGTGAAAGTATTTAGGAAGTGTGATGGCTGAGTATTCATTCTCAAATAGTAGATGGGTAGTGTGTGTTTCCACTGAGATAATATAGAAGTTATATTTATATGGGAATACAAGTTAAGAGGATTAGGTACTGACAGTGTATATGGGTTATTATGACATGGTGGGACTTGTGAATAATTATTAAGAAGAGTGTTTGAATTTAGTATTTTGGTGAATACTTTTCGATATTCACAAAATATTGATTTTTTAATTTAATTTCATTTTTTTGTTTAGGGAAGGGTGTGACATTAGAGTGCAGGGTAAAATATGTGTATTAAGGCAATACAAGTGTTATGTATGTATTTGGGAAATGACAATGAGTAGATTGTAGGTGACATCATTGTTGTGTACATTTGGAGAGGGTTGAGAAACTTTATGTGTTTTTTGGAGTTGGTGTTTGCGTATCAAGTGATTCTGGGAATATGGACTCATGTTTATGTGTGTATGTGGGTGGTTGTACCTGTGTCATTTAGGGTTATTAATGTTACATTTTTGTAATCAGGGTATTTCTGGTTCCACTTAATCTTAGGGAAGTTCAAAGAGATTTTTATGCACACATGCCACCCAGCCACAGAGACCTGTGAACACCTCTTGCTGAGGCACATACATGTTAAGATGCACACTCATTAAAACCCCTTTCACCACAGATATCATTAAAACACCTCACATTTAGAAACAGGTGCATGACCCACAACTCACTGCCATTCCAACAAAAACACAGATGCATAAATCACCTTTATCCCTGCTTTCCCCAAATACACACACCACCACTTCCTTTCTAAAAAAATATATACATACCCACAAATACACCTGCGTGTTATCACCCAGGTACTGACGGACATGCAATGATAATGTATACTTTCCAAATGCAGGCTTATACATTCCTATATACTCTACACTTCCTGAAGGCATGCACATGATATAACCAAACACTGAGTATGCATGCACACAGAAATACAACATACAACACCCCTACACACACACACACACAACACACACACACACACACACACACACACACACACACACAATAAACCCTATTTGTTACCAGAAGTCACAAAAACAAAACCATAAGTACTCTGGAAAATCTCACAGACTTGAGCCTCTCATCAGAAATACAACATACACAACACCTTGCTTCTGTCTCTTCTTGCTTTACACAGAATTTAAAGTACACTGCAGAGCAGATAGGCTTAACTGAACTTTCCAACAAAAACCAAAAGACGACAAATTCTTCACAACAGTACCAACAACATTCTCCAGAATAGACAACAGATTAAGTCATAAAAAAACCTTAACAATTTTAAAAGCTAAAAATCATTTGAAATAACTTTTTTTATGAACCCAATGTAATAAAACTGGAAACCTAGAACAGGCGGAACTTCAGAAACATCCTGCATGTCTGCGATTATAACAAAAAGCTCTCAAATAGCAGAGTCAATGACAAACAGAATGGAAATTTTTAAAGATTCTTGAGAAAAATGATAGAAACACAAAATAAAAAACCCTATATCATAGAGCAGAGGCAATTTTAAGATTAGAGCAGTACATACCTATATCAAAAAAGAAAACAACCAAGACTTCCTCCTCAAGCAGGTAGAAAATCAAGAACATGCCTGACCCAAAGCTAGTAGAAGAAAAAATACTAAACATTAGAGAAGAGGTAAATAAAATAAAGATTAAATATTATTTTAAAAATATCAACAACAGAAAGAATTTACTTACTTACTTACTTACTTACTTACTTACTTACTTACTTATGCCTAGGATTGAACTCAGAAGCAACCACTCACTGAGAGATGTCTCCACACCTAGTTTGTTTTTTTATTGAGAGACAGGGTCCCATAGAGTGGCTCACTGCCTTACTTTTGCTGAGGCTGTCTTTGAACTTGCCTTCCTCTTGCCCCTCCTTGAGGATCTAAACTGTTCATGTCAATGGTTAAGAGTACAGCTTTGCCATTGAACTCACTTAAGCAGTGGGAAGATCATGATGCTGTATAATATGAGCATTCCCAGACGTGACACCTACGGACATCTTCACATTGGCTTTATTCACAGAAAGCATGAGACTCACCTTTCAGGACTCTGCTTGGTGCATGGTTTGGCTTCTTCGCTTTTTTGGTGGAGGTTTTCTGTTGGAGACTAAACCCAGAACATCATGTATTCTCGGCAAATGCTTCCCCATGGAGCTGTGCCCCCAGCCCACCTTGGCCTTTCTTGGTGATCAGAGAAAGTGTCTGTTGGACTCTATTTTTAATGACTTACTGGGAAACTTCATGTCCTCTGATTCTACCTCTTCTGCAGATCCAGTTGAAGGCAAAGGTGCTGTGGCGAGCCATCCCCCTTTTCATCTTCTTAGTCTGCTGTCAGGTCAATCCGGTCTCCTGTGCTGTTGTTGGGGAAAGGGGGAGAGGGGAGAACCATGTGCCACTCCTTTGGTTTCTACTTGTTTCCAGATTTTTTGTTTGGTATTATGGCCTCAGATTCTGTGGACCCTTTCTACTTGATGTGAGGGATTCTGGCCTCCAACAGAGGGAGGCTCAGACTCAATGTGCCTCTTTTCTGCTGGACCAGCACCATTTAGTTGAACTACAGCCTTTCTGTGGAGCTAAGAGAATGGGCAGCTCTGTGACCTGGAAAGTCTGCATGTGCCATGTCAAATAGCCTGATCAACGGTGCATTCAGCCTGGGAAACACCATCTTCTTTAGAGTTGGGTTTGAATGCAATACAAAACCTGGAAGAGCAAGATAAGTCTCTGCTTGAGAATTTCTGAAAACTTAAAAAAACTACAGTGTTTGAAATCCCTGAAATGAGATGGTGAGTAGACATAGAACACTCTCTAGAACTCTCTAGTGGTTTCTCAGCTGCATCTTTTTCATATCTACAGGTGAAATATATGGATCAAAACCACGAGTGACAGTGGAGGGTCAAATCTAACCAGTCACCTGTGTGTCTAGAAATGATTTTCTTGTGTATGTTGATGGTGCATTTGATGGACACGGTTTAAAAATGGGGTTCCAAAAAGGTTCCAGTCACTCAGAATCAGAGCTCATCTGAACATGATGGAAAGGGAAGGTTGATTCCCAACTAGATCCAAATGTGCCAGCCCCATTTGCAGAGTCAGGAAATGATTGGAATGTTCTCCAGTTTTATGAACTGATGAAGGACGGGCCTCTCTGTCCTCTGTCCATCAAGAATGGATCTGTCCATGGGGATGGGAATGCAGCAGGCTCTTGAGGGGTACGTGAGTTTCCAAACAGAATGACATGGTGTCTGGTGGGCTCGACAGAGGGACTCAGTTGTGTTCTTATCTTTGGTTTTGGGGTGTTATGCTATAATTGCTGCCAGCAACCTGAAGCCCATCCAATGTGGAAAAGGGGTCACATTCAATTCTGTAGGTTCATTTTATTAAATAATGTCTTGCTTTCTTGAGCTCACAGGGGCTTTGTGGCTGCCCGTTTCCTTAGGCACACTCATGGAGCTCAGTATCTCTGCAATGGTCACCTTGGGCCTCATCATACAGCTCTTGGCTTGCACCAAGATGATTGAAGTGGGTGACACCCCAAAAGACCAAGCCCTCTTCAACGTGAGCCCAGAACTTCAAGAAAGATCATGGGTAAATTTCTGGTGTCTAGTTGAGAATTTGAATTGGCTCTAAAATTGGGGGCATTAAAACAGCCCAGTTTGGCCTGTGTGCTTTGCCTGCCGACCCTGTAGGTGCTCCATGGCCTGTTAGTGAGAGAGCACTTCTGGGAGGTGCTGGGAATGGGGGAAGGCCAGGCAGGGCAGGGGAGGGCAGGAATGCCCCAGAGCATGGACTTGAAGGATCAGTGAATGGAGGTCACCCCTTCACCAGCCATGATTTTCATACCTCACGAAGGAGGTGACATCTACTTCAGAGCTGTCATAAGTATTCAATCAAAGCCAGATGCTGTGGAGTATGCCTCTAATTACAGCAGCTTTGGAGGCTGAGGCAGAAGGATCACTATTTGGAGGTCAACCTCAGCAACTTAGTGAGGCCCTAAGCACCTCAGTGAGACCCTGTTTCTAAATAAAATAAAAAATGGCTGGGGATGAGACTCAGAGGTGAAGCACGTCTGCTCAGTCCTCAGTATAAAAAAAAAGAGGATTAAATTAAATAATCACTCTCACAGTGCCTAACACATGGTAGTTATTTAGCAAGTGCTATTTTTCCTTCTGTATTTAAAAGGATTTAATGAGCAAAAAGGTGATCCTCTCAGTCCAGCTCTGCTGTTGATTAGATTTTTTGATGTGGAAGAAATTTAGATAATAGTTCTGGAGTCTCAGTTTCTACATGCTGTTAAACTAGGTTAAGAGTATTGGCTGTATCAAATGATAGGCAGCCCCAATAATGGGGTCCAGCCTCAGAGTCAGCCAAGCCTAGCCTCTGTTAACTGGAATGTGCTATTTAGAAAACAATATTTACAATTTTCTACTCTGCCATCTTCCATACAGCATGTCTTTGAGATCTTAAGTTAGTAGGTTAAATAATTCAGTGAGAAATCCATCTAACTTAAATTGTGAGTTTCAGACACAAATCAAGATTGTAGAATATATTTATGTATTAATGCATTAATCATTAATGAATTAAGTAATGCATTATTAAATATTAAGTAATGCATTTATTATTCAATGCCTTAAATTAATGCATTATCCTTCTAAAGCACTAATAAGTGGTTTTGTTTTTTAATTTTTATTTTTGACATTTTATAATATACTTGGCTTAGTGCAGTGGTGCGCACCTCTAATTCCAGCAGTTCGGAAGGTTGATCCTGGAGGATTGTGAGTCAAAGCCAACCTCAGCAACGGCGAGGCCCTAAGCAGCTCAGTGAGACGCTGTCTCTAAATAAAACCAAAATAGGGCTGGGGATGAGGTTCTGTGGTTGAGTGACCCTGAGTACAATCCCTAGTACCAAAATCAAAACAAACAAACAAAAAATTTGCATTATTTTTCTAAAGCCCAAATTGGGTGTTTTTTTCTCTTTCTCTCTTTGTTTTTAATATTTTTTTTTGCAAACCTGAAAATGGAACTCAGTGCCTCTACCACTGAGCTACAGCCTCAGAAGTTTTCTCCTTACCGTTGACAATTTTTTAAATATGTTTTTCCATATTAAGAATTCAAGATCATTTTTTAAAAAAAGAATTTAGGATGACTGGTCTGAAGTTTAGTAAAGCACTTGCCTATGGGCAGTGTCAGTATTTATCATCTATATTCCTGCCACAATCTGCTCAAGATTTTATTTGGACCCTAGTGTTTGGCATGATTGTCACCATCGGCCAGTCCATTATGGATGTGATGACAGGCATGGACAGGGACCCCCCTCAAAGATGGGTTCTGGGATCTGCCTTCTGATCACCACTCAGGTGAACCCCCACTCTCACCGCGCTTTCTGAGTGACCCTGTTGTCCCTCTTCCTCCTCAGCAGTACTCAGCCAGACCTGGGGCCATGCCAGGCTCAGGGCTAGGCTCAAGGCTAAACACTGGCCTGAGCAGGGTAAGGCCCCAGGTTGGAGGCTGGTCACCGCCCAAAAAGAAATCATTCAAATAAAGACACTGTGCCCATCTACAACGAGAAATATTGAAATCAATAAAGGCCTGCTGTCCACCTGCAAACCCAAAAACAATTAAGAAACAAAAAAAAATATTGGGGCTGGGGCTCAGTGGCAGAGGTTCACCTGGCATGTACAAGGCCTTGGGCTCGATCCTCAGCACCCCATAAAAATAAAAAAAAGATGTTGTGTCCACCTCCAACTAAAAAATAGATTTAAAAAAAAATAATGGAGAATTGAAAGACCCTGGCTTTGGCTTCTGAATTCCCATGAGGCAGATTGAGAAGGGTCTCTAATTTGGCCCTCATAGCAGAGAGCCCTGTCATTGAAGATGGAAGGAACCAGGGCACTGGGGCCAGTAACACAGAGATCACTTTTATTAATTAATTTATTTTAATTCTGCAGTTCTTTGTGGCAGGCTTGATCGTCCTCCTTTTGGATGAGTTTCATTACAAAGGGAACGGCCTGGGCTCTGGCTTTTCCCTCTCCATCTCAAGCAACATTTGTGAAACCATCCTGGGGAAGGCCTTCAAACCCACCACCATCAACACCGACCAAGGTAAGGGCCCTGTCTCCCGTTGGGCACATCTGCAGGAAGTTTTCATGTATGCAGAGTATTCCTCTGGGGGAAAATAACTGTTTCAGAATCATTTCTTCTGAATTTTCAGTGCGCAAATGTTTAAAATTATAGCTGAGTGCAGAAGCTCAAGCCTGTCATCCCAGCAGCTCAGGAGGCCGAGGCAGGAGGATCACAAGCTGGAGGCCAGCCTCAGCAACTTAGTGAGGCCCTGTCTCTAAATAAAATACAATAGGAGCTGGGGACAGGGCTCAGGGGTTAAGTGGTCCTGGGTTAAATCCCTAGTAACAAATAATAATAATAATAATAATATTATAATTATTATAACAATAACAACAACAACACTTACAATCAAAATGATATCTAAACTTTCATGTCTTATAAGAATATTTCAAGGACAGCTAGCATGCCACAGAGTAATCCTGCCTCAAATTTCTTAGCAGGAACCTGCACTGAAAAGATAAAGAAGTGTTGATTTTAGTCTATTGTCTTCTGGTGGACATTTCAGTTCTTTCTCAGTCACAGTTAGCATCGAAGTGAATATCCTTGGGCAATCATCTGCACATATTTTAGCAGTTGTTCTTAGCGAATAAGATTCTAAAAATGAAATTTCTACACCAAACCACTTTTTCAGGGAAGGAGCAGTTAGTTTGATGATTACAAGTTCAAGGACAGCCTTAGCAAATAAGTGAGACCCTGTCTCAAAACAGTCATGGGTAGAATGACTGTTCCTGGGTTCAACCCACAGTATTGCCATTTTGGGGAGGAAGGCACTGGGGATTGAACTCATGGACAGTTAACCCCTGAGCCCCGTCCCCAACCCTCTTTTGTATTTTATTCAGAGACAGGGTCTCGCTGAGTTGCTTAGAGCCCCAATTTGGTTGACGTTAGCCTCCAATTTGCAATCCTCCTGCCTTAGCCTCCAGAGCCACTGGGATTGCAGGCATGCACCACGACACCTGGCTTACAAATATTAATAAAATAAAAATTGAAAAACATGTGAGACTTCTTAGAAGAGGGAAATTGACTTTTTTTTCTTTTCTTTTTCTTTTGGCCTCTGATCCCTGAATCTGATTTTTGCTGGGAAGTCTCTCATGGAAAATATTTGTGTGCATTTTTTGTGTTTTTTTTTGGAATTGACTGTGGAGCTGGTTCTTGGCTTTCAGTGCCATGACATCAAATTGAGGAAACTGCAGATGAGTCCCTGCAGGGTGCCTGAGAGATCCCATGGGAAAGACTGGACCCCAGGTAGGAGTGTCGGCGACACTTACAGAAGAGTAGGCAAAGGTGACACGAGACTCTTCCTAGAATTTCAGAAAATCTAAGTTGAATTGAGGATCTGGGGGCAAAGCAGCTGGGCCCCAGCTGTGGATGTGGCGATGAAACTGGGTAGGAGTTAAGGAGTCTGCCAAGATCTCCTGGCTTTGGCGGCGGGCTGCCTTCAAAAAGAGTGGGAGCAGTGGTGACCATAGGGGACCAGTCAGCGAAGGCTTGGGCCGTGGCAGCCAGCCAGAGGACCACTTTGCTCTGGAGCAGGATGGTGAGTGAGGGGACAGTTTTGAAGGAATGATTTGCTGTCCCTTGGAGACAGGCTGAGAAAATGTCTGGCAAGGTGGCACAGCCATTCAGCCTGAGTCAGCCAGTGTGACATCAGAGTGAGGGCCTTAGGACTTAGGGAGAGATGAAGGCCACAGACAACTGAGACATGGAGGTGGCTGACTTGGCCACCTCTGGTACCTCGTTGGGGCAGAGATCTTACCTGGGGGGCTTTGAGTGGTGCTGTAAGGAGCCAAAATGGTGGAGCCACGGGGACAGCCCCAGGACGGGCAAGAGGATGGTGGAGCAGGCTCAGGTAGCTTTCAGCTGAAAGGCTTTTCTGTTAGCAGGAGTGCCACCACGGCTCAGCTTGTGACCCGTAAAGTGGGGTGTGGAAGAGCCCCTAGAGTGGAGAGTGCAGTTGGTCCTTCTTTCCTGAGGTTTGGGACAGTCCAGGCTGGGAGGGAGGTGGACAGTACAGATGTCACATGGCTCTTGCCCCCATAACACTAGTGCATGAAACAACCCATTTCCTAGAGATCAGAGGGTAGTGATTTGCAAGAAGTGACAATGTTAAACATTCAGAAAGCTTCTAAGGCCCACACCCTGCCATTGATGTCACCCACCTTTCTTTCCAGACATTTGTCAGTAAGGTGCTGTTAAGCACTAGGTGCTTCTGTGGGTGCTAATAATACAAAGGGATAGAACTTAAGGTATGTGAGCGTCAGTGTCATCCCAGGGCCCCGGGGTCAGAATAGAGCAGAGATGGAAGATGGGGTGACTGGGGAAGAGTGATACAGGTCCATCTAGAGAACCTGGCGGGTGCAAAGGCCCTGGGGCAGAGATGAGTTGGTCTGTTTGAGGGTCCACTTATGGCTCAGCGGAGCAAGTGCAGGGATTCAGAGAGGTCATTGGTGGCAAGAGGAGCCAGGACAAGTCCCTACTCTCTCCTACTGAGATTGCTGAACTTCCTCCTTTACAAAATGCTCAAGGTTTCATGTCTCCAGATTCTTTACCATAGAAACATCAGCGGTTGTCCTACACAGGCACAGGTGGCAGGGAGAGGGGCTGTAAGAAGACCACCACGGGTATGCCAGGGGGCCAGGGAAAGCTAGGACAGCGTTTCTGTCACAGATATCCTGTCCATGTGGTCTACAGGACAAATGGCCCATCTGAGTGGCCATCCAGAAGGTGACATGAGTCCTGCTGTGCCAACTCTGGGGTGACAGGAAAATGCAGTCCCAGGGAGAGACTGGGACATCTGAGTCCCCAGCTGTTAGCCACTCTGCCCACAGATGCCACGTTTAGTGAAGCACCGATCTGGGCCACAGGGGCCATGGTGACAGTGTTTCCCACTGTGTTCTTGTTCTAAAGTCAGTCTCATGCCATTTCTGAAGTGCTCAGACCTTGGTGCCCTGTGCTGCAGTGTCCCTGGCTGGTCTGTTGCCTTTTCCTCAGGCCAGGCCCCTTTCTGCCTGTTGCTGAGGCTGAGGTAGGAGGATATCAACTTGGAGGCCAGCCTCAGCAACAGCAAGGCCTCAGCAACTCAGTGAGATGCTGTCAGTGAATGAAATACAAATAGCCTGGGAGTGGGGCTCAGTGACTGAGGGCCGCTGGGTTCCATTCTTGGTGCCAAAAAATTCCAGATTGTGACCCTGTGACTGTTGGTGCCGTGAGTCTCTTGGCTGAGTCTCCTGGCTGATTCTGTTCTCCTGCCTCTGCTTTGGCCAGGAGGAGGCCCAAGACCCAGCGGAGTCCAGCCCTTTGTTCTTCCCTTCACGTTTGTGTCCTCCTCTGCCAACAGACATGGAATTGGAGGTTGCCATCTTGTAGTGTTCCATCTCTGGGCCATGAACACAGACAAAGTCCAAGCCCTTAGAGAGGTTTTCTCGCACCAGAATCTCCTCTATCTCAGGAATCTCATTGCCTCCATCTTTGTCTTTGCTGTAATCATCCATTTCCAGGTATGTCCAGCATGAGCACAAGAAGTCTGCATTTTTTTTTATTTTTTTGGTACCAGGAATGGAACCCAGGGACATTGAACTCTTGAGCCCCATCCCCAGCCTTTTTTATATTTTATTTAGAGACAGACTCTCACTGAGATTCTGAGGCTGGCCTCCAATTTGCAGTCCTCCTGCCTCAGCCTCCAAAGTTGTTGGTGATGACAGGCCTGTTCCACTGTCTCTGGCTTCAGTATAATTGTTTGTTTGTTTTTTGTTCTGTTTAGAAATGAATGACTGTAGAGTGAATTTTAGTATATTTTCAGACCAGTTTTTCTGGTTTCTTTCTGTGAGTGCCCCAGGCAGAGTGGGAGGAGGGAAGGAGAAGATGCTCTCCAACAATGTCAGAAAGTTAGTATTGAATATTTTAAATAAAAGAAAAGGCAGGAATATTTTAAATAGTTTTGATTATTAGATGCATGTAAAAATTAATAGGTAGTGTCCTGGGCTGATGTGGTGGTACATACCTGTAATCTGAAAAATCATAGAGGCTGAGGCCTTGAAGGATCGCAACTTCAAGACCACCCTTGGTTACTAAAAGAGACCAGTTCTCAAAATAAAATATTGAAGAATTGTGAATATATATGAATGATAAAACACCCCTGGTTTCAATCCCCAGTACCATATAAAACAGTAGTTTCTAAAATTTAGACCCAAATCAGCATCCTCCACTCTATCTGCAACTATGTAAAGTTCTAAAACGCAATAAATGTACCCATACATACTACTAGTTGTCTGATATTGACCATAATCTTGAAATATATACATAGAAGACCCTTCACAATGTATTAGGTGTTCCCATTATTTTTTCCAATGGCAATTAGAGAGCGAAGAAAACGAATTTAGCTTATGGGGCCACTTCTTTCTTTTCAGGACTAATGAATCAAATATTAAAAGGCTTTAGTGTTTAATTGATTATCATTTATGAAATCAGAATGATATGCATTCTGTGATTTCTTGCTTAATCTACATTGGAAACTTTATTATTTCTGAGTATCAGCATCTGTACACACCACCACACCCCACTATATTTTTCAATAGTTACAAGTACCTGTGTTCATGCTTCGTCAGTTAGTTATTCCCTTTTAAAAATAATTATGTGTTGCATTCTTTGTTTACAGAAAATTTATGAAGGTTAAAAACCAGTAAGCATTTCCACAAATTTGATTTTAAAATAGATTTCATCACAAAACACACACAAGAAGTAAGAATGCTTTCTTTCTCTAATTTATTAGCCTTTCTAACATCCAATATCAGGACATGAATGCTGCTCATGGAGGGATGTTCTTACCATCAAGAACAATCAGTACTACTTTCTTCTATCTCATCAAATGTTACAAAGAGTGCACATTTTACTGTGTTTCATATGCAGAACTTGACTTTCCATTATTTGTTTAGTGGGTTTTTGCTTTCTTTTTTATCACTTTGTTTTTCCTGTATTTTCCAATACTTATTTTTTTTGTGTGTGAGGTATGAAAAATAGATCACTAGAATTTTCTAACTTTTGCTGTATTCAATCATTTGATTACTTACTAGCTAATATTTCTATTAAAGCATCATTTTAAAGGTATGACTGAGGTAAGCTAATAAAACTATTTTCAAGGTCTACTGCAGAATCAGCATAACTTTCTTGAGCTCTGTAATTAGAACCACTATTTCTGTCCACAAACTGTGCTCTTTTTGTTTTATTTTTTTTCTATATTGAGTAACTCTCTTTGAAATGAGGCACAGAAAATTGCTTTTTTAGAATTTTATCATTAATGAAAATCTATTATTATTTTTCATTAATTGACTGTCTGCTTCAGTTTAGAATTCCAGGTTGAATATGATTTTTTCTTTAAATCTTGTGGTTATTCTGTATGTATCATCTATAATCTATCATTAATGATAAATACTTGGGTTCTATTCTTGCTTTATTGAAGCTGACCATAGTTTTTTTTTTTTTTAAGGATATTCTATTTGGTTAAAGCATAGCTTCTTGAGAAATTCTGTAGATATGTTTAGCATGTTTAAATATTATTTTCTTGAATATAGCATTCAATCAAAATGGAATATTTCCAGACCAGATTTTCTTTCCAGTATATACATGTAAGAAACTGGATAAAATATGGAAAATAATATCTATGTTTTTCAGACACTAAAAACAGGCATAGCAGGTGAGTGAAACCATAAGCAATAAGTGTATACTGGTGAGGTGAACTATAACTTTACTTTTAAAATTGTTCTTAATAAGTGTAGTTTGATAAACTGCTGTTAAAAATTATTGGTAAAGGGGAAATAAGAATAGTTAAAGTATACCAGTGTAAGAAAAACTTGAGGTCTGGCAGCTGAGAGTAGACTGTGGAGAAAAATTCATGTTATAAAAACGAAGAGCTCCCCACTTTCTCTTCACCCTGTCACCTACTTAATCTCACCAAAAACCACCAAGACCCTCAAAATAAAAGGTTTCAAGTTCAGTGGTCACACTCTCTCCAAATACAAAAAGCAGTTACAATTCAACTGAACACAGAAGCTTGTGTGCAAGTTACGAGGATCTGAGACATTTTATAAAACGTTAGGTTAAAGATGATTCTCGTTTTTTTTTTCTTTTTTTTTGTATGTGTGTGTTTTATTTTGTTCTGAGGGTGTGGCTATCCCTTGGTTACCTGAACTCAACAAAGAAACTGTTATATTTTGATGAAATATCAGTGGCTGACCCACATTAAAAAAAGAAAAATATTTTCAAAATTTTTAAAAAGCCTAATTGCAAATATATATATATATATATATATATATATATATATATATATATATATATATACTGCTTTCTCCCTCCACATTTTGCATTTTAACGTTTTTTTTAAGTTTTTATTTTATTTTTTATTTTTAGTTCTGAAAATTAGAAAGTAAAAAAGCTTCTGGAAGAATTTACAACCAATTGCATGAGGGTCTGGGAAGCTGAGAGGCTGGAGCAGGCCTGGGAGGAGCAGACAGGAAGGAGTCTTCCTATTAGTCACTGGAGGCCAAATATAAATAAAAAGAGACAAAAATCAATAATTGTTTGTAAGCCAGGAAATGACACAGATTATCAAGTTAGTATGAGTTATGAAAATTTCATATAATCAAGAAAATGGAAAAATCATGAACAGGTTTAGGAAAAATATGTGTAAATTTTATTTTTAGAAGTTTATTTGTGAAACACAAAAAAAAGATGAATTTTATCTTATGACTTTAAATGGAAGGTAGAGAGTTATGCAAGTCATAAAGTACTTCACAAACTTTTCTTCAGTTACAAAAGCATAATAAATGTATAGCTTCTACTTATTTTACTCTTTATCATCCTTTGCATTTCACACTCTACAAGTGTGACCATAACTAGGCAAATAACTAATCAAGAAGATAATCACGAAGTTACACTTTTCTCAGAAAACCCCAATAAATTTCAGAGCAAAGAATTGCTACAACACCTATTCATTCCCTTCTTTGGGACAAGGTCCCTTTATAAATCATATAGAAGAAGAAATTGGCCAAGTTTTAACAAAATGTTACTAGAAATAAATATGAGTTAGCTTCATTTAGAGGTAAATGGAAATAAAATAGCATCATTATACAGTATCTTTCAGGGTTTGCCTTGAAAAATGAAAAGTGGAAAAAGCTCTTTCTAAAGAGAAGAATACTTGGCAGCACACTTCACCCTTAATTACACTGTAAAAAATGTTACCTCAGCTAAGAAGGTACATAAACTTATAGGAAGAAATTAAGACTTTTCAAGAGTCTAGAAGGAACTTTTGAAGACTATAAAATTTGGGGGGTACAGTAATCAGGATGGATCTCTGAAAGAGATAATGCAGTGTAAATATCATGAGATTTCATGCTATCAAATACCAAAGCAAATATATCATGGACATTGTACAAGACAACCAACTTGACAACTTGACTTCGCTAGTTTTATTTATCCAGCCTCTGATGATGCACAGGATGAATGAGGACTGAGTACCATAGTGGTTTCCAGTCACTGCATTTTATCTATCAAATACTTCTTACAAATATCCAGCCAGTTAGGAAGAGAGGTCTATTTCTATGTACTTGTGACAGCATCATTCTTTTCATCATTCTCTCATCATAAATCAACAAGTGGACCTCTTTTAATGAAGAAATAATTTTAACCAGAAAAACCCAAACTTTTTTTTTTTTTTTTTTTTTTTTTTTTTTTTTTTTTTTACATTTTGCTTTTAGGGACAATAAATCATAAGCACGCACCATTAATAAAGTGCCAAGGGATCATGCATAAAAGTGAATGAGGCCACAGTTAACAAAAACAAAGATATTATATGGGTCTATGACCATGTTATTCACTGTATTTTCACCTACAAAAAAGAAATAAATAAAAAGGTACTGGCCTGGTAGAATTCTGGAACAGGTGATGATGTTGCTTATACTTCTTAAATTACATAACATTATATCAGTTTGTGTTACCAAGAGATAGACTACATAGATCCAGGAGCTAGACTGTCACAGTTGAAGATTCTTCATTCTCTATCACTCCCATTAACCCACTTGGGAATTACATTATCTTACACCATGCTTCCGCATCCTCTAGTTTTAGAAATCCTAATTATTTAAGAGGACACTATTCCACCAGGATGTCTAACAAGATTCGAACTAAAATTTAAACTGTACCTGAGGAATCAAAATTCCATGTACTAAAAAAAAAAACAGAAAGCAAGAGGAGAAAGTACATTCCTAGCTAGGTCAATTCACTCTCTTTATCAGAAGGACATTGATTCCATGTTGCAATGGAGATAAAAACTCAGATGATTCAATTTGAAAACAGATGATCCAATTCTCTTCTTTTTAGTACTCACTTTCCATACAGGAATTGTAAAAAGACCAGTGAAGTAGTTGTGTCTTGAGAAAATCATGGTGAGGAGGCTCAATTGATTTGGACATATGTATGAGTTTCACTCAATCAGCTAAGTTGTAGAGACCAAAAAAAGTCCATTTAGGGGATCTAAAAAGAAGAGCAGAAAAAACACAAGATGACATTAATTTGACATTCAGTCTACACAGCTGTCAAAACTGTAATTAATTGCCCTGTTTTCCTTTTTATAAGTTTTTTTTTTCTTTCAGGAACAGACTGTCACCAGTACCATAAACTAAGTACAGAACTTTGACTGAAAAGCGAATTTTTGTGGTGTCACTATAGGGACCTGTGCTTTATGGCACCATAAGGACAGAAGAATTCATTTCCCAGACAATTGCTGAAAGTGGTCTTTTCAAAATATTTTCATCAGTAGAAGAGAGTTTTTCTGGCTATGACCATTCAAGGCTTCCAACACTCAAGACTGTTTGAGACTCATGTAAATCACACTCTATGTCTCAATTAGGACCCAATATGAGAGTGCAAGAGAACTCCAAAATTTCATTTGGAGTAAGCAAAATCCTCCTTTGAGATAAGACTACAAACCCAGATTCTGTGCACCCAAGCAAGCTCCCTTCCATTTATTTCCATTGTGCTGATCTGAAGCACCCTATCTTAGAGACTTCCAAAATGCCTAGTCATGGTCTTAATCTCCCTCCTTGGGAGCCCTAATTAGAACTCAAATGCATCCTTCATCTGATTCCATACTTTCTGGTTTCCAGAAGTTCTTTGAAGTCTTTTGTCACTGAAGATCACCTCCTCTTTTCATTGTGAATGTTTATCTCATTTTATGCTTCTATTTTACTGTTACTTTAATTCATTGTGGGTAAAATAGAATTGTATATTTGAAGATCCAGGTCTCTAAGTAAAATAGTTAGCTTAGTTTATGGGTTTATAATACACAGTCAAAAATGTTCAATACATTTTAATATGAATTTAGATCCATGATTAAAATTGGAGGAAATAAGATAGGCTTTATAAGGATGTAATTCTGCACTACAAAATTATCATTTTGTTTCACAAAAGATAAGAATTTTGGAACATAACATGACACCAAAAAAAGAATCACTATTTTTTATATATAGTTGTGCTGAAAGAGAATAAAAACGTCACCATAAATTGATAATATAATATAAAAAAAGCTTTATAACCATGTTCTGTTTTTTTTTTTTTGACAAAACATATTTGAAGCAAAAATACCAAATCCATTAATCTCCTCCAAATACAATACAGTGAATAGCATTTCTACAGGAAACATTTAATTTTAATGATATTGTGTAAATTTTCTAGACATAGATGTAGAAGCTAAAAACACTAATATTCTTTCTCAAGGAACATTTAATTTGAAGCATAGTTCCATAAATCTGCAAATATAATTAAATTTTATTTATTATACACAGATCAGTACATCAAAAATGACCAAATACCTGGAAATAATTCCTTTGATATTTCTATTTCCTAGACAATAAAGCCAGCTTTAATATAGTATATCTTCTACCTTTTCAGTGACACATAATTTTTAAATTTTAAGTAAACTTCTCCTTTAGGCTCAAAAACACGATATAACTATGGTACTAATACTATTAGTGATGGATATTAGAAAAAAATTCTTAGTACTTTTAAGAGAGTTGTTTGAAATGAAACACTAGATCAACACATGATCCTTCAAACAAATTATGATAATGCATGCACAGCAATAAATTTGAAATAAAGAGGGTATAGATATTTATTAGCTACAGGACTTTGAAACCTCATGCTTTGGACCCAAAAGACAATTATTTTGCTTTGTCATTACAGCACTTTTCATAACTGTGTGTGGAGTTTTAGGACCATGTTTTTGTTTTGTGATCTCACATGCTTCATTTATTCAGATGTATTAATGTAATATATGCTTATTTGAGTAGTTTGAAATTATATGCCTCTTTCTAATTATAGAATTGTCTAGAAATTCTTGTTCTTCACAGTTTCTAAATTAGAGAGCAATTACCATGAAAGCTAGAAAATGCACAGTGGCTTAAAGAACTCTTCATCCAAGAGTTAAGCCTTAAATTTTTCACATAGTTGATGGTCAATAAATTTATCTGGTTCATAAAGTTAACATCTGTTTAATCTTAAAGTAAAGAAATAAAAAGCCAGAGAGTGCTTTTTCACAGATGCCAAGCTTTCATTACTGGGAAACCCATGGATTCCTAAAGGGCAGTCTGTCTCTCTGATTGATGTTGTTATGTAAAATTCAAGTCCTGCTTTTCTTCCCCACAACTTTGGCTTTTCTGTGTCATCTTGTTCTTTGTGTTTCAGTGACCAGAGAAGGAGACAGGTTCACAATTACTTGTTCATGTAAAAAATCAAGCAAACAAGTAAAAAAAAACAACTAAAAAATAACCTGAGTTTGTGAAAATATCAGAAATTGAAATACAGTGACAGGGTAGGATGAGATTCCACTGACCTAAATGTTCCTTTAAGAAAAGTTAGAGTCAGACAGTTCCATTGTAATAGAAATTGGAAAAGACATATGTGTGTATATAGGCACATATATATACACATAAAACTAATACATAAAGAACTAATCAACACCAATATTCCTCCTCTAAACTTGGAAATTATATTCCTGTGTATTATTAATCCAGAATTAGGAAAATACTAGTATGTTCATTTGATTTTCAAAAATTTTCAGTGTGCTTCCAAACACTTTTATTATGATCCTCTCATTTGACATTTCCTAACTGAGAGAGTACAGGGTCAGGAAATTTTTAATTCTTTGAGTTAAATTGGATCCAAAGACTTTATAAGAAATATATGTAGTTTATGGCATTGTGATATTGCCCTCTATGAAATGAAGTTTTGAACATAGAATCTCATTTTCTTCTAAAAGTTTAAAAACTTATAATTACTCAAATTATAGAAATCACATCAATAGTAGTTCTATTTTATTTATTAATATTACAGAAGCAAGTTTATAAATAAAAATGCTAAATTACAGATGATGATATGGCTCAGTGGTGTGAGCCTAGCATGTGTGAGGTCCTGGGTTCGATCCTCAGATCCACATGTAAATAAAATAAATGTTTATAAAATATCAAGTTAAAACTCATGTCTTCTTTTATAATATGTATACAAATAAGTAATGTTTAAAATCTCTAGATGACATTCTATATGTAAGTTGTATCAGTAGAACTCATTAAACTTAGAACAAATGAGAAACTAAAATTAATCATCAATCCCTATTTAAAAAATGACTCATTTTAGGAGGATATGAATTATAAAGCAAACATTGTTAGAAGAAAATATCCTCAATGTATCATACAGAACAAAGTTTTCTGGGCTGCATTGAACTGTTGGAGCTGAAGTCTCTCTTCTTCATCTACAAGAAACCTCAGCAATATGCTAAAATTCCCTTCTTCCACAGCCTTTCCATGACCCAACTGCACACTACTTCTGAATCTAAGAATGCAGAGGCAATTACCCAGATGGATGAGGCCAGGAAGAATGTGGTGCAGGTAATAGCCACAAGAGTTGCATGTTTTAAGGAAAGACATCTTTAAGTTCTTTCCCTGCAGGCCTATAATTTTAATGTCTATAGAAAGATGACAAACATCCCCCTGGAAAACACAGAACTGTGGCTTTCCCAGTGTAACATGTCAGCTGTCTCTTAATTTTACTTTCTTTTTTGGTTGATAACACCAATCCTGGGATAGCTGGTCTCCAAACATTTTTCTGGACATATTTGGAAAGGCATCTCAATTGGAATCATGTGCCAATCACAGTTGCTATTGTTCTGATTGTATGATAACATTAGTTCAGACCCATTAAACAACTTACAATGCCTCAACTTTGAGGTGAGGGATTTCTGTATCCTCCAATGGTTCCACTATAGCTCTGTAGATCCTCTGTCTATCATGTGTGATAGGCTCCTCTTCCCTTGCTTGTTCCCACATGAAGCACCTGATTTCTGGGTAGTGTTGTTTATGTATGCCACCATTTTCAAACTGGCATTTTTGTCATTCAGGGTCTTTGTAAAATATTAAAATTAATCTAAAATTTTAAAAGAAGAAGATGAGCTGAAGGCCACAGGCTGAGGAGATCACAGGAAGATTGAACATTGAGCTGAGTCATAGCCCATGGTGGAAGGCCAAACTAAGGAAGCTGTGATGATCCCTCATACTCACTAATGGAGGTACCTGCCCTTTCTCTGAGAGAAACCATGTAATATTAGCTTGGGCTTTTCTGTACTATATATAAAGTTATATATACTGTAAAAAAATAAAAAGGAGGCTTATGATGGAGAATCAAAAGAAAGTACAATCAGTTTAAGCAGGTCACTGATATTCCAAGTGTTGAAATCAGAGAATACTGCTTTATCACAAGCATTGTCAATATGTAAAGGGATAATAAAATTATAAAAACTAAAAAATGTGTATTTCAGAGAGATTTGGGAACTTGAGCTAAATGGTAGTAAAATAAAACTGTAACCTGTACAGGTAATATTCCTCATGGTTGATTTTGTGGTAGTTTGAAAGATGCATTAAAAAATATAAGAAATGCCAAAGCACAAGACCTCCAAATCCATGTGCAAGAGAAATATAAAATAGGAGAAGGGCATAAATAGTTGAACAAGCATATGTGTGATAAGGCAAGGCTCTTTTGGGGAGGAGGAAGCCCTGGACTTCATGTGCCCTGGAAAAGTTTATCCTCTAGACTAGTACCCACCCTGGCCCAGCCACACCTCTGCCTTTTCTAAAGTTGGTTGTGCCCTATTTCTTTGCATGTCGCCCATTGATCACCAAGGTACCATCTGGAATTGTCTCCTATATGCACACTTATTGTCTAGGAGAATTGGAGTATTGTGGGGTGAGTTGTGGCAGAGGGTTTGGCTTGTGTTCCGCCTCCAGCTTTGTGGAGTCTTCTTTTCTTTGGAGCCACAGAGAGCTCTTTGGAGAGCTACAGAAGTATATACACATACCCTGGTTTTCCTGTCGACTTGACACACAATATTGAGCAGGTGAATCCAATCTCTTTGTCTGTGCTTCCCTGATTTTTAATAGAAAAGTGATTCCATTCCTAATTGTGAGCATTAGAGTCAATTATCCTGATACCTGGACTTTAGCTCCAAACAGTGAAACAAAAATCTCTGGGGAGTACTCTCAAGCATTGGATTTATTAAGCTTTCAGGGAGGTTCCTAGATGTTATGATTAGTATAAAATAAATGTTAATGGACCAAGGTCTTGAATACATATTGTATATTTGTATTCTGGCTTTTATATATTTTTAAGGCTTGAATAGATTTCTTTTCCTTTGGTACTTGGGATTGAACTCAGGGGCTCATGACCACTGAGTCACATCCCCAGTCCTATTTTGTATTTTATTTACAGACAGTGTCTCACTGAGTTGCATAGCACCTCAGTTTTTCTGGGGTTGGCTTTGAACTCACAATCTTTCTGCCTCAGCCTCCTAATCTGCTGGTATTGCAGACATGTGCCACCTCACTCAGCCTGAATAGATCTTTAATTTCTCGCCACTATTATTTATTTATGTTAAAGATGGGGATGATGCCACTTGCTTCTCAAGACTATGATGAGAATTAAATGAAGTCATAAATAGTTGGCACTTGTTGCCTAGTGAGTGCTCCATAAGCCAGGGGGATGACAGACCTTTGTATTTTTACAAAGACAAAAAGTGGTCACCCAGCTTTTTGTCTGTTGGCAAAGCCTTGAACAACTTAGCAGAAACCTATTTAAAAAAAATACATAAAAGGAGTGGTGAAGAAATGTTGCTCAATTGTGAAGCATGCTGAATTTCAGTCACAGGTGCCAAAAATGTCATTTATATTAGGACATTATATTAATTTATTAGTATATTTATTTGTAATATATACATGTATGGGCATAACGTCATTGATCAGTCTCATTTCTCAGTGCCTGAATCATCTCTCTTATCCTCTCTTCCATCAATCTAAACTCAACTATTCTCTCTCCAATTTTTTCGAGATCCACTTCTTTTTTCACTCCATTTTTCTTTTTACCTTTCACATATCAGAGAATGCACTTGAAAATTGACTTTCTGCAGCTGATTTATTTAATTTAATTTGATGTGCTCCAGGTTCCTTCATCTCCCACAAATGATATAATTCCTCTGTTGTTTATGGCTGAGTGGAATGAGTAAACTTGTGAAAAGATGTGTAGATGCTATTTTTTGGGTATATCACCTGCCAGCACACAGAACCTTGAGTTTCCAAGCTCAGCCTGCCATTGTGTGAGCCAGGGAATGAAGATGCAGAAATAATGAGGTCTCATGTGAACCATTTGAGGTCTTCCGATCTGTGGCTCTTACTGCTTGTACATGCACCAAACAGCCTGGTAACTTCCAGAGTGTCCTTTATTGTCTGCATTGATGACTAACCTGTTTCTGGGGTCTGTTTTCAGTACAGTTTTGTTCTCAAGAGAAGGTAATCAATGTGAAGGTAAAAATCTCCTGATTCTCCAGGTGTCAGATATAGGATATGGTTCCTTCCCACAATTCTTTCCCTTTTGTCCATTCATGAAACTGCTTTTACCAGGTTTACATTAGTCCTCTATTAATGTGGAACCTTTGTATTCATTTTGGCCCTGAGCTCTGGTTGGGACAGAGAATCTAGAGTCAGAGCAGACCTGGTCCCACTGGCCAGGTGAAGTTAAGTATAATTATTATTTTTTTTTTACTTTTCAGTGATTCATGTTCCCAAGTTGTGAAATGAGATTGACAGCAGTAGTGGTAACATTTAATGACATCAGGAGCCCTTGATGACCATGTACTGGACATTGTTTTTGAGACTTCTATCCCTGCCCTCTTCACTGGCAATAAGAACTCCATGAGCAGAAGCCATGTTTACACTCATGTTGCAGGACAAAGATGCTCAGCTGTGTCAAGTTAACTTGATTTAGGTCACACAGCTAGCAAATGGCAGCTTCATTGTATCTGTGGGAACAGAGGGGAAGAAATGCACAAATGAGCATGGTAAAGCATTGGCACATAATGATCAGGTTATAGAGCAGTAAAAGGAGGTACGGGTGCAATGGAAGGCCTGGCTCTAACCAGGGTATAGGCAAAGACTGAGGAGGAGAGAGCAGAGTCCAGAGTACAGGGTAGAAGCAGGCTTCACTCCAACCATAAAGAGGTAGCTCAGAGAATAACACCACAGGAGGCCTGGTCCTGCCTTGCAGGGATGGGGCCAGGCGGGTGGTTTTCAAATTTGACATGTAGAAATGCAGAATATGAGGATTGGGCTTGGCAGAAAGTCCCAAACTCCTTTCTGTTGTATGTGCACGTACATAGGCACATACAGAGAGAGAGAGATGCCCAGAGAGTTGATAACCTGTGTAAAAATCAGAGAACTGTTCATAATGGAGGAACAATTGAAAAGACAATATCATCATTTGAAATATACTTTAGTCGGATTGAACTGCTCTAAGGGAGTTCTAGAAACTACATACTTTACAAGCAAAAAACAAATTTTATTTGTGGACTTCTGAAAGCTCAGATTTCTAAGATCAACTTTGCAACAGATTTATTGACTATTGAGATCCTGATTTTTCATAGAAAGCTGTAATATGAAGGTTTGTGTCCCTTTGAGTATCTTGGTTGAACTTCTCTCCAATAAGGTGATGGTATTAGAAGGTGAGTCTTTGGAGAGGTGTTGAGTTTCTGAGGCTGAAGACTTCATCAGTTGAATTAATGCTCTAATGAACAGGTGCTACAGGCTAGCTGGCTTCTTCCACCACATTATTACACAGCCAGGAGCTTCTACCCATTATAAATTTTCTCAACAAGCATTGAATAGCCTTGTGCCTTGATCTTATACAAGATGAAAAATGAGTGTCTGTGGCTTATAAACCACCCAGTCTACCATAAACTATTATAGCAGCTTTATGAGAGTAAGGAAGTGCACCACGTGTGTCCTCACAAGATAAATTGAGAAGTTTCTTTGCAGCTCTCTTTAAATAAAGGACATTAATCCCATTCCATAGCTGTACCCACATGACTGTATAACCTTCAAGACCCAACCTTTTTCTGCCTAGGCTTATGATAAACTACCACAATATTACAATACATATTCACACAGGGTGTAGGACTGGTCATTTTGCCCCAAGTGTGTATAGCCAAGTTTCTGAAATCTGGACCTGGAAGTAACTGTCAAGTCCTCTATGTGTTCCTGGCAATAAACTTTCAAAGAATTCTTCACTGCATATTAATAGTCGTATCTGTGTATTCACCAGGCTGCTCACTCAAGATAAGAAGTGGCCCCTTCCATTGTAAACTCCAGTCTAATGGAGAAAGCATAAAACCCATGTTGTCCCTTGCTGCACTGACACTAAACATTGCATATGAATCCTGGGCTCCTTTTTGGCTAATTACTAATCAGTAAATATTACATTGCAACAAGCATGTGGTAAAAAATTTAGGTAAACTATTGTTCACATTGGAGAAAAAGATCCTGGAAATCAGGCAAGCTTAGGAAACTAATTAGGGGCTGGGGATTGGCTCAAGTGGTATCATGCTCATCTGGGAAGCACGGGACACTGGGTTCTATCCACAGAACCACATAAAAATAAAATAAATATGTTGTGTCCCCTGAAAACAATATATATATATTTTTTTCAAAGTTCTCTCTCTCTCTTTCTCTTTCTCTCTCTCTCTCTCTCTCTCTCTCTCTCTCTCTCTCTCTCTCTCTCTCTCTCTCTCTTTTAAAAAAAAGAAAAACAAAAAAGATATTAGTAACCGAATAGTGTGGTTCATGATTGGGTTGTCAGACTCTTACCTTTTGGGCTTGATTTTTGTTATTGATTTAATTCTATGTTTTCAACACGGTTGTTGTTTATGTGGTTCAAATATAAACCCATGTTAAAGACTCAACTCTATTCCATCCCACTAACCTTTTCTCATTGCCCTTCATGAACATCTGTTTTAATTGTTTTTAGTATATATTCTTACTGTTTCTTGTTCTGGTAGGAGTCAATAACAATAATAAGTTATTAGGTAAATTTATTTCTTACCCAAAAGGGAGTGCTCCTGTATATCCTGTCTGCCCCTTATTTATTACTCAATGAAACAACCTGGAAAACAACCCACATATGCAAAAATCTTACCTTTCCATGGTGTAGATAGACCAAAGTTGGAACTAAACAAATGATGGACATTTGGGCTATTCCTGAGCTTTATGTATTAACAATATTTCTGTATTGAATAGCTCTGTGAATCTATTTTATATTCTTGCAAATGTACATTGAAGAAATATTGCTTTATCCACAGCTACTTTTTATAATTTCAAGTAATAAAGCCCAATTCTTTGGAAGGTTAGAACATTTTTTTTTCTGCCAGAAAGTATACAAGTTCATGCTTTCTGTAGATGTTCCAGTAGACAAAGGCCACATTTTGGATATTCTTTGCACTATTACAGAATGCTGGTAATGCCTTCTTTTTCTGTGGGAACCATTTTCTCTTTCTGTAATTTTTTTTTCTTTTTACATATGATTGATACCATGTCATGGTTACAGAAGAAAACATCAGTGTCCTACCCTTAATAAATGCATGGCTTGGTGAGAGTCCAATGCTGAAACCAATAGTTTCTTCCCAGTACAATGATCACCAAGGACAGAATGCATTTTGGTAGTTTGTGTCTCCCAAAAAATTGATCTTTGTAATCTAAGTCCTTATACCTATGGGCTGAGAGATTTAAATATTGTTTATTTATATTAATGTTCACATTTTAATAGTGATAACATCATTTATTTTTTAGTTAGAGGTTTTTCTATTTATTGAACTTTAGAAAGACCTGAGGACATGAACCCTATAAAAAGAATTCCTGGAACATCCCAAATATTTAAAATAAATGCCGTAGAAAGTAATGCATCTGTATGATTATTCAGCATACAGTAATATATATAAGATCACACCAGGTCACATGCATGCAGAATACCCACAGGAAACAAGGAACCACAGGCTCTGATGTGACAATATATGGTTGAACGTTGCCAAACAAGAGCTTCTGGGGCTGAGGTGTATGTCATAGAGAACACTCAGCAGGCAGATGGTAAAAATAGAGAAGCCCCCTCTCCAAACCTGTGAAAGTAGATTATTAATTTATATTTGATGTCATCTCCAAAATTCTGAGACAAAAACATCTGTAACTAAAAACCCATCATTATCAGCATCCCTAGATATGTTACGGCCAAGATACCAATGGTAAAGTTCTTGGGTTAGAACTTGTGCTAGAAAAGGCACGTGAAGTTGCAGAAGAAAATTATGGTGTTAGCTGAGATCTCAAGATGAACTTCAGAGGAAATGTTTCTTATACTAATAAAATAATATATTTTGTTGATCTTTATTTTCAAATTACATATTAATAGTATATATCTCAAGAGAAAATGAAGCAGAAGCCCTTATTTCAAATAGTGTCATCTTTATCAATCTCAGCCTATCCTATTATTAGGGATATATGTGGATTCACCCAACATACATTTTTCCCACTACAATTATCAACTCTCTCTACTATTCTCCAGGTGCCATTCGAATATTATTACCAAATCATGTCTGGATTATGTAATAGTAGCTGTGCTCCCACTGTACATAGCCTTTCTTATAGATTCAGAATTACCATATATTCTCAAAATATTTCTTGATATTATCTTCTTTTGAGATTTTCTGAGGTAGAGTGTTAAGTTGATTTCATCTTTCTCTTCTTGATTAAGCAATAGGAATATATTGAAAACTCTACAATTTTCAATGAATTGAAATGGAATGATTGTACAAAAGTAAAGAATTGCTACCTTCTCAAAAAATGAATCTCAATGTAGTAGGTGTGCACATAGATGTATTTTTTTAGATCTATCTTTTGACCATTTATTATCAGACTTAATGCCTTTAATATATCATCAAAGATGACACTGAGAAGCATATCCTCTAAGATGATTTTTTAATTTGTATTTGTAATGTTTTATTGAGTTCAATGTTATGTTGGTGCTAAATCTGATCATCTTGTATTACATATATGGAGTCTTATTACATATATTCTAGAGCTATTGTGTATGAAAGAAGAACAAGGATCAAATATTGATGTGTTTCTGAAATAAAAAGTACTCAGTAGAAATGCTGGCCATTATCTTTTAATTATGTACTTCATCATCTATGTGATTTAATAGATTTAAAACTTTTCTTTTCATAATGGCTACATATGTTGTGGATTCAAATTATTTTCATGATATTAAAATTTTCTAGCAATATGTGTAGAAAGCTCTTTGACAGTATTTAAGGCCTGTCTTTGAATCCCCAATGTAGCTATCCACCTTGCATATATGCTATTATCATGACCAGAAAAACTATCTCAAGTGACCAAAGTCCAGCTATTGAATATCAGTCGAAATATATTATTATTGTTTTCTCCTTAGTCATCTGGAATAAAGGTGTAATTAAAGTCACAGTTCAGATAGACTCAAAGTCATTCCATTGTAAGGTTTTTAAATTAAAGTACAAGAATTTGACCCAAGACTACAAGACAAACTTCCATAAGAGTCCCAATATTCATCTGCTTGAAGTAAGTGATGCATTTCTCCAGTAAAGAAACCATGCATAAAATTGATAAAAAAAATGATGTTAATCTGATGGAATATTTTTTTTATACAAGGCATGTTGTATTTTAAGTCAAGTACCTGAAATAGTAGGTATGTATTTTAGTTTTTTCCAGCCACATATTAAAAAATACCAGTCATCAGGGCTAAGATTGTGGTTCAGTGGTAGAATTCTTGCCTAGCACATGTGAGGAACTGTGTTCAATCCTCAACACCACATAAAAATAAAATAATAAAATAAAGTGTAAACAAGTTTTGAAAATAAATAACAGTCATGAGAAATCCATGTAAATAAGTCTAAATCATTCCATGACTCTTTAGAACTTGCAGATCTAAAAGACATGACAGTAAGGGAAACCAAAACAGTGAAACATTCATGAACATAGGATACCATTTAAAAATCTGAGGTAATGTAGATATTTGGCTAAAACATCAAAGAATTTACTTCTATTCATTTTTATTTTTACCTGGAATCTACTCTTTGTACTTGGATATGAGACCCATTATTATAACTCGGCATGTGTACATAGTGTGTAATTATCAGATCAGGGTAATTTTCATCTCATTAAAATTATTATTCTGTGTTTGAAACTTTCTAAGTTCTGGCTATTTTGATTTATTTAAGTAGTTATTATACAATGTAATCACCTTATTGTACTCTAAAACCTAAGAGTTACTTTCTGGACTTAATTGTTTTTGCAAGCCCTACACACAATCAGTCAGTTTCTCATTCTTATTATAAATCCAGGAAGTGTTTCTTTTCTCAGTTTCTGTGTGATTAACTTTTCAGCTTCAACACATAAATTCCACATGCTGTATTTGTGGGAAAATAAATGCCACTACTAGGAAAAATAAAATATTATTCTCAATTAGTAATTAGGGAAATTGGCATAAACCTCTGCATTCACTCATTTAGTGTTTAGAACTTGTCTATAATAATAAATATGGAAAAAAGAATAAAATATATAAATCAAATGTCCATATGTTTTTAACATTTTATGGGTCATATTTGGTCACTGGGAACAAGTGTTGTGACATCTATTTTTATAAAGATGACATATTCTAATTCTTATAACTTTATTTATAATAAGTGAATATATTGTAAGTATGTTTTTATATTGTAAGTTTCAATAGATCAATATTACCATGGAATAAATAACTTTAAAAATTGTATAAGAGTTGGCTCAGTGGTGCAGGCCTGACATCCCAGGGGAAAAATATTTTAAGAAAAAAATATTTTAAAAAATGGGGATGTATCTCAGTGTGTAACCACCAAAATGCACTCACGCTCTACCCCTTCTCCACCTGAGATGCCCATCACAACACATGAAAGAACAGTATCTCAGTCTGCCACCTATCCAGCAGTTCTACTTTCACAGCCCATCCGAACCCATTCTTCACTTGATGCCCATCTTTTTATGCCACCATGTGAGTATGCATTGGGCCTGCACTAAGGAACACCAGCACAACTGGTTGCTAAGGTCCAGGTGGCAGGTATCCCTCATTCATTCCACTGGGACCTTATATTTTTTTAAAATGGGTTGCTAATAATTCAAAATGACAAGTTTATGGCTGAAATTACAGCTCAGTAGTAAACAAATTTCACATGTGCCTGTCTCTGTGTTCCAACTCCAGCACCTAAAAAAACACAGGCAGGCCTAATGGCACATGCCTATAATCCCAGTGACTATAGAGGCTGAGGCAGGAGGCTCACAAGTATAAGGACAGTTTCAGCAATCTAGTAAAGCCCTACAAATCTGTCTCTAAAATTTAAAAAGGGATGGGGATGGTTATTCAGTGATTAAGCAATCATAGATTCAGTCCCCACAACCAAATACAAAAACAAACCCAAAGTAAAAGTGAAAAACAACTGCATCCCCCAATATCCTTTGCAGGTAGGGGTCTCTGTGATTTTGTGCTGGCCAATGAGATAACATTGGAAGCAACTGGGACTCTTGCTCTTTGTTTTTTTTTTCCCTTTTTCTTTTTCCCCTGATTGCTGTATTAAATGGATGGCACAATGAAAAACAGGAAGGGCCCTGGGGCATGATGGAATAGCTGGATAGCCATAGCAGCCCAGACTACCAATCACTGGGCTTCTTGGTTTTCAAGTAAAAGGAAATATTTTTCAGTATTTGATGGGTTTACCTTTCTAGTATTGGAAAGACAGATGCATTGATTTTCCTCCTTGTTCTGCTTTCTGTTCATTGTCTTCAGGTTCAGGAACAGTGTAGGTCAAGAAAACCAGCCATCTTTGTCACCAATTGTTTTTCAGGTCTCTGAGGATGGAAGGAAAGTACAACACAGAACCTCTATAGTACCTAATCTGAGCCATTGGGACAGAGTTAGGCCTGAGTCATCTCCAGGGTCCCTCATCTGCTGCAGAATGTTCACAGAGAGTGAGTATCTTTTCTCTTGATGCCAACACTCAAGTCCAAAATCTCAGGGCTCCCATGGTTCTCCTGAGAACTATTCCACAACAGGCTGACACTGGTCCCAATCTCCATTTCTGCACTGATGGGCCATTGGGAAAGTGAGTTTAAGCAAGCTTTACTGTCCCCGATTTTCAAGTGTGTCTTCTCCAAAAAAAAACAAAAAACAAAAAACAAAACAAAACAAAAAAAAAAAAAACTTGAAACTAAATGAGCACTAAAGAAAGAAGTCAGGTTCCAAGGACTGAAGAAGAACCCTGCTACCAGAGAAACCTAGGATTTGAAAAAAAATTCCAATTTAAGTGAGGTGGAAGGTAAATTATAGACCTTGACATAAAGCAATAGCCTTACAGCAAAAGGTCACGTGTGGGCATGGAAGTATGTATGAAAGACTGACTTTTCACAGCCTCCACAACAGGTAAACATGAATGCTAAATTTGTAACACATAACATAAGAAAAAGGAACCACATTTTTTTCTTACTTGCCTATTTTTCTTTCTTTATTCTTTTTTTCTTTTTCTTTCTTTTTCTTTTTTTTCTTTTTTCCTTTTTCTTTCTTTCTTTCTTTTTTTTTGTACAAGGGTTTCAAACTAGGGGAACATAACGACTGAGCCTCATCCTCAGATTTTTTTAATGTTATATTTTAACTTTTGAGAAACATTGTTAATCACAATATTGAGGTATTCTTATAGCAAACAAGCCATACTACAAAGGTTCCAGAGCTAGAGAGAAAATCCTGCATTCCCAGAGTGTTAAATATGTCTGTGGAAGATGAGCCACATGGACACAATGTAGAAGATCAAATGGGTGGAGTGGGCATGGCTCTGCAGAACAGTGCAGGTAAGAAGCCAGATGCTGGGTGGAGCCTATGAAAAAAAGTGGAGAGGACATAGTGGGGCTTAGTTGTTTGGCAGAGTTGGTGAGGCAGAGTCAGGCTGAGTGAGTGGATCCCAACCCATAAGAACAGTGGATGGTGAGAAGACAGGGGAAGCACGTTAGAAGCAGCATCCCACCCGGGACCCTTTAGGTGAGCACAGCCTATGAACCAGGAGATGCAGTGATGAAGGAGCAGAGGGCATGGTGGGTGCATCCATAGGAAGCAAAGGGAGTCAGGAGAGGCATCCAGTAATTCTGTCAGAAGTCACTGTTTACCCAGTGGGGAAGAAGGGTCTTAGGGCTCTGAGATAGATATGTGACCTCAGGGTCTGCTCCACAAGGGGCCTCAGTTTACCCTCTTACACACTGAAGCAATGGAGGGAGGCTGAAGATGCCACAGCACAGCCTTTTTTGTTCCTCCCTCTCATGGGATGCAGTGAACTTTCCATTAATTTTTTCTGTTCTTCCAGGTCCAGGACAGTACCTAAATCTGTTCTCTAGACAACGATATTTGTAATAAACTCTTCAAAACCTTTTGGCAAGAATATCCGGGGAGAGCACTGTTTGGCTCACAGGAGCAAATAGGTAACGGCAGAATATGAGCCACCAGGACCAGACACTGATTTATAGAGAAAGATACTTTCCAAGAACCTCTCATGTTATCCTGACTCGTAGACAAAAAATTATCCCCAGGTTCTACCATGAAATCCTGAACTGAGGTCCCAAACTGGTAACCAGAGAAGCACACCTAGCTCCAGGTTTTTGTTGGTTGGTTGTTCAGGTTTAAAATTTGCTTGGGGTCTTGGGCAGTGGCTCCGTGGTAGAGCGATCGCTTAGCACGTACAAGGCCCTGGGATTGATCTTCAGCACCACATTAAAAATAAATAAATAAATAAATAAATAGATAAATAAATAAATAAATAAATAAATAAGATAAAGGTATTGTGTCCAACTACCACTAAAAAATATATATTTAAAAAATTTGCTTGGAATTAGAACGCAATTCTTTTTTTATATTTATTTTTTAGTTTCAGGTGGACACAATATCTTTATTTTATATTTATGTGGTGCTGAGGACCTAACCCAGTGCCTCACACATACTAGGTGAGCCCTCTACCACTCAGCCCCGACGCCAGCCCTAGAACGAAATTCTTAAGATTCAGGAAAGTTTGCACAAAAACTCACGTTTCTAACTGTCCTTCAAAGTCACCAGGAGATCTGGCAGCCCCAGACTGAGTTCTTACACAGCAAGGATCGCTGGCACTGTCCTGCCAGTTTCCACGACTCCGGAGTGCAGTCGAGTCCTCTTTGCCCCTTTTGTGTCTGGCCCTGGAGGCCTTGAGTTTTGCTAACAAACTAAGGGTTAGATGAGCTGGGGCAGCAGGCAGGAGTCAGCATGGAACTTCTGGTCCAGCCCTGCTTCCTCCTTGCTGTGTGCCTTTGCTCCAGTCACACCACCTCTCTGTGCTTCAGTTTCCCTATCCGTCTGGAGGCCAATAGACTAGATCAGTGGTTTCCCACTTTAAGCCAAGGCAAGGCTGAGAGGTGGGCTGCCTTGTCCCACTTCTCTCCTTCCTGAATTAGGCCTGGGCATCAGATTTTGCTTAGGTGACTCCCTATTTATCCAGGGTTGGAAAACTCCCAGGTAACTACTTGTGTTAACCCCATAGCCAGGGCCTTGAGGTGTATTACAACAGAAAAGGGACAATACCTTTTTTACTTTGATTTCTTTTGTGGTAGTGGGGATTGAACCCAGGGTGCTTTACTGCTGAATTCTATCCACAGCCTCCACCTCCTTTATTTTTGAGACAAGGTCTTCTAAGTTGCTGAGGCTGGCCTCAAACTGGTGATCTTCCTGCCTCAATTTCCTGAGCTGCTGGGATTACAGGCATGCGCCAAGGCTTCTGGAACCATAATGTGTTTATAGATAGGAATGATGGAATTTGATGAGCAGCATTATTCTCCTACAAAAAGAGGCTCTCCTCCCCTGTTTTACAGATGCAGAAAGTGAAGTTTTGAGAGGCTGAGTAACAAGCCAGAGGTCACACAGCTACAAGTGGCCAAGAGCCCATGTTTGTGTCATTGCAGACAATGAGGCCCTAACTACTTTTTCTGTCCCTTAGGTGGCTTGGGAGGAGGTGGGTGTAGAGAGGTGTCCTGCAGCAAAGGGGAGGCCAGTGCCCTGGGAGACCCTGCCACCTCTTGCACTAGCCCTCCTTGAAGGCCATCGGCACACACAGGGGAGTCCTCCTCAGGCTCTGTGCTCAGGACCAGGCTTACCTCCCCCACGGCTGACCCGGGCTGGGCTCCCAGGCTCCAGGTGATCAAAAGATCTGGCAGCCCTGGACTGAGTTCTTACACAGCAAGGGTCGGTGGTGCTCTTCGCTGCCCTTGGATGGGATAGGGAGATGCACACGAGGCCCATCGAGTCAAAAGACCCTTGTGGTTCTTTGCAGGTGTAACAATTGCTCACCGAGCTCCACAAGCCACATATTGTAGCCCAGACAACTGCTATGGTTTTTACGAGAATCCTGAAGAATGGGGGTTCTTGTAGTTCTCAGGACCCAGCGTGTTCTGTCTGAGTCTTGGTTCTCCCATGTGAGAAAGGAGAACCCCTGTCCATTCCCACTCCCAGCCTGTGTCCCTTTGATGGAAAGGGCAAGTGTAACCTCCTCTGCCAGGCTCCCCCTGCAGCTCATCCCTTCTGCAGCTCCTCTCAGGAAAGGGGCTGAATCCTCCCATTTACTGGTGATATCTGTAAAGGTTAATGTTATAGGCTCTGGCCAATGTCCTCAACTGCTGAGGACAGCTTGTGACTTTTTCCAAGGCCCCGTCCATCCCAGGCCTGGGTTCCCAATGGCTGGGGGAGCCTGGAGCCAGCCAGGAACTCCTGGCAGCCTCTAGCCAGTCCTTGGGTGCAGGCTGCCCTTCCTGTGCTCGCTGCTTCCTGAGTGCTCTGGGCTCCAGGGAAAAAAAGTGGGTTCTCAGTGAGCCCCACAGCCCTCCAGGAAGGAAGAGATTGCTTTCTTCCTCTAGGTGGGGCCTGGGCCTGACTCTCCAGGGCGAAGTGGAGGGCTGTAGGCTCTCGGGCCTGCTGAGATCACCCTTCCCAGGTGGCTCCTGGGTGGGATTTGTGTGGAGATGTGCTTGGTTTTAGCGGCTGTCTTAGTAACAGGGCGCTCTTCTGTCCATCAGGGTTCAGGGTGCACATGACAGAGGTGACAACATAGGCCCAAGAGGGATTTCCTGGCCGGGGAGAGCTGCTGGGATGAATGGGAGAAGGACTAGGGCTTGGTTGGCTCCAGACCCTAGGGGACTAAGGAATGGACCACCCTCCAGGGAACCCCATGGTGGGGAGAGGCCCTTGTCCTGGTGTCGCTGTGTCCCTGGGCTGCAGAACAAGGGCTTGGGGAAGCATATGCACTATCCTGCGTTAAAAGGGAGAGTCCCTCAAGGTCCGCACAGGGAATAGTTGGGTCTTAGGGCACAGTCAGGGTGCTGGCAGCAGAGGCAGGGCAGAGGCTGCCTGGAGGCGGGGACACCTGCCCAAGCACTGCTGCTGTTTGGGTGTGCTGTCCCAACATCTTAGGAGGCTTCAGTGGCCTAGGTCGGGGTCATGGGGTGGGCTGGGTTGAGTGGTTTTTTGCACATCAGACCAGCTTTGGGCCCTGGATTGGGTTTACCAAGTCACAGCACATGGGACATTGGGATGGGAGGGGTCTTGGGGGAAACCTGGTCCAGTCTCACCTTGTACCACAGGGAAATGGGAGTCCAGAGAGGCCAAGAGTTTCTCCAGGGCCCCACCACCCAGCAGGGACAGGTTGGAGAGTGGGGGTCGAGGTGGAGCACCACAATACCCTGTCCCCAAGGGAATATGGGCACCGTGGGGATGGGGCAGAGGTTGTAATGAGGACACACACACACTTTTAAAAACACTGACTGCTCATGAGTGCTTACGGGATAAAATTAAAAACAACCCTCAGCCACCCTCCTGCATTTCCCAGAGGAAATCGCCATTCTAGTTTCTGATGCCTGGTAATAGTCAATTGCGTGTTCGACCACATGTGTGACAGACACAGACATCTTCCTCCTGTCACTGCACCACGCTGTGGTCTGTGTTGGTAACAATTCCAAACCTGTTCATTCAGCACCACTTCAGGACTTTCTCTTTCCTTCCCTTCCTCTCTGCCTCCTTCCTTCCTTTCTCTCTCTCTCTTCCCTCTTTCTGTTTAGGTACTGGATTTGAACCCAGGGCCACACCTACTTGAGAAGCACTTGACCACATAGCCACACCCTCAGCCCCTTCTGTTATTTTGGGAGGGGATTGAACTCAGGGGCACTCCACCACTGAGCCACCTCCCCAGCCCTATTTTGTATTTTATTTAGAGACAGAGACTCACTGACTGCTTAGCACCTCTTCGAGGCTGAGGCTGGTTTTGAACTTGGAATCCTCCCATCTCAGCCTCCCACACGTGTGTGGCCCCTTCTGTTTTTGAGACAGGGCCTCACTGAGTTGTCCAGGCCAGCCTGGAACTTGCGATCCCCCATTTTCAGCCTTCCAAGTCACTGTGATTGTGGGTGTGTGACACCACATCTGGGACTTTAGTACTTTGTAAGTCAACTTGTTTTTGTTGACACTCGAAACACAGACAAGTCCACTGTCCACCAGCATGTTCCAAAGAGGAACAACAGGTCAAGCTTCCCAGGGGCCGACTGTGCTCCACCCTCTTGCCGAGGACAGTGGCTGCCCTCACTTGGAGGTTTTAATTGCTATGTGTTTGTTTTAGTTGCTTTTTGTTTGAAAAACCAAACCAAACCCCAAACCAAAACAAAACAAAACGAAAAAACCCAGCCGGCACACCCCACTGGAGATTTTCCAGGGAGGATTGCTTGGGATGGTAATTGGGGTGCTAGGCTTGGGGCTCTGATTCTGTAACACAGGATGGCTTAGGCTTCTCAAACCCAGTAATGACAGTGGGAAAACTGGAGGCCACAGGGACCTTATTTTCTCCTGCTCACCCTCATTCCAGTCCCACCCCCTTGACTGTCCACACACAGTCCACCATGCCTGCAAGACATGGCTCATCTGTCATGCTGCAAGACACAGACTCCCCAGGACAAGTGGGGAAACTTAGGAAAGTGGCTTAGCCTCTGCCAGTGTATGTGTCCCAGCCTCTACCAATAACATGGCTCGGCTCTCTATCGCCCCTGCACCGTCAGAGCCTGGAGCAGGATAGGTGGGGGTCATGGGTGGAGCACCCACAGCGTCTGCTACAGCAAGTTACCCAGCCCCAGCCTCCACGGCTTCATCTGTTAAACTGGGACATCAGAACAATCTTGCTTGTTCGTCTATTTTAAATCATGTTGTTGTGTTTTTTTAATGTTTATTTTACTTATTTTTATGTGCTGCTGAGGATCGAACCCAGTGCCTCATGCAAGCTAAGCAAGCAGCTCTACCACTGAGCCCCAGACCCAGCTCTGGAACAGCCTTGTTTAAAAAATAAGAAGCCAGTCATGGTGGCATGACCTTGTAGTCCCCGCTGTCCCCGCTATACAGGAAGCTGTGACAATGAGAATCACTGGAGCCCTGGAGTTGGAAGCCAACCTCGTCAACATAAGTAAGACCTCGCCTCAAACATAAGATAAAGCCAGGCACGGTGATGCCCACCTGAAATCCCAGCTGCTTGGGAGGCTGAGGCAGAAGTATTGTGAGTTCAAAATTGACCTCTGCAAAAGCGAGGAGCTAAGAGTGGGGGTTGTGGCTCAAGTAACAGAGCACTCACCTAGCACATGTGAGGAACAGGATTCCATCCTCATCACCATAAAAAAATAAAGATATTATGTTCACCTAAAACTAAAGAATATATTTTTTTTTTACAAGAAATGTGCTAAGGACCTCAGTGAGACCTTGTCTTTAAATAAAATACAAAATAGGGCTGCAGATGTATCTCAGTGGTCAAGAAATTAGGCTTTTTCCCAATTGTCTTACTAATGAGCACATTCCATTTAGAACGTGGTTTTTCCACTCTACCCTTCTGTCACAAATGTGCTTTTTCTCACTCCTTCCCTAAACAGGCTGTGAATTCTCCATATTTTTCTTTAAAATTATACATTTCAGCTTTAGATTATCCCATTGGTTCCAAGTTCTATAGAATACAATTTAAAGTAACCAGGAAGGAGACTGAATGCTGTTTTGACTACATATTTTCTCCATTAGATATTATAGTCCATCACTTCTAGATTTGGCCCTCCATAAGCTTCAGAGCATGGACACAGTTCAGCCACATTCACAGCAGAGGTGTGACAATTGTTGATTCCAGTTTCCAGTAGAATATCTTCATTTGCATCTGAGTTCTCATCAGCATGGTCCTTACTGTCTGTATTTCTATCAGCATTCTGATCATGGCCATTTATCCCATCTTTCAGATATTTCAGATCTTTACAGGTTTAAGGCTCTGAGAGGTGTCCCTCTTGGATGCATCTCTCAAATCTATATCTTAGTTCTTTCTCCTTAAAAAACCACCAGAACTCCATCAAAGGGGCTCCATCCTAATGAAGTAATCAAACCTAAACATTTTTCAAGGGCCCTACCACTAAACACCATAGTCCAATTAGTTTCTACCTTCTTTAATATCATTGACATAAGATTTTTGTAATTAAATTCCTTCATGAGTTCAGAGAGACAACCCATTTTCATACATAGCCTCCAACGTATATTCAATTCATCATGAAAGAATTACTTAGACAACCTCTGTCATACAGTCTTCCAACAATACTTTTATTTAAAAGTGGAGAAGTTTTTAAATATCCTTCAATTAGCATTTTGAAAAACAAAAACCATAAATATGATAATAAATTCACCTGTATTTTAAGTTTAACATGGCTTGTATTTTAGTGTTTTATCATACATCTGTATGTAAGGTGTGTTTATGAAGACTCCTTTTTAAATACTAAAATAGTGTAAATTTAAACTTATATGCTTATGTGTCTATATATTACCAAACACCCAATGAACATATTTTATATTTTTTAACTTGAGCATTTGTAATCAAATATCCCTCCAGATCAATAATCTTCAAATATATTTTGAAACTATTTTGCCGTATATTATCATAGCAATAAGGTGTAAGATATTAACCAATAGATTATTATTTATAATTCATACAAGTTAAATTATAGAACACATTTTTATATAAATATTTAACCTGAATATCAAGAATGATTGAAATTGGAATTACTAGATCAAAAGTATACAGATTAATAAAAGTACACACATACTCCAAAATTTTGGCAAATTTTTCTTCAGAAAGTTTAGGAAGTGAAAATTCTTATATCAGTTTAACTTGTTTTACTCAGTGGCTCAGGAGGGTGAAGCAGAATAATCACAAGTTCAAAGCCAGGCTTAGAGACTTAGTAAGGCCCTAAGCAAATTAGTAAGTTATATATATATATATACACACATACATATATAAATTTAAAATAGAAAGATATATATATATATATATATATATATATATATATATATACATACATACACATGCAAATATAAATTTATTTAAAATATTTATTTATTTATAGGTTGTATATATGGAAAAGTTATAGATAATTTCATATATATATATATATGGTATTATATATTTTTTTATTGCTTTTATTCCATATGAGTCTGTTCAGTGATTCTAATGTTTTATTATGTATATTGCAAAATATAATAAACTTGTGAATTTCTCCTCTATTTTTTGTCTTACAACCTTCTTTTCAATTGCAAAATTAGTTATTCCAATGTTAGTTATTCCAATGTTAGTTATCCACATCTTTTTCTTTGATTTCACTTCTTTCATTCTAATTTTGTCATCTAAGTGTTGAGTCTTCCGGATGCAGTGACACACACCTGTAATCACAGCTGGTGGGGTGACCCCGCAAAAATGTTGAATCCATCTGGGATTAATTATGGTATGTTATCAAGATCCAATTTGATTTTCAAATGAAGCAAATTTGTTCATTGAAAAAATCCTCTTCTTTGTATTGAATTGCAATTCTCTTTATTTATTTATGTATTTATTCATGTATTTATTTTAAATATTTTTTAGTTGTAGTTGGACAAAATGCCTTTGTTTTATGTATTTTTATGTGGTGCTGAGGTCTGAACCCAGTGCCTCATATGTGCTAGGCAAGCATACTACCACTGGCCACAACCCCAGCCCCTGCAATTCTTTTTTTTGCTGTGTACATGAACATTTGTACACACTTGGACATGCACATTTGTATCCACATCTAAAGTAATATTTTCTCTAAGATTATTTGTTTGTTACCCATTTTTTAGGTTTTTAAAATGAGTTGTTTATTTAAATGATCTAATTCAGAAGCTCTCAAGATTTATTATCTATTAGCTCTATTTCAAATAAAATGTAAAAGCATTACTTTCAGTAAAAAGACTCAGTGAAAAACAATAAACTCTAAACCTGTTGTTCGCCTAAAAGTTGAGAGTAGAACAGTGGTTAGGCAAGATTTAGAAGGGGTAGGGAAGTTGTCAATGGGAATAGTTTCATAGTTAGAAGGAATAATTTCTGGAGTTTTATTGGCATTGAATAGAAGGTTTCAAGAACTTAGCTAGGAACACTGGATGGTCAGTGATGTAAAGCAGAGCTCATTTTTCCTAACTGGGTGCTTCTGGGGAGTCCACCAGAAGGTCAGTGCCTTCTTTGGTTTTCATGCTAACTGTCTGAGTTCAAGACTGCTACAATTTCAGTTCTCAGGGTTCATGTGGCTTTCCAAAACTTATATTGGCAGTAATTTTAGATTTCGTGAAGAAAAAAAAGTCAATGAGTTTAGGAACCAGGGAATAGGATGCATTTTCCTTCTGAAAGGGAACTTCATGTGAGAAAGAAAGTTTATCTGTGAAACACTATATTGATATAGGCAGGAAGGTTGATAAGGGCATGCTAACTCAGGTTGTTTAACAAAATAAAGTTGAAAAGTAGTGTTATAATGTAATCATCAGTTATTTTTTAAAAATATTTTTAGTTTACAGATGTGCACAATACCTTTCTTTTATTTATTTCTTTTAATGTGGTGCTGAGTATTAAAACCCTATCACTGAATACCATAGCCCCACCAGTTATTTCTTGCAAAGGTTATTTTTGAGCTCATTAAATGAATGAGGTACATTCTAAGTGCCAGGTATTTAGCAGTTAACAGGCAAGTGTTTTCATACGTGCGAGGGAGTAAGTGGTTCTTACTGTTGCCTGATTTATAGAAGATGTTAAAATAAATGTCATTATAAAGAAAATAAAAATAAACGTAAGATCAAAGAAATTTTATCACAGAATATATGTGTGTGTATTGACATTTGTATTTAACTTTTTGCAAATAATAATAACAGTTAATGTAAAGTGCTTGCCAATTTTTTCTGATCCTCATGCAATAAGTAACCACCATGTTTATACTAGCAACATGTCATAAAATATCTATAGATTAGAATAAGTTTTTTCCCCATTTTCCTCACAACCTCTTATATGTAATTTTGTATAACAATGAGGGTCTCCTTGCATTTGCATGCAATTTCCCTTTTCTCTCCCTTTCCCTCTGACCTCATGTCTCTGTTTAATGTTAATCTTTTTCTCCTGCTCTTCCTCCCTGCTCTGTTCTTAGTTGTTCTCATTATATCAAAGAAGACATTTGGCATTTGTTTTTTAGGGATTGGCTAGTTTCACTTAGCATAATCTGCTCTAATGCCATCCATTTCCCTGCAAATTCCATGATTTCGTCATTTTTTAGTGCTGCAGAATACTCCATTGTGCATAAATGCCACATTTTTTTTTATCCATTCATCTATTGAAGGGCATCTGGGTTGGTTCCACAGTCTAGCTATTGTGAATTGTGCTGCTATGAACATCGATGTGGCAGTATCCCTGTAGTACGCTCTTTTAAGGTCTTCAGGGTATAGTCCGAGAAATGCAATACCTGGGTCAAATGGTGATTCCTTTCCCAGCTTTCCCAGGAATCTCCATACTGCTTTCCAAATTGGCCGCACCAATTTGCAGTCCCACCAACAATGTACAAGAGTACCCTTTTCCCCACATCCTCGCCAGCACCTGTTGTTGTTTGACTTCCTAATGGCTGCCAATCTTAGGGTGGTTTTGCTTTGCATTTCTCTGACTGCTAGAGATGGTGAGCAACATGTCAGAAAATATCTATAGGTTAGAAGAAGCTTATGCTTGTTAGTATTTTTCCTAGTGTAATGATTCTGGTAGCACCAGATTCAAACTATGAAGAGCACTGCTTTTAAGTAATAGACAATTATGAACAAATTTCCATTAGACTTTTAAGTTGGTTAATAATCATCTGCTATTTAAAAACATCTAGCTCAGATTTGTGTTTCTGAGGTTAACTACAAAGGTCTGCACACAAATCATTAAAAATTCCTGGGCCATTTTATATTTTTTGTTAACATAGTATTTTTTTAAATTACTGTATCATAATCTTACCTGGAATTTAAATTTTAAATTTCAGCTTTGCTTATACACTTAAATTATCCAGCTAAAATATTTAACAGAACATTTTCAAGAATATATTCTGATATAAATCATATGTGTTGTTAATAATTCATTTGTAAGCAAATATTACCACAATAATATTATGTAATATTATTTAGAGTGTGAGAGTATATAGAAATATTTTTAAATATATATATATATATATATATATATATATATATATATATATATATATATATATATATACACACACACACACACATACACACATCACACATTCACACATCACACATACACACATACACACAAAGCTTGAAAAAACAATTTGGTTATCTATTGGATAGACAAATGCAAATTCAAATAAATGTAGCCTCAAACTTGCCATGTATATTAGAAATAGTTATACATAGTACTGATTTACTTGTCATTTTCTATGTAACTGTATTGTTACTACATGTCATATTCAATTATAACACTATGAAATTTGTAATCAGTATGAGCATATCATTAACAAAAATCAATAATACATTATTGCATTTCTGTGAGTTTACAAATCTCCAGTCCTTCTTAGAAAGACTTACTAAAAGCTTTGAAGGATTTATAAATTTAACGTATTACTGCAATGTGTTGTTGGGGTCCATTACTAAGAAAATAGATAGTTTCTAGATGGCATTGAAATACTTCTCTAAAACTTTGAAGAAAGTATGGAATGTAAGCTGGGCAAAAGAATAAAAACTACCTCAGGCATCAAGAACCACAGGAACTCAAGCACCACAGCAGCAAATTGTTGAATGAGCACTGCACAGTGCATCTTAGCCATACTCATGATAACCTGGGAGTTCACAGCTATCAGACTGAGGGAAGATTGAATAATAGAGAGTTTACAATTCATGTTAAGAGTGAATTGGACCCAATTAATGGTCTGCCCTCATAAAATTAATGTGTTTTAAGGTACACGTACAATAATATCCACGTATACCCAAAATGAAAATTGTAATTTGTTAAAACACAAAGACTATATAAGTCCTGTTACATTTTCATTTTTACATTTAATCATTTCATTTAGTTTACATGGCAATCTCTATCACATACTAGCTTACATATTTTTATGTGTTGTCAAATTCTTTTCATCAATTTCAATACTTAAAGATGAAACTAAACAATTCCATTATTATATTTTAAGAAATTACCACCATGAAGAAAATAGACAGGAAATTCATCTTGTCCTTAGTTTACTTTGCTTTCTTTGTGTATTCTCATGCAGTGCTTCTTATTTATGATCTTGAGAAAGCGATGGGAAGGTGAATTCACCTTGTTGCAAAAAAACAGAGAAATGTATTATAGAATGTTTAGTTGTTTTCTGGTGGTATCTTTTTCAAAAGGTATATGGAAATGACATTATAGACAATATCAAGTTACAGTTAAATATTTTTCTGTCAAGGAGAGAGGAGATTTCAGAAATATGAATCTGCTCCTCTTTGGGCCTATCTTGAATTCTGGCTCTTACACCCAGCCAACTGTCAGGCACAGATGTATGTAAACATGAATTCTTCACGGGTGGGTCTGAGATCTTTCAATTCCAGTCTTTAAAACTAAAGTTTCTTGACAGATGATATTTTAGGAAGACATCTCCTGAGACTTCCTCACAGTTCAATCAGGCATGTCTCGATTTGTATAGGAAAATCTCTGCATTTGCTCTATTGTTTCTTACAAGAGAGAGACTGTGCTCCCAATGAGTAGACACATTAAGATTTGCCTTCAGAGAAGGTTTATCGATGATTGTTTAAACATGATATTTATGCATTATTATTTTTGTGGGATAATAAATTCAACATAAAGTATTCATTCCCATTTTAAAATTACAACCTTGGTTTCAGACTTGATAATGGTTTGTAAAATTTTCTAAAGAAAATATTTTATATAGAAGAAATCATGTAATACCTTGAATTTCAAAGAAGTTTCACACTTGACTGAACAATCATATGGAATAGACAATATCTGAAAAGTCCAAAGTACAAAAACTACATGATAAAGGGTCCAGAATATGTAGGGATCTAAAACTATTTTTTTTTGTATGAAATACACTTAATGGTCTCTCCAATTTTACAAATTTATGGCTAGCTTATAAAACAAGAACTATTGAGTTATATTTACCTTTGCAGATGCAGAAAACACACAACAAAAGTCAGACAGAGATTGAAATATTCCAGCCTTCCCATGAGATGATATTATTTCCATAAACTTTATATAGCAAAATTAAATTCTTCTCTAATTATAGCTAAGTATATTCACAAATCTTTAAAGATAAATAATGATTTAAGAAATTTTTAAGAACTTAAGAATACACTTAAGAAAAGGTCCTGAGTTATTGTAAAAAAATATTTAATGCTGTTTTGTTTTAGGCTTTACATAATAAATTTGCAAAAGAAAAATAAATGCTTTTTCATATTGATATAATATGTACATAAGGGTATGCAGCTTAATATGTGCTTCTTTGTAGTGACATATTTCTAACAGTAAAAAAAAAATTAAGAATTTAAATATTTAAGTGATTCTGTTTTTGTATGTCTTAGGAAAGAAATAAATGTGATGAGCTTATAAGGGATATTATCTCTTAAGATCAAGTTCATATCCATGAAGAAATTACAACCAAAAAATATGAACTACTTTGTAAAATGTCCAAGTTACATATTCAAGTTTTATTTAAAACTTTTTTTTTTCCTTTCTTTTTTTTCTGGGAGAGCAAGTGATCCAGTATTTGCCTCTTAGGAAAATTGAATTACTAACCAGTAATTACAGTTCTCTGAATGTCATATTCTCAGTGGATTTGTATCAATTGTCTTGGGGCATTTTGGCATATGAGTTCCAGTAATGTAACATTTTGAAATAAAGAAAATTAAGTTCTAATAGATTGTATCTTAAATTTGTCTAGTATATTTCTATAAAGCCACTTTGAATTTTTTTTCCAACAGTCTTGTGAAATAGATTCAGTTAACCCAAGATGTAGTTCTTTAGTGCACAGAAAAGTGAAATCCAAATCCAAGATCATAATGTCATTTATGAAGCTAGAAAAATCTGTGCATGATGAGGTAGCACAGATTCACTCTGCTATATTGAGTCTGCAATTCCATTTTTTAAATTAGGTAGCAAAGCAATATAAATGGGAGATACTTATCTTTAGAACATTTAAAATACCCTCGCTATCATTGTCTTGTAATTTTTAAGCGTTTAATTCATTATAACATGCTACATATTAAAGTATGAATTACTAATTAATATGTGTATTTAAAAACTGAGATAAATGTAGAAATTCAATTACTAGGAGAGTTTTTGAAAATACAAGATATTATAATCTAGAATCTAAAGTGAAAATGTTTAAGCATAATTATTATATTTCCAGTTATATGAACAGTAAGAAATATCTTACCATTTTAGAACCCTTAAAGATAAAAAAATATATTTGATTGAGTCAGGATTTTGTTTTAGGGTATAATGTATCTAAGGATGAACTAGTATTTTTTGGAAATGAGAAAGATAAAAATTTTACCTTATGTAATATTGATTTTGGGAAATTTTGAAGAAATACTTTAAAAAGCTTAATTTCCTTTAAATTTCAAAAGTTTTCTTACTGTTGCCAAATTAAAAGATTCTACTTTTCATTGACTTATATTCAATCAGTAAGGTTAAGTATTATTTTAAAACACATGAGCTTACTTAAAAACTAAGAGGTATGAAAATGAAGAAAGCTATTATTTTAGATATTTGGATGGTAAAAATTGCTATTATGCAAAGGGATTTTATCTTAATTATTCTGGAAGATGATTCAATTTATTTACATTGCATATCGTAAAATTAGCATACATGATTTATTTATTCATATGATTATCTGGAAATAAATATTGAACTAAGAAAAGATTAAGTTTTAAAATTAAATTTTGGCTCTTGCCCTCTGAGTCAGTCTGAGTCAGGGGATAGGGGACTTTTCCAGAGAGATTTGCAACTCTAGGCCACATAACCTCCCGATCAGGGAGATTAATGAGACCAGTGGAGGACAGAAAGCCAATCAGTGCATTTGCTGTGAAGAGGAGGGTCATCAGAAAATGGAGACATCCCTGATGCTTCCGAGGGAAGCCACATGGTCAAGCAAGGCCTGGACCCATCCTAGCACAAATGGCACTAGCAGATCTGAGAAGCTGCTGCAAGTTCCCGAAGATTCTCAAGGAAACTCAGCTGACTGTTAACAATAGATAGAAACAAAAGTCAGTTTGACTTGCTTCATCTTAAACACTTAGCAAAGACAGTCAAAGCCAAAACACAGCTATTCCTGGGCATTTTAAATAAAATAATAGCTAAATGTTACTTCTATAAATAAGTAAACAAGAAGCTTCAAAAGAGATTCTCAGACAGGAATGCCTGATATCTATCAGAAGAAACTGCCAGAGTAGTTTTTAGTTCAAGGCCTTTATTTCTAACCTACGTAGGTAGGCTTAATGTTTGCTAGTATGGTTATCCAGCCCTAAGTAACAGAATTAAATATTTCTCTATTAGACACAGAGGTCGTACTAGTAAAAGGATTTTGCAAGCTCAGATGACATTAAGATATTAAACTGTATCTTAAGGAAAAGGACATCTGTAACCCTAAAAGTTAAATGTTGTGTTTATACCCCTGACAATTCTGGCAATGTGACGAATATCCTTGAAGATTTACATACTCAGATAGAAGCCATGTCCTCAGCAACTTTGTCATGGAAACAATATCTTAGCTCCTGGTTCTTGGTACTTCCTGGTGGAAAACATTGTTACTGTTTGTCTTTGCCATCATACACATTGGCATATTCCTGTGCTATGGGATTTATTGCTGCATCAATCTGGTTCCAGTACTAATGAATTCTTGTTTCTCTTGTAGACCACCCATCACTCAAATGGCCTTCCAGTCTATTACTTCTCAATCAGTCTTCTATCATGGACCCACTCGATAGACCCAATTTTTAAAGGGAGATTCCAAACTGCTTGCCCCACACTGTCCCATTTCAGCCTGAAGAGGCCAGAAAGATTTTCTTCGGCCCCCTTGCTTACACCAGTAAGGAGTTCCCAAATTAGAGGGGGGAATGAAGCCAGATTTAAAGTTAGGTAGTCAGTGTAGTTAGGTAAATCGGGTCTAATATCCAGTGAAATCTAAAATGAAGGCCATGCTGGGAATGACTCAGGGAAAATGCAGGACAATTCATGGAATGTTAATGAAGTCCTGAAAAGGCCCTAGGCCAAAGTCCACCTCAAAGAAATGTTAATGGAGCTCAGGAAACAGCCCCCAACAGATTCGGAGATAGCCCATCCTAGAGAAATGATAAGCCCATCCCAAAAGGTGATAATTGGGCCCACCTGTGTCCTAACCCCTTCAACCTATATTCCATCTCCAAAACTATAAAAAGTGGAAAGAACAGCCCTTCCACGGATTCCCACCTTTTGGGTCCCCTTCTTTCTCTGGGAGAAGTCTTTTCTTCTGTCCTTTTATAAATTTCTAATTTCTACTCTGAAAAAAAAATTCATCTTGTAATAAGCATATTTTGTTACTAATGACGTACATAACAGATTTTTTAAAGAGATTGTATGCAATACATATATTTGGGACTGGGAGTATACCTCAGTGGGAGAGCACTTGCATAGCAATTGTAAGGCCTTGGGTTTAATCCTCACCTTCACAGAAAAGGAAAAACAACCAGAACCAATTATTCCCTAACACTTTTGTCCATATGTTTGTGAGTATAATATAACTTGTATTTCAAATGAAGGATTGTGTTTCTTATTTAAAGGAATGAGTAGTTTCAAGTTTCCAGTATCAAAGATGACTTCCAGGTAGACATGTTTGTCATTGCCATGAGAACTGGTTGCCTTTTTCACTACCCTAGAATAATATGTTAAGTGGAAAATACAACATAAATTGAGTGAGTATTTGCCCAGGTCCAAGTATGAGTTAAAGGTTTAGAAATATTTTATTGTCAAAAAGAGTACAAAGTGTGAAATACCTAATAGTTTATAGGTTGTTCATTTTATTAAAATTAGATTTTAAGGTAATAATAAAGGCAACTATCCTTTGAAACTAACTATGGGTGCCAAGTACCTTGCAAGCACTATTGTATTTGAGGTTTACAACACCATTGTCTAGAGAGCTGTGTTCCTTGTTAAGTAGTAGAGGCAGAGATACAATTGAGACTCAGAAAAGCATAACTCTAAAATGCAAACTTTCAACCCATGTACTATATTCCCTTCTGAGCCCCAAAGTTTTTTTTTTTTTTTTTTTGATTACTAAAAACTAAATCTATTCCAAGGCTTAATTTACTTTTAATTGTATTAAATTTTTTTTTGAAAGGGAATATTCTTATTACAAAAGTAGAACATCCTGTGAAGTCTATAAAAAAAGGTAAATCAAAGAAAAAATTAATTACCCATAGTCATAATACTCCCAAATTAATTCATTTAATAACTGTAAATTCTGTAGTTTTTTTAACATTAGGTATCTGTAGGCCCACATAGCCAAAGACTAGTGATGGTCTTCTTCTATCTAAAACTTAGACCCTAAAATGTGAAGGCATTAAGATTAAATGATGCCTCCCTGTTATTATATAGCAAGTGATAATGTTAAGTGTAATGTTTAAAAAATATTTTATTCTGATAACATTATAGTTTATTAAATGTTCATGTTGTCAATGTTTACAACATAATTGATAATAGTTCATGGTATTCCAGTAAATATGTAAGTATTTTAACACTTAGTTTCTTTAATTTTTTTTACCAACTATTGGAGTTTAGTAAAATTTTACCATGTTTATTTTTGTTTAAACTTGAATCCATGTACTTATTCATTATGCATGCCTACATGATTGCAGAAATGCATTCCTTATTTATTTATTTATTTATTTATTTTGGTACCAAGGATTGGACCCAGTGATGCTTAACCACTGATCCACATACTCAGCCCTTTTTTTGTATTTTATTTAGAAACAGGATATCACTGAGTTCAGTTGCTGAGGGACTCGCTAAATTGCTGAGGCTGGCTTTGAACTCACAATCATCCTGCCTCAGCATCCCAAGACTCTGGCGTGTACCACTGAAACCAGCTACATGAATTCATGTACAAGAGACCACATTGCAGTTAAATTCTCCAGGTATATAAAACGTATTATCCTTAAACTAATTTTTATGTAGGCAATGTGTGGGTATATATATAAATTACTTTAAAGAATTTTATATATAATTGTATACAAACATATATAGGTATAAAAACTTGAAAAACAAGATACTTCTTTCCACTCTTTATTAGGATTATAAGATGATGGAAGAGGATTTCCCTGTAGGAAGTAAAAGGTCTCAGTATTCATATTTTTCAGGAATACCACCAAAGGAATTTTGAAGTAAGACTGTTAACAATGTGTAATGGTTTTCAGTCTATTGAGAAAACAGTGGATTGAGCAAGACTATATAATAGCACTATTTTAGAGTAGAAATTTTTTTGAGACAATTATTCACTCAAAGAAACTTGAGAAAATGATACATTTTTTGCCTTAGAGAATTCAAAAGAGGTGTTTTCTACTGTGCTGATAGTATGATACTATTTTCACAAATTAAGAGCCCTCAATAGAGAAATGGCCCGACTCTCTAACTACTTTCAATGGTAATAGCTCAAGATCAACTACTTTAAAATTAAAATGACAATTTATTTTTTCAGCTCTTCTCTCCTGTTTATTTGGCATCTATTCAAAAATTCCATACATGGGTCAAATTATTTATTTACCTAGAAATACATTCTGCAATGAATTTACACTGGAGCCTTTTAAAGAGAGTTGTGGTGCAGAAAATTAGATGTCTCCTGGGTAAAACATTGTGATTTTCAATAAATGCAATGGTAGATTGGTAACATCAGTTTTTAACATTTTTGAAAGAAAATTATTCATGCTGTTTCTCTGCAGTGCTGAACTTTGAGGATTCCTATAATCATTTGACCTTATGTTACATGAAGCTGACCCAGATTTGCATGCAGAGAAAAAACATTTTGGCTCAGACAGCAATCACTAAACTCACTTAACTGAATAAATTGGTTGTTCAGTAAAAAGTCTTGGTTAAATTCCTGTATATTGAGAGATTGGGGTTTTGATGCTATGTTCAGCTTGTTAGAAAAGAAAGATATATAAACTTAGTATTACTACATAAACAAAAGCACTATTTTACTCAGGTATTAATTGCCTGAAACTTTTGTTCAATTGATTGGTTTCTATAGATAGTAACAATTAGATACCTAACCAAGCCAGTAACTATAGATAGTACCTGAATTTACAAGTGTTGTCTTTCTGACAAAATTATGGCTTTCTTCTTATACTGTATTCAATGAGTATCTTGCTTTAGGCTAAACAGTCATAGTAGATGATTTATACTTTAGAATTTTTGATTGAAAAAATCTGGGTCAAATCACCATTTCACCCAGCTATTGCCCTTCTTGGACTATTCCCTGAAGAACTTAAAATAGCATACTACAGGGATACTGCCACACCAATGTTCATAGCAGCACAATTCACAATACCTGGACTGTGGAACCAACCCAGATTCCCTTCAATAAATGGATAAAAAAATGTGGCATTTATACACAGTGGAGTATTACTCAGCACTAAAAAGTGACAAAATCATGGAATTTGCAGGGAAATGGATGGCATTAGAGAAGATTATGCTAAGGGAAGCTAGCCAATCCCTAAAAATCAAATGCAAATGTCTTCTTTGATATAATGAGAGCTACTAAGAACAGAGCAGGGAGGAAGAGCAGGAGGAAAAGATTAATATTAAACACAGACATGAGGTGGGAGGGAAAGGGAGAGAAAAGGGAAATTGCATGCAAATGGAAGGAGACCCTTATTGTTTTACAAAATTACATATAAGAGGTTGTGAGGGCAATTGGAAAAAAACAGGAGAGAAATGAATTACAGTAGCTGGGGTAGAGAGAGAAGAGGGGAGTGGGGATAGTAGAGGATAGGAAAGGTAGCAGAATACAACAGTTACTAATGGCATTATGTAAAAATGTGGATGTGTAACCGATGTGATTCTGCAATCTGTATTTGGGATAAAAATTAGAGTTCATAACCCACTTGAATCTAATGTATGAAATATGATATGTCAAGAACTTTTTATTGTTTTGAACAACCAATAATAAAGAGAAAGAAAAGAAAGAAAAAAAAAGAAACACCATAATGTTGTGAAAATAAACTAACAAACATTGTTGAAATAGTAATACTGAATGGAGAAAGAATTTTAAGTATGACTAGCTTCATTATAACTATAAGTTCAAACTATGGTGATGTTTTTTTTCATTAAAGAAAAAGAATGACTGTTCTTTATAGGTATAGCATCTCTGTGGTTCTTATTTACTACTATATAACAAAATTACAAATTATTGTTAGTTATACAATATTTTAATACATGTCCAAAATCATTATACATGTCCAAAATAGATTTTTCACATTTAAAGTACTTTATACATAATAATGATTTTTAATCACTTCCCACTGAAGAAAACAATCACTATCCCCTTATTTTAGTGATTAGACACAGAGAAGTTTACCTTCTTGCTTATTGACACATGAATATAGAGACAGAGGTCAGAGTATTCATCTAGATTTGGTTCTCATTCATTCTTGGCAAATGTCATTAGTAGTTTGTTTTTTGGCTTTTTTTTAATATTTACTTTTAGTTTTTGGCGGACACATCATGGGGTGCTTAGGATCAAAACTGGGACGCCCGCATGCCAGGGAGTGCTGTACCATTTGAGCCACATCCTCTCTTGGGTGACTTTTTAATGCAGTGCTGGGTGTTCAACCCAGTACCTCATGCATGCTAGAGAAGTGCTTTACCTCTTATCCATAACCCTAGTCCCCAAAGTCCTTTACTTATTTTTTGGGGGGGAGGAGAGTGTGTGTGCGTAGTGCAAGGGATTGAATCCATGGCCTTAATCAGCAAAACAAGCAGTCTACTTACTAAGCTACATCCTCAGCCCTGATCTATAGTCTTTTAACAGTGACAATGGAGCAGCCTGTCATTCAGCCTTTGATTCTGCGCCCACTTGGCTCAGGTTGAAGGCAGGGCATGAAGCCTTGACCAATCAGTCTCTTAGGTGAGAACTGTCCAACCCTCATGCAGCCAGTGATGAGGGGGAGGGCGTCCACAATCTTCTGTTCCCTTGGTGTTGGAGCCCACCATTTTTTCAATCTTTTTGTAGGCTTCTGTCCTGGATCCAAGCCCAGGTGTCTGTGCTATGCAGAAACTGAAAACAAATCACAGGGAGAACACTGAGAACCCTGAGAGCCAGGAAATGGTAAGTGTGCCTTGTTATCTTGAGACTGGGTAGGAAGGTGGCTTAAAGCTGACAGAAGTGGCAATGGTGGAAACTGGTAGTCATGGCTAGGGAGTCCTCATGGTCCTCTCCAGAGTCTTGTGGCCAGAGGGTCTCTCTGTGGTAACTTAGCGTTCACCTCCCTCTGACTAGTCTAGTGAGGCTTAGATCAGCAGTTGAAAACCTGGGCATTTTGTTGCATAATTGTAAGGTGTTTCCAGCTTTTTTCTAAAGCCCTTTGTGGGCTTCCATGTCCCATGATTCCAGCATGTCTCCAGAATGCATAATGAAGACTGAGATAATTACCAGGAGAGAACCACAACTTCATTTGTTGTATTCAAGCATGAGAGAGGCTGCTGATTATAGGGCTTGTTACTCATGAGGGTTTGTTTATTTGTTTGTTTATTATTTTTTTTGTGTGTGCGTGTTTGTTTGTTGTTTTCTTTTTGGTACCAGATTTTCAACCCAGAGGTGTTCATCCACTGATTCACATTCCCATCCTTTTTTAATATTTTTATTTAGAAACAGCGTCACTTTGAAGTTCTTAGGGCCTCACACATTTGATGATGCTGGCTTTTAACTCATTCTCTTCATGAGTCCTGAGATTTTTAAATGTAGCAGAAGCAGTATCTCAAATCCAGAACAAAAACCTGAAATCCAGAACATCAGCTTATCTCTCCATAGGTCTCAGAATAAGCCCCTAGTTTTCTAGCTCTCTGTTCACATATCCAAAACTAGGGTTCTCTGTTCACAGAGAATAAGTTTAATAATGACCATGTAATGCAGATAATGGGCCTCACTCAAAGACACCTGGTGGCTAACTGAAAGATGTTAATGAGCACCATTAAGGCCTATTTCAAAAGTAAAAGACCTTGAATCCCACTTGTGGGAACACCTTCTACAAAGTCCTTTGTCCCAGGAGTGATTCCTTATTGAATTTGAAGGAAAAAGGATGGGTCACAGAAAGAATAAAAGTGAACCCATATGGTAGTCAGGATGCCTTTTCCAAAGCCTATTTTAAATGCATTATGCTGCATGTTCTGCCCAAAACCATCAGTAAACTTCTAAGATGGCACACAAAAATGATTTTTTTTTTCTGATATCAATCCTCATACAACATGGTGGGCATTCTATTTCTTCTTGCTTAAATAATCTTTTTTCTTCAAAATTTATGAAACAAGCACCCAGATTCATGGAAAACTGAGAAATTTTGGTTTATCTAAAAATTCCACTTTCAGCATTATTAATCATTATTTCCCCATGTTTTATTTCAAATGTATGCATCATTTATAATGTTTTTCTTCAAGAACTGGAGGGCACTTTTAAAAGATTTTAATTCATCATTCTGAGATTTTTACATGAGAAAAAAGCAGAATAACATCAGGTGACATTAAAAAGAGTGAATCTCTCCTAAATGCGGTTTATATGTCCCATTTAAAATTTTTTTAAAAACTGTAATGGGTCATCAATTGAGGGTGCATTTATTTATTAATTAACTTGTTTATTTACTTATTTATGGTCAGACCATTTCATTAAAATAACACACAGAAGGGGCTGGGGTTGTGGCTCAGTGATAGAGCACTCACCTATCACATGCAAGGTCCTGGCTTCGATCCTCAGCACCAAATAAAAATAAGTAAATAATAAATAAATTAATAAATAAATAAATAACCCACAGAAACATTCCAAACATTTAAAGAAACGCTTTTATTCTGGTGTGGCAGGAAAAAATAGAAGTGGGACTAACTTGAATTTAAATTACATGCAAGTTCAATCTCTCTCTCCCTCTCTCCATCTCTCTCTCTCTTTCTCTCTCTCTCTCTCTCTCTCTCTCTCTCTCTCTCTCTCTCTCTGTAGTGAGGATTGACCCCAGGGCCTCATTCTTAGAAGGCAAGAACTCTGCAAGCTGAATTATTTACTCAGTCCCATTTTTTGGGGGGGAGAGACCAGGGATTGAAGTGAGGAGCACTCTACCACTGAGCCACATTCCTACCCCTATTTTGTATTTTACTTAGAGACAGGGTTGCACTGATTTGCTTAGTGCCTCACCATTGATGAGACTGGTTTTGAATTCATTAATTTTATTTCTCAGTCTTGTAAACAGCTGATATTACAGGCATGCACCATTATGCCTTGCCAACTTCAATCTTAAGGGCTAAAGTACAGGCAAATTAGATCAAAGTCCATGTCAGTATCTTGGTACTATATATATAAAGGTGTTGATAGACCTTATGTTTTATTTACTTATATCTGGAGCTGAGAATTGATTCCAGTGTCTCAGATGTGTCAGACAAGAGCTCCACTGAGCTCCAGCCCTAGCCCCCTGGAACATTTTTTATTGGGGATATTGGAGATTGAACTCACGAACACTTCACTACTAAGACAAATCCCCAGGATTTTTGTTTTGTTTTGTTTTTTACTTTATTTTGTGAGAGGATCTCACTGAGTTTTTTAGCACCTCGATTCTGCTAAGGCTGGTTTTGAACTTTTGATAACTCTTCCTCAGCCTCTTCAGCAACTGGGATTACAGTCTTACACCCACACACCCAGCCCCTGCTACATTTTTAATACCTGTTATAGGTAGATTTTAACCAGTAGCCTTAACTTTTTTCTAATATATATTTGATTTGAATACATAATAGTGAAACAGATTCTATTTTTTATCTCCAACACTGCTTTTGGTTATGACAGTGTCTGAGTTAAGATTCCCCATTAAAGAATTTACTGTGTGTTGTGTTCTCATTCTGACTTCCCATATGACCTAGTTCTGAGTTTTAGAATATCTGAAACAAGGATCTCAGAGATTCCAAATTTTTTGGAGTATTTAGAAAACACCACTATCTGAGTCTTGCATTCTAGGGACCAGTTTGAATTTTAAGTATGTAGCTTCTGAAGGGATGGACTAATTGGATGCGTTGCAACTGGAAGGCATTTTATGATATACTTTCTATCTAAAAGGTACTTCATTTGTTTCTTTTTATTACATACTGTGAATAAAGTTACAATAAAAATAGATGTGTGGCAATATATTTAGCAAAAGGATTCCAAATTTTTTACATATATACCCAGAGTTATTATTAGCAGATTGTATGGCATTTTTTTTTACCAAGAATTATTATTTATATTTTTTTATTTATTTAAATAATGGAGAATAACCCCAGGGAATTTTACCAGTGTGCTACATACCCAATCTCCAACACTTTTATTTATTGATTGATTTTTGAGAGAGGGTTTCACTGGGTTTCTTAGGACGTTGGCAAGTTCTTGAGGCTGGTCTTTAACTTGAGAATAAAGCCCTAGTTTTCTACCTCTTATTCTCCTAAGCCACTGGGAGTACAGGCATGTACGACCTTGCACTTCTACCCCAAGTTATTACTAGTGGATTATGTGCATTTTTGTTTAGGGCTTTTAAAGAATCTTAACCCTTTTAGAAAAGATATTTATTAAATTTATTTAAAATATATTTATTAAATGCCACCATGCATGACAATTTTAGTTTTTTATAATAGCCATTCCAACAGAACTGCATAGGCTGCAGAAAATTTTTTGATTACTGCATTAAATCCCTGAGGCAGTTTATGTGAAGTAGCCAGTGTAGGAGTGTTGAGTAAAGATTAGCAAGGATTGTGGAATGTGATAGACATTATTATCTAAAGTACATGTATGGGGCTGGGGATGTGGCATGCGTGCGGCCGGGGTTTGATCCTCAGCACCACATACAAACAAAGGTGTTGTGTCCACCGAGCACTAAAAAATAAAAATATTAAAATTCTCTCTCTCTCTCTCTCTCTCTCTCTCTCTCTCTCTCTCTCTCTCTCTCTCTTTAAAAAAATAAAGTACAAATATGAAGACAGGAATTGATGTGAACATACTTTATATACAAACAAAGGTATGAAAAATTGTTCTATATGTGTAATAAGAATTACGATGCATTCTGCTGTCATGTATTTAAAAATAAAACAAATAATATTTATATGTATTGCTGAGAATCAAACTCAGTGCTTTTGCACATGCTAGCAAAGTAGTCTACCACTGAGACACAACTCCAGCCCATGTAACCAGCTTTTTATACTCTCTTTGTAGTAATCAGAAACAACTTTAAAAATTGAAATTGCATTTATATCACTTTTCCTAGTACAGTAATGCATTACTAACTAAACTTATTCTTAGTATTTTTTTAAAATAATGTAATGGATGACTGTTATTTCTTTCCAGAGACTATTTTATCACTTCTTTAGGCCTTGGTGAAGGGCCTTTTTTTTTCAGAATATAGATTTCTTCTATTATCAAATGGGTCCATGCTAAGTGTGTTGAAAATAGTGATTCTAAAACTTCACACAATCTACACATTTCCAAGACTATAGAAGAAAGGGAAAGACAATATTCATAACCAAGAAACCATTTCCATTGGAAGCATAGTATAAGTGTCCAACCTGGAGTATAATCCAGGTCTTTCAGTGGTAAGGTTGTTTAAGAACCACAAACATAGGTTTTTGGGATCCTCTAAAGTACACTGAATGGCTTTAAATCACTACTCTTCTTCAAAATAAAATTTCTGCTACCTACTTAAAAATAAAGCACTATGAATGAGAAAGGTGAATGAGACATAAGTTCTGTGGAGGTACTGAGGTTGACCTTTAATTATAGTTCATAAATAGTCAAATAAGAAGGGCCTTAGGGTGGTCTCATCTTTTCCAACACATGATATGGAATACTTAGATGAACTGACATGAAATAATAAAAATGCATTTCAGGAAAGTGATGTCACAGAAATTTTCAGGGTAGAATCTTAGAAATGTGGAAAAAATATATTCATATTCATATGCATTTCTATAGAAAAAAATAAGTGATAAGTACATGAGTAGGGTAAATTCAGTATGCCTCATGCATTGTAGGTTGAAGGTAATGATAAAGTAATAACTGAGGAGATCCAGAACTCTATAATTGTGGGAGACATTAATAGCAATTTAGAAAAAGAAAATATAGTTAAATCCCTTTAGATTTGCCTCGGTCATCTGTTCCTCTAATGAATTTGATTCTGTCAAATGAGATTATGTGAGTATGGTTCTCTCTGAATTTATGTTTTCTCTTGTTTTTAGGATTTTGTCAGATATGTCATGTAAAGCCCTGTCTAAACTCCCTTTGGGGATCTTTTACCTCCTGTTCTGGACTGCAGAGCAGAGATCCACCTCACTCATTCTGTGCAATGAATTGACTTTTGTAAGTCTTTGCCAACAATGGTTGGAAGAACAAGCATATTGGAGGGTCTTTCATATCCTGTAATATGGTTGTCAAACCTTGTGGGTTAAAAGGTAGTTACTTGCTATGTTAGCAACATCTTCCCTATGAGAAGGGCTTACCTAGATTGTTTGGTTTGGAAGCCCCGTGAACACAGAAGAGAAGCATTTATGCTCACAAACAAAGGAATGCCAAAAGCCATTAGATGTGAGAAAATACAAAAAATAAAATCTTCTCTTAGAGCTTTCAGAGGTAAAAAGTTTATTTCTGTTTTCTATAAGAAAACTAAAATTTCTCTTTGGCCTGACAATATTTTGATGTTTTAAACTTGCTTGCAATTTCTACCTGTGTTTTCAATTCACCTATACCTGGCTATCCCTTACCAGATAGCAACCCTCTCTAAAACTTTACTGGTGCCTCATAAATTCTGGCTCCCACTGACCCAATAACAATTCTCTCTAAATCTCAGTGGCAGCTCATAAATTCTAAGTCTGGAGCTGAATTTATTCCCTCCCTTGAAATGTTAGCAATGTAGATCCTTAACCTGCTATCTGCCTTTATATTATGATTTTCAAAATCTTGTTAGCTGTAAGTACCTTAGCACCCACCTCCTTTGTAACTTTTTGTGCTGTAAAAATATTTTCCTGAAAATCAGGGGGATGATCTCTAGCATGGGGTCTTGTAAGAGACAGTCCTGGCCAGCTTTTGTCTACACAATACAATCTTGATTTAATTTGATTTAAAATTGGAGTTGGTGGTCTTTACTTTGTGTTTTGGTTTAAGATTAACCTTTTTTTTTAAGTTTACTGTAAATAAAACCAAAGAACACAACAAAACTCCTGTTAATGAGCCAGGTGCATAAGAATAGTCATTCCTTACTGAAAGCACAGTATTCATTATAGAAATGATATAAAAGATCTCTCAAATATCAAGAGAGTTTAGGAGGTAGAAATTTTATTTCTTTCAGAATATAGGTAGTAAAATAGTACAAAAGAGAAAATGTGAAGCATGAATATATTAAGTAATATGCAAATAAAGTCACCAAAATATTTATTACAAAAAATCATATCTACAGAAATGGTTCAAAGAAGCTGTCTTTTTGTCAGGAATAAACATTTGGATAAGAATGGAAGTTTTGGTTCTCTTTTTAAGTAGTTTTACTCACAGTGAATTATCTTTACACTATTTCTGCATTTTACTGGTTGGAACTAATTATTATTCATATATCTTCAAAAAAGGTACTGAATGCAGAAAAATATTATTGCTCATGTTTGAATCACCTACATTATTTGATCTTTCCCTTTTTAAACCAAAAATCTGCATAAAACCATCTCTTAATAAATATCTCTATCTCTGTATATTAGCAGCAACTGAGTTATAAAATTTGCTATGATAACTTGTCTCTTCATGTACTTAAAGACTATGAATTTGCTGCTTAGCACTTAGGTATAATTCTCTATGGTGTTCTCTAGTTATTTTTGTCTCTATGTTTTATACCAAGCTCTTAGTATGTGCCTTAATTACTCTGTGTAGCAATGTAGGATTTATGTCTTATTTGTGACACTTTGTTTCCAGAACTGTGTCTAAAGGGAAATATTTACAAAATGATTATTGAGGAAAAAAAATCTATTTAATATTATATTTTATTTTATATTTATTTATATGTTTATATATACATATTTTATTATTTAGAAACACACTTTGATCTGAAACTATAGTGCTACTAGTGTACGTTAGCTTGAATTGGTTGTGAGAAACAAACTAAAAAGACATTTCTCTGTGTTGGTTGGTGATTTCTGGAACCTCAGGAACCTAGTGAATAATGGCAGAAATAAGTAACTCTCTAGTTTGAGACAGAACCACCAAACTAGATGATGTTTTGCTCCTGCTTTCTATCTTGATCTTTGGAATCATAACTTTAAATATACATGGAGGACTTTTGGAATTCTGTACTGTTACTTCTTTTAAAAAAATCAATGAAAGTGAAAAATAATGCAGGAAAGATAGATAATTAATTTCAAACTATTCATTTGTTAAAATAAAAAATTTTTTTAAATCACAGGAAATTCTGAAAAGTTAGAAAAGTTGAAAGCTTTAGAAATAGCCTAAGGCAATTTCTCTTTTCTCAGGATAGTAGACTATGTTTCTCTTTTCTCAGGACAGTATACTATGTCTCCAACTCATTCCTCTATAGAATTGGACTGTGTGCAAATATGAAAAATAAGTGCTAAGATGCCCCACATGGCTTAGAAGTTTAAAATCCTGACAGAAGCTCAAATCTGCCATTTTTCTACTTTACAGAATACAAAATCTTAAATTTATAAACTTCACAAACATTTGAAGAAGTGTAATTCAAAATGACCTAAAAAATAAAAAAATCATTCAAAGATGACCCATTGAACATGAGGACTTATAATATTGAAGCCCTTATATTAAATGTCTTCTTATCATTGTCAAAATTTTCCATGTTCATATTATCAATATATTAATCAAAATTTTGATGCATTTAATAACAAATATCTAATTTCCTATTTTATTCTGTCTTTTAAAAAATTAGTAGTAATCAATATTAATAATTTAATGCTCATTCTTTTAAAGTATGAAACATATACTTTAAAAGCTATGGCTATAGCAAGTGAAAAATCCAGCCTAATTTTCATTTAAGACTGGAAGCATCTCATCACAAAGGCATGAAAAGTTAATTTCTGCTTCATTATAAATTACCTTGATTTGTAACCTTGCTTGGAATGCATTCCAGTGCCTTGAACTCATCCATGTCTGGTTTTCCCTGATGAGATAACAACCCTCGCTGAAACTTTAGTGATGACTCATAAATTCTGGCTTTCCCTGACCAAATAACAACTCACTCTGAAACTTTACTGGTGCATCATAAATTCTGATGTTGTTATCTAAATTTAATCCCTAGGTGCTGAACCATTTAGACCATTAAACTACTACCTGCATTTGTATTATGCTTATGAAAATCCTGTTATTCGTGTAAGTTCTCAAGACACCCCCCTTTTGCAACCTTTTGTGCTATAAAACTACAGTCCTAGAGAAATGGAATGGTGTCTTCTTTTACAATGGGTTCCAGGAGAGACTGTTATGCTCAAATATGGGACCCCCAAAAGACCACCAGAGACCAAGATCGATGTAAGCACCAAAGAGATGTTTATTGCAATCTAGCTCAATCCTCCACACATACAGCAACTGGTGGCTTAGAGGCCCTGAGCCCAGGGTTAGCAGTTTTATAACACTTTTGGAGGGCACGAACCCCACATACATCATAGCATCTCTTAGCAAATCATCACACACCTTGGGAAAATCATAAACAACTGTAAAACATGATTAGCACATTCACTGGTGGGAACAAGTTGGGTAAGCGTGATTAATTAGTACAAGATGGGTATTCATTTGAACAGACTGGCTTAGGCCACAAGGGGAGTGTATGCTGAATTGTATGGTTTCCCAAAATGTTATCAACCACCATAAACTACTGTAAGGGTCATTTGGAATCCCAGGAATTTTCCCTGCTTCATGCTGATTGGTGGCTGCTAAGGGGTTGCTATGGATCCCCACCTAGCCTGACTGAGTCACAGACACCAGGCCCAGCAGATGTCGTCTGTTATTTGTAGATAAACAACTCAGCAGGTTGGGTATGAGCCTAGGAGTGCTCTGTGTGTCTTTCCAAGGACAAGCGTCAAGCCCCCTTCCTTCAACAGTGTTTGCACTGAGGTAGAGGCTGGTTTCTCACCTTATACCTTATGGGTTTTTTATGTATGTTTTTTTAGCTGTAGCTGGACACAATACCTTTATTTCACTTATTTATTTTTATGTGGTACTGAGTATTGAACCCAGGGTCTTGCACATGGGAGGTGAGCACTCTACTGCTGAGCCACAGTCCCAGCCCCTTATGTCTTATTTTTATTGGGCATTTTTACTTTAGGGGGTTTCTTCCCAGTTCAAACTTCAATCTGTCACCTAAAAAGAACAGAGATAAATCAATCAATCAATAAAATTTTATAATTATTGTTATCATTTTATATTAATTCCTGAATAATATACAAGCATATGTAATTCATAAACTGAAATAACTTTATATGTAAGTTTAAATTTAAATTAGTTTCCACTTATGGGAAAACAACCTTGTCTTAAAAATAACAGCAGCCTGAGACACTGGGGTACATTTCTCAGAATAAAAAAAAAAAAAAAACAGCACTCAATGACCTGAGATTCTAGCCCTTATTCTTGCCTGGATTGGATAATATTCCCTGTCACTCAAAAAAGGGCTCACTTCTCTCAGATCCAATGTTCATGATCTGAAGTCCCTTCCAATCAAGAGAATTTTGTGGGAACTGTCCAATCCTGTGTGTCATAAGGGAGTAGGAGGGTGGGCTTTCGCTTCTTATCTCCTGAGTCCTCCATTTTTGCCATCTGTAGTCTCATACTTTAGAGTCACAGGTTGTTCTGCTATGCAGGAACTGAGGATCCCAAGTAGCCCTACTTCTGAGAACCATGAAATGGTGAGTGTGCATTGGCCTAGCAAGGGAGGCTGGGGGAGGAAGACTATTGGAACCACAAGACTGGCTGTGTTGAAAACAGGAGCTAGCAGATTGGGACCTTGGGCAGTTTCTGGAGTGTGCAGACTTAAGTCCTCCACTGGGCCACTATGTCCTAAGTCCTACTGGCCAACCAGATGGGGAACATGTCACTGGCAGAGACTCTTTGCTGCCTTCCTTAAGCTCAGAGGGCATCCTCAGAATCTGCATAAAATACTATGTGGCAGGTGTGTTCCTGCAGCCCAGTGTCTTACCAGATGCTGGAGATTGACAGGTGAAATAATTATCAAAATCAAATCTCCAAGGGCAATTTTCCTGCAGGAGAGGGGCTGTCATTTTGTCATTATGGTACCTAATTTCCTTTTGGGCTAGCTAATTTTCATTTTGACATTGTTTTATTTTTACTTTCTTCATTATTATTATTTTGTAAAAGTTAGGTGAACTCAGGGATACTTTACTACTTAGCCATATCCTTGGAAGTGGAGCCAGATTTACAGATAGGTAGTTAGTGTATTTAGGTAAATTGGGTCTAATAGCCAGTAAGATCAAGAATGAACACCATATTGAGGATGGAGTCAAGAATAAGGGGAATTGAAAATGTCCCCAAGGCCCTGAGCCCATCGCAAGGAAATTTTAATGAAGCAGCTCACAGCAAACATGAGGATGCTAATCCAAAAGCCCTTCCTGACCATATTACTCCTTCAGCCCACCTGTCCTCCACACTTTGGGTCTTCCCACCTACATTCCAACACTGCAAGATAACAGAACAAAGAACAGGAATGTGATAGAAATGAGGGATAGCTGAAGGAAGAACTTAGCTATAAAAAAGCTGAAAGACCTTAGTTTAAAAAAAAATACCTTTCATGGATTCTACCTCTTTGGCCCCCCTTTTTCTTCTTGCCAGAAGTCTTTTCTACTGTCCTTTAATAAAGCTTCTACTTTTCGCTCTAAACCTGCCTTGGCACAGTTCTCTGGTGTTATACTTCAGCATTTGGGAAGCAAGGACTCTTCACCCATAAACAGCCCTAACAGGTTTAAATTTATTTTGAGAAAGGCCCTAGCTAAGTTGCTGAGATAATTTTTGTTATGGTTTGATTTATCTAGAATTTTCTATTGCAATAAAGCATACTGTTTTTACATATATATGTGTTCATATGGGGATCTTATTTATATTGTGATTCTTTGATGATTATTGTAATATTATAATTTCACAATATCTATGAATAGTATGTCATGATAAGTTCGTTTTTTGCTCTTATAATTGAAAAGGTTTTTGACTAAAGTTACAAATAACTTTGTAGATGAATTTTTAAAATTTATGCTTATTGCATTATTGCTGAATTTAATAGTCAGGTTTATTTTGACATAACCATAAAACATGGAATATAATTTGCCCCCCTTAGGTATCCAGTAGTTCCCTTTTGCCTATTCTCCTATTTTCTTCTATCTTATATTTATTTGTCATTTTTAAAAAAATTATTGCTTTATAGAATACACATAAAAGTAGACTTCATGTGATATGTTCATATTTGTACATAGAATTTTGGTGAGATATATTGTTTAATTTGAAAGAAAATTATCATCTTTATAATGATGAGTTTTATCCTCTGTACATGGGATGTATAATTCAGTATTTTATGTGCTTTTTGTGACTTTCATTTTCTCATAATTTTTACATATTTAGTTTCTAAAAATGTACACATATGAAATACCACTTGCATAAGGCACCTATGTAAAATTTATGCATAGAGTTTTATGCTCTTTTGTAAACTGGATATATTATGGAATGTAACTGGCTCTAGTTACCAATTTTCCTACAGATTATTATTTATCTCTTCCATGATCTATATTGTATTGAGCCGTGTCCTTGGGCTTCAAGTGTTTGGGTGAGTACCATTGAGTACTTATATGTTATTATGATCACATATGCTCTAATTTCAGTAAGTCTCTGTGATGGGGAGTATCATGTATATTCAATAGCAAACTAGTTTCCACAAATAGATACTAATTTAAACTCCTTTTGAGTTAATGATTATTGATTTGTTTTAAATGTTTATCAATATTACTTAATTTTTCCCATGATGGTTTTTTTTTGTATTTCTTAAGTTTCTAAAGTTTTTGAATTTTATACTTAATAAACATATCTCATGTATAAATTTGTAGTTCAAACTTCTGTCATTTATATCTTTTTGGCTTAAAAGATGAGAAAAGAATCTAAAAATGCAGCTAGCGATTGATTTCAAGAAAAAGAAAAAGTTTTAAATTATTTTTTTAAATTGACATTTTTCTTTCCTCATCTTTTATTATAGATTTTTTTGTATGATTGTAAAGGTAGGTTATTTAAAGTGGATTCCAGGGCTTATCTTTGTTAATTACTACAGGAAAAATAAATAAGAAATTTCTCTACACTATGGCTGCATGAAAGTGATTAAATTTCTTTAAAATTATATGGTAATAAAATTGTTAAATGACATATTTACTAAACATCCACTCATTAAAATTTTTTTCTGTAATATTTTTGGCAGTGAATCATGAACTCTATTATCTGGATTTTGGAGTTTAATATAAAATCATATGGAATAAAATTTGGCCACTCCTATAAAAATTTATACATAATTTGTTGTTTACTTAATGACATGTTGTGGAGATAGCAACTAATGAACATATTTATTTTTAGAAATACTTACTTTTTTCCTTTTCAGTTTCTAATAAGCCTTTTAGATTTATTTCCTTACTGAGTCACTCAGGGCCACTGATGTGTTTTTTTTTTTTTTTTCCATTTTGTAATCTCCAGGCATTTACCCTTCTAAGAAATCTGTCTTCTGAGCTCTGTTTCTGAAGATTTTCTTAAAATGACAGAAAAAAAAGTATTTGTGTTGCCCCTGAAATGTATTCTCAATGCACTCTCTTCAAAATGGAGAGAAAATAATATTTCCCCAGACTGACATCCCTGTGTCAGGAGCTAAATATAAATTGATGATCTTTGAAGAAATTTCTACAATTCTGTCTCTGGGTAGTTTTCTCTTGTCTGCTGAATTGCCATTTAGTATCCACATACACATGTTTTTTCATATACTATGTGAATAATTTTAGAGGGTACAGATGAATAATGCTCTTCATGGACGCTATGAATACCTGTGTGTTCTGTAGTGCACAGCTGAGAAAGCCCTGGGAGACACTGTGCAGATTCTAGTTGGTTAACCATTATCTGCCACTCACATGAATTTTCTTTCAAAAGCTTGTATTAATCTTTTCACTTTAGGCATCCATGTCATCCAAATTCCCAAGTATAAAAGTTTGAATCTTTCTTTTCTGAACTCCAGGTTCCATTTCTTTTATGGTTCAATGTGGTGCAAATAATTATGTTTTTTGTCTTTCTTTTACACTGTGTTTCTAATAAAAAGTTCTCTGCTTCAAGCCAATATTTTCCATGTTTAGCTATGTTTAGAAAATGACATAGAAAATTGTATTTAATAATTTATAAAGGAGAGTTGAGAATACTTCTTTCTTGTATTCCCCTTCCTTAGAAACTGAACCAGAACTATGCTTGGCCTTTTGAAGGGGGCACCATAACCAATCAGATATATAGAAAAAATGTTGATTGATTGTATATTCTCTTCTAAGAATTCTCTGTTCAGATTCTTGGCCCATTTCATGATTGGGTTGTTGTTGTTATTATTATTATTATTATTATTATCATTATTTGCTTAGCTTTTTGAGTTCTTTGTGTACCCTAGAGATTAGTGCTCTATCTGATGTGTGATGGGTAAAAAAATCATTCTAGGATGTAGGCTCTCTCTTCACCTCACAAATTGTTGTTTTTGCTGAGAATAAACTTTTTAGTTTGATTCCATCCCATTAATTAATTATTTGTTTTAATTCTTATGCTATAGGTGTCTTATTAATCAATTTGGGGCCTAATCCCACATGATGAAGATTAGAGCCTGCATTTTATTCTGTTAGATGTAGAGTCTGATTTAATTCTGAGGTTCTTGATACACTTTGAGTTGAGTTTTCTGCATGGTGAGAGATAATGGTTTGTTGAAGAGGCTATCTTTTCTCCAGTGCATGTTTTTGGCACCTTTGTCTAATATATTATAATTGTAATTTTGTGAGTTAGTCTCTGTGTCCTCTATTCTGTACCATTCGTCTACCAGTCTTTTTTTTTTTATTGCCAATGCCATGCTGTTTTGTTACCATTGCTCTGTAGTCTAGTTTAAGGTCTGGTATAGTGATGCCACCTGCTTCACTCTTTCTGCTAAGGATTACTTTAGCTATTCTTGGTCTCTTATTTTTCCAGATAAATTTCATGGTTGCTTTTTTTATTTCTATGAGGAATGCCATTGGGATTTTGATCAGAATTGCAGTAAATCTGTATAGTGCTTTGGTAGCATGGTCATTTTGATTATATTAATTATATTAATTCTGCCTATTCGTGAGCAAGGTACATCTTTCCATCTTCTATGGTATTTTTTTTATTTTTTTTTCTTTAGGGTTCTGTAGTTTTTCTTGTTTACATCTTTCACCTCTTTCATTAAGTTGCTTCCCAAGTATCTTATTTTTTCGAAGTTATTGTAAATGGGGTAGTTATCTTTATTTCTTTCTCAGAAGATTTTTCACTAATATACACAAATGCCTTTGATTTATAGGTGTTGATTTTATATCCTGCTACTTTGCTAAATTTATTTACTAGTTCTAGATGTTTTCTGGTGGAGCTTTTTGAGTTTTTTAGGTGTATAATCATATCTGGCATTTGCAGGTAAATGGATAGCATTGGAGAAGATAATGCTAAGTGATGCTAGCCAATTTCAAAAAAAAAGGCCAAATGTTTTGTCTGATATAAAGAGGCTGACTCATAATGTGGTAGGGAGGGGGAGCATGAGAGAAATAGATGGATTCTAGATTGACCAGAAAGGTGGGAAGAAAAAAAAAGGGGGCAAAGGATTAGCAAGGATGGTGGAATGTAATAGAGTTCATCATCAAAAGTACATGTATGAAGACACAATTGGTATTACCATACTTTATATACATCCAGGGATATGAAAAATTGTGCTCTATACATGGAATAAGAATTGTAATGCTTCTGTTATCATTTATTTAAAAAATTGAAATAATATGAAAAAAATGTTTATAAATTATATATATTAAATATGTGCATGTTATACATAGAATATATATATATTTATGTATAGATCTAGGAGAAAGCAAGTCTCTTTCCTGAATTTTAAAAAATCATTTAATTTATGAATTTGTTATAATTTGCTATTAGAGCAGAATGCAATTCACTTCATAGTACACAAGTGGAGCACAAAATTTTATTTCTCTTATACAGAAAGTATAATTACAAAACCCATGTAACTCTATGTACAAAATATTTCCATCTCATTCCACCATCTTACTTACCTCTATACCATTTACCAACACCTTCCTTCCCTTTGTCTTATTCAAAGTTTCTTCATTTCTTCCATGCTACCTCCCACTTCACTCATTGTGGATCAGCATCCACTTAGCAGAGTAAACATTAGGTCTTTGGTTTAGTGGATTGGTTTACTTTCTTTAACATGATATTCTCCAACTCTATCCATTTACTTCCCAATTCCATAATTTTATTCTCTTTATGCTCAGTAATATTTCACTGTGTATATAGACCATGTTTTCTTTATCCATTCATCTCTTGAAAAGCATATAGATTGGTTCTATAGTTTACCTATTGTGAATTATTTTGCTATGAACATTGATGTGGATATGCCACTGTATTATGCTATTTTTAGCTCTTGTTGGTCTAAACTGAGGATTGGGATAGCTGGATCAATTTTGGTTCCTTTCCACGTTTTCTAAGGAATCTCCTTATTCTTTCCAAGATTGGTGTCACCAATTTAGAGTCGTCACCAATTTGAGGGTGCTGTTCCAAAAATACATCTACTTTATTAGGAATATTTTAAATACATAATGGTGATTTTCACATAGTGGAAATTATGGGTTATACTATAAAATTCAATTTTTACTATTTTTTATATGAATTCTAAAAAATAATTAACTTTCCACCCCATATAATTTTAATGCTCAATCTGTTTCCATACAACAGAAGTTAACTGAAATTTTACGGGATTTTCACTGTATTATTTTCCTCCATAAATAATATATTTACATATATAATCTACAAATTCAAAAGGCCTCATATGCAAGTTTAAATGCAAATGCTTTTCTGGGTTGGCTGGATTTTACTTCTCCAAGGATACCTAGCCTTAAATTAGCTGCAGCCTCAAAAGAAAAAAAAATAAATGTACAGACAAGACCCTACAATTGTGACATCATTTATTTTTAGATTTGATGTTATCTCCTGTCACTCAAAAAACTCACTAGGCTCAGATTGAGCATATTATGACATAAGTTGTGTCCAATCAGGATCCCTTATATAAGCATTGTCCAATCTACACATATTCAGTAAAGAGAAGCAAGTTTTGACCATCTGGTGTGAAGCCTGCCAGTGTGAGTATCCATTTCTAGGCTCTCTCACTTATGTTCAGTGAACCTGATTTTTGCTCCTGTATAGGTACTGTGTGATTTATAGAGAGGACACTTGGTTCCTAAAAATACAGTAAATGATGAGTGTGCAGTGAAATCCTGAGACTGGATGGTGAGTCTGGTTGAAACTGGCTGCACTTACTATGGTGGGAACTGGCAATTGTTGGCTAGAATCCCTGGTGTAATCTTTGGTTTCTCCAGTCCTGTGTCTTCTTCTGAGAAAGGTCAGCCGTGAATCTCCACTGGCCAGTCAACTGGACCATATATTAACAGTAGACCCTGCAAGTCCTATAGTATTCTATAGAATATCTTCATCCCCTACTTTAAATTCTATTTGAGAACATTTGTGGCAATATTTCTGAATCTTCTCAGATTGTGTTATGGATTCTGGAGTCAGGACATCATCACAATCACAACTCCATGTATTTTTTCCTCAAGGAGAGGGATGAGATACTCTATAGGTATCTCAGTTTTTCTTTACTCCTGAATTCATTCTCCTTCTTTTTGGAGATTGTGGTATTGTGGATTAAGCCAGAGGTACTGTACCATTTAGCTACATACCTGGTACTTTTTTTTTATCTCCAGACAGTTGCTGAGTGTGATTTTAAATTTGTGTGCCAGTATTGTGAGTTGTATTTATATATAAAATTTTAGCTTACTGTTCAATGACAACTTCCCCCTTCCCAGTATTATCAGTTACATTTTTGCAGTATTATCAGTTACTTTACCCATATTATATTTCAAATGAACATGGTATTTTCAATTGTTATACCAAAAACTGGATGAGACTTTTAAAATAATCTTTTTTTTTTCCTCTGGGTACAATGATACATGCATATTAATTCCAGAGAGTCAAGTGGCTAAGTAAGAAAGATTGCAATTTCATGGTAAGCATCAGGAACTTAGGTAGACCAATTAGACAATTAGAAAAACCTGTCTCAAAATTTTAAAACATGGCTGGGTATGTTGCCCAGAATTAACATGCTCCTGTTTCAAATCCCCAGTACCATGGATAAAAATCAAAAGCAAAAATTTTGTTGTTGTTGTTTATGAGCATTTTACATGATTGAAAAGTAAAGAAGAATCCTTTGATCTTGGAAAAATCATGTGTTTCTATTCTTTCTTTATGTCTCCAAGGGCAGTCAACCTATCAGAGTGTCTTTATTCTCAGATTTTCTTTTGTGAAATGTATATGAGAGCATTCTCATTCCCTACTCTGGTATTTTCCTGGAACTGTGTTTCAGAACGTATGTAATATGAGGATCCCACACCTGTCAAATCTAATGCCTCTCATAAGTCCAGACCAGTATTAGGGGCTTATTTTATTCAAAAGCAGTATAAATGTAGATAGTATAGTTTCTCAAGGAAGTAACTGAGAGAACTCTCAACTTCCATTGTTTTTTAATGTCCACTAATTTTATTGTCTAGCACAGTGTTTCTTTCTACCATATCAATACACTTGGAGTACTATGTACTATTCCACTTTTTGAGAGTTGCCATTCTAACAGATGTGCTAATGCAGAAGATCTTATAGTTGGCCTGTGCACTAAAATTCTGATGTAAGCTTTTTAGATTCCAGGGTGCCTTATGCTCACTGGAAAAAAAAGATATACACCTATATTAGAAATAAAGAGGTATCTGTGATTGTAACCATATTTTTTCCATAATATTTGAGATTTTAGCCCATTAGAATGTTTGCACACCAATGTGAAACCACTCCTTTTTGATCTAGGGAGATTTGCACCTGCACAGTTACCAGAGCTTTCAATGCTCTGAGGTTTCAGATATAGTCTATTGAATGGAAAAAGTTAATATCGGGAAAAATTACTTACAGAAAGAATTGGTTAGTTCTGGTGTTATTAGTAAAGTGAGCTGGGTGAGAGAGCTGAGGAAGTGCTAAACTGACACTTCGGTTTTCAGTGGTGGTCTGTATTTCCCTGTTAATTTTTTGGTACTGTCTAGATAAAAGTTGAACTGTCAACAACAGCTCTTTGAATTTTTAGAGAATGTTGGCAAATCCCTCTAAGGGATTAAGGGGTTTCCTTAAGATTTAACATATTTTTCACTCTAGTCTAATGGAATAAAGCCCATGGATCTTGCATGACCATAGAAAACCACTTATTTTTCCCTCTGGAGTTGATACTCATGTATATCTTATTTCTTCCTCTCTGTGTACAGATAAATTAGCATTTAAACTACAGGCAATTTAGAGTTAAATAATATATTTCAAAACCAAATCAATCTTCCTTTATTTATATTAACACTGGATTTGGGCATTTTGTTCCAGTAATTTTGCATATTGCTCAAATCAGGAAAATCTTCAAGTGCATTCTACTTATCTCTTGGTCGATATATATATATTTTTTCTTTTTTCCAATGTGTGTGCCCCTAATTCCTTTACAGTTTTAAGAAGGCCTCGAAACAGGAGTAAATATTTATTTGGTGTATTCATAAACAGAGGGAGGCTTATATTCTGCTTTTATTTTTATTTTATTTTTAAAATTATCTCTTTATATCTATGGTTTGGTGGATGCTTGTGTATAATTCCAGTGTCACACACATTCTGCACACAAGTCCCTACTTGTGATCTGTGCCTATTGTTCTAACATGTACATTGAGGTTGGATTGAGGTTGAAATGAATACCATTTTTTCACTTATATTAAATATTTTATTGATATGTTTTGATTTATATACTTATTATACTTAACAATAAAAAGATATTTGCCTACATATGAATTTCCCTATGTAGTTTTCCGTATTGTGATTTCTTTATCTTAAAATTACTACACTGTTGCAATATTATAACATGTATTAGTGTCAGGAAATAATCACTAGTACATTTGCTCTTATATATGAGAGAGTTCTTGGCTAATTTTGTATACATTTAAATTTCCAGGAAAATCTTAGAAGATTTTGCTTTGATTTCTTCTTTAACAAAAACTAAAGCATGGTAAAATTTTACCAGTTATTATTATAGGTTAACTTGGGAAAATGGTCATTTTTACAATAGATTTCTCCTTTGTAAATATGTTAAATATTTGAGTCTTTTATATGCTTTTCTATATTTTTATTTTTTCAAATATTGCATATTCATTTTCTAAATATACTTGCATCTGAAATGCAATATTCATGTGACATTGGCATAAAACATACATGGTATTTTGTAGTTTTGTCAAACTGAATATAATACATGAACAATAATTCTAGTTCTTTGAATTTACTATTTATAAAATTTAATAATTATTTCTTTCTCTGTAACCATGCCCGTTGGTTTCAACACTGGAGGAATATGGCTGTATTCTCATATGTACAGTTGTTTTAATTTTAGTCTCTGTTTCTTGTGTGGGTACATCATATACATTTGATTACAAAACAGTTTGTACAAATGGATAATAAAAGCTTAAATTATTATTTCCCACTTTTGTGAATGCATTCATTCCACATATTCATCAATACTATTTAATTCATCTATATGATGTGATTTTATTCAATGTTACCAAATTTCTAAAGATTTTGAGTTTTTATGGTTATTGAACACTTAGATATATCCTTTTAAAAGTGTCTCTTCAAGAATTTATTCTGCTTTTCATTTGCAGTCTGTTTTATATTTTGTTTCTTGATTATATGAGGAAATTAGATTTTTTTTACCTTGTCACTGTTGTACATTTAATGTAATAATTTGATTAATAGATTTTTTATTAATATTTTGTAATTCATAAATTTACACATATTATATTGTATAATTTTGAAAACAAAAACTTGTTTTTCTTTTGTGATATTAGGGATCAACCAAAGTGTCGTATTTCTGAGCATATTCTCAATTCTGTTTTAAATTTTATTTTCAGATGAGGTTTGCTCAATTTCTTCAGTTGGCCTTAAATTTTCAACTTTATTTCTTAGACTCCAGAATAGAAGATATTTCAGGTGTGCACCACCATATGCACCCTATCTTTTGTATGAAAACTTCTGAGCTTTGTACTTTCTTATATATTTCAGTACTATTTATTAATAACTTATATTCAGAATTTAAAGTCAAAATATGTTGTAATATTTAATGAGTGAAGGCATAAAATAGCATTTTATTATCACACTGTTTTCCCCAATATGCCAGCATGGTTCTTTGAAATGAATACCATTTTTTTCTCTTCCCTGCACTGTAATCTTCATTATGTATCACTGCCTAAATAACAAGAGACTTATAAAGAGTTTTGTTGTTCTGGTTTTCTGTAGTTCCACCATTTATTTTATTATGAGGTTTACTCTGATTGATTTAATTTCATAACATCAATCATGTGGCATCATGGTAGTTTGGTCAGGAGGAGACTTTATCTACAACAGTGGATATACCAAATATCTTAGCCATGTACTAGTCTATACCATCTAGATTCTTGTCATTACACTCAGAGAATTGGAAAATTGCAGAAGATTCTTAGGAGAAATTTTCCAGAGTGTATTTCCATCAAGTGAGAAATTAGTATATAGGCATATTTTTGCAATTATAAACTGTATAATTGATATAATTTTTATTTGTTGAATTTTCAAATTTGCTAGTGCTTTTTAAATTGTATCTGCTTTTTATTTATTTGTACTGAAGATTGAACTCAGAAGTGCTTAACCATGAAGCCACATCCTCAGTCCTTTTTTTATATTTTATTTAGAGACAGAGTCTTGCTGAGTTGCTAAGTGCTCACTAAGTTGCTCAATACTATATATATATATATATATATATATATATATATATATATATATATATATATATATATAGTATTGTCTTATTGTCAATAAGACAATAGTCTTAGAACTTATGATCTTTTTTTATCCTCCTCAGTCACTGGAACTAAAATTATCTATCACTAGACCTGGCTCATTTGCTTTATAAAAGCACCAACATGGATATTGCTAACTCTCTCTCTGCTATGTTCATCTTTAATAGCTTCTAATTTTGCTCATTTTTTAAAGATTTTCTTACTTTTAGTTTATAAAATTTACTTTTTATTGGGATGGATGATTTGATAATAAATTCTAGTCATTTTATGGCTTAATATTTTTTGTATGTTTTATTTCAACCTCAGGTTTAGATGAATTTCATTTTTTTAGCTGTATGGAGGTCTAAGTGAAACATAATAACCTGTATGGATATTGTTAAATAAATGGAACCACAATTTTGCCCATTTTTTGACTGTACAGTATATACCCAAAGAACATAAAATCAGCATACTACATTGAAACTGTCACATTAATATTTATAGCAGCACAATTCACAATAGCTAAGCTATAAAGCCAACCATTCCATGATAAATGGGTCCATTCAGTGATGACAGGATAAAAAATTGTTGCTTTATGCTATGTACACAATAAACTATGAATCAGCCATAAAGAAGAATGACTTTATGATATTTGTCAGTAAATGGATGAATCTGGAGATTTTATTGCTAAGTAAAACAAACCATTTCTTTAAAACCAAAGGTTGAAAGTTTTTGCTGATATGTGAAATCTAAAGCTCATAAAGCGGAAAAGGGTAAGAAAAAAAATCAGTAGATTTCACAATGGTAAACAATGAATTAACAAATAAAAGGGAAGGGGATGAAAATATTAAAGATATATATATAAATCCTACCATGATAGCCACCAACAAGAACAGGATTTTATTTAGGATAAGATATATCCTATGCTTGCATAATGTCATAAAAATTGATTTTACAATCAGGTAGAATTAGAAAGAACCAATAAAATAAAAAAACAAATTATATTTGTTTGAAAAGCTATATGTATGTTCTATTATAAACATCATACAATATATACATCAAACAAAGTTTTTATGCATATGTATATATTATTTTGTATGTTATAAATTGTTAAAATTATAAAAAGGAAAATCCAAACAGGATTGCTTTTGCTATTTTTTATATTAATAACATGCATAAGTACCATAAAATGTTTGAACTTAAATTCACTGTTAAATATTTCCATTAAGTGGTCTGTCTACCTTGTAAAATTTCAAAATTTCTCTTATACCATTGTTAGAGTTCTCACTACATATTCAGAAGAGCCAGCTCCATCAGAGAAATTACAAATAAGATTCTACACTTTAGTAAATCTCTGATTAGTGGTTGTATAATTAAAATTTGAGGATTCCCTTTTTTAATTACCATAATTTTCTCATCTGAAAAATATGTATATTTTAGATCATAATATTTAAAAATTACAAAATATGTATTTTTGTAGTAATGTCTGAGTTTCATATTGTGTTTCATAAATGCGGATTATATATATTTTTTTGAACTTAAATCACTTTATCTGCAGAAGTAGATAATAGTATCATTGTGTTCCAAAACCACCTACATGATAGTCTTCTAACTCTCATTTCAACTTCGATTACCTTACAGACTGTGCAAAAGTTCATGTGGTCAATGTGTTATTTATTTACATATTCTTATTTCAGGTACTGTTAACATTCAGGGATATAGCCATTGATTTTACTGAAGAGGAGTGGGAATGCCTTCAGCCTGCTCAGATAAACTTATATAAAGATGTGATGTTAAAGAACTATAGAAACTTTGCCTTCCTTGGTAAGTTTAATTTTCCTTTAAAATTTTTAATTAATAATTATTATTTAATTTACTTATCTTGTATCTTCTGGGAACTTCTCAATAAGAATGAGTTTCAGATTTGTGTTTCAAAGAAAAATGGCATTTTTATATAGATATTTTACTCTTTAATATATATTATTTTGCACGTTAATCTTTCTCTTTCTCAGTGTGTTATACATCCGTCACTTTAGATAAATAGTACCTAGCATGATTTAGTGATGTAAACTATTGTAGCCTACACATAGCAGGGGACAGAGTTGAGAAGTTCAAATGGAGAAAACCAAACTAAAAAATGTTGAAAGACTAGTTATTCAGCAGAAAACAATTTTCAGAAGCTTAGCTTTATTTCTTTTGATTTTAATCATTGAACACATACTGCCCTACATTTATTAAATTTTCAAATTCTTTGTACTCTTCGGTTTTCTTCTTCACTGATGTCCCAGTTCATTCAGATTAACCATCGAAACTTACCTTTTGTTGTGAGGGCCAGCATAATCAGTTACAAATCTTGTGAGGAAACCTGTAAAGAAGCTAACAGAAGAGAGAGACACACTCACAGTAAAAAGAAATAAGGAAAAAAATACTGGCCACTCCTCTTCATGGCTGCACATAGTATACTCCAGAATTACATAGCTTCTGTTACCATGACTACATTCTAACCTAGTGTTATTTTAACCCCAAGTGCTAGCTAACCATGATAAGGTACAGTTACTACAAACATAGAGCCCTTTCTCCCTAACGACATTACCAGAGAAACTAGATAGTGCACCTGTAGAGTTGTCTCAATAGCTTCAGGGAGAAACTGCTAGGCATTACTAATTGTGGATATCACGGTGCCAGTTATCATCACCCCCACACTTTCCTGTCTATTTCTAAGGTCAGAATACCTACAGTCTTCCCTCTTTTTTAAAGGCCTTTTGAATAAATAATATTACTTATCTTCTTAATGCTGGTGGGTGCAAAAAATAAGGCAGCTATAGACAATAGCAAGTGCCAACATCAGTAAATATCCACCTATGAATATTTTTTGACACAGATGAAATTGAATAAACATGAAATTATCCAATCCATCAAGTCTAAACATCAATCATCTTGTTGGACCTTATTAATGATATCTTTAAGGTAATTGAACCCTTTTCAAATAAAATTACTATTATCACTTAAATTGAAGGAACACATGTTATTAAACTTTGAATATCCATTATGGTGTAACAATACCAGACAATCAATTGCAGCATGAATGTCAAGTATGGCTTGACAAGGTTGTTTTTGTTCTTTATTAAGCATATTAACGGCCATGGAGGCATGGCTAATACTTTTTATGATAGCATAAGTGAGTTTCATAATAGTTTTCTAAGCCCATAGGGCTAGTCCAGGGAAACCCTATAAAGAGAATGCAAAACATCAAATTTTGCCTTAGAGAGAAGGTTTACTGAATTATCACAGTTTTTATCAAGAGGAATAGCTCTTTAATAAACAAATTTCACAGGATGGTGACCTATTAAATACTATGATAAGGAAACAGTTATTCTGCTAAGACAACAAAGAATACCATGAGATATTTTTTCAGGTATATAACTATTCCATTCAAGTGAGACAAGATATTGTACTGGGTTATAGAAGTCCAGGATCTGTCAGTACTGAATTTCCCATTGCTGGTGTAAAAAAACAGAGCAACATTATTATTAAGACCAAAACATTTACAGAGTTTTGTGTGAGTTTAGCAACCAAAGCAGTAACTAATTTATCCAAAGTACATTCTAACCTATTTGAGCCAACATCTTTTGAGCTGAGGCTGGTAATGGTTTTATATCTCCCCAAGTACCTGGAAATAATTATAGTATCATGGGTTCCTCTTATAATGTTTCTCCTCATTTGAGGAGAATGATTATTCTCTTCTTTGAAGGAACTCTTCTCTTCCAGGGTTAAATGAAACTTATGAATCAGCTTAGAAGTCCTTGATTTACATTTATAATTGCTATATTTCATACATCAAGCTAGAGTCCAAACAGGACATGTTGACATAAGTGTAGCAGTGTATGCTTTTCCCCAGGTGATCAAAGGCATAGGATCTCATCATGCTGGTCAGGTGAAATCTTATATATTGCATACTTTATTTTGGTAATGACTTTTTCAGAATAGAATGTCTATTCAATGCAGATGACTAACTATGAGTATAAACTTTATGTTGTATATTGAGCATAGTAACAGTAAATAAAACAATATTTAATGCATATTAAAATGAGAGAGGCTATATCTTTGTTTGTATTTCTCTGTTTTAAAAGGCAAGTATTAGGATACAATTTGCTCACTCAAAAAAGCTTGTCCAAAAAGATTATGAGAAATTTTATTATTTAAAACTATATCTCATTGATTAAAAATTGTGCAAAATGATGAGATGCAAAGGCAGGGTCATTACCTATCTTTAAACAAATAGGGCTTCAAGGAGCAGATCATGCTTGGTTTCTCTCCATGCTCTCTGTTGGAATTGACTTGGCAAATTTTTTTTTTTTTTAGATTCAATTCTATTAGTCAATTTTTTCTTTTGTTTTGTGGCTTGCAACAATGCATTAATAATCATAAATATTTTGAAGTGAATACCTCATTATACTTTTACTTTGTAAGCTGTTTTCTATATTTCTTATTTTTTTATTTTTATTAATGATTTAATTTCTGGAACATGCTTGGATTCGTTTCACACTTCTCTTTACATAGATAGATAGATATAGATATAGATATAGATATAGATATATATAGATATCTTCCCTTTATATATCCTACAGGTTTTTAATTATTACAGTATTTCACAAGTTGCTTAGACTTGTCTTAACCTTAGTCCTGTTTGATAAGGCTCTCCCATATTGGTAGAATTTCAGCTTTGCACACTAGGAATCCCCCTCTCATTTAATCTTAAGGAATTATTCACATACACGATTTGTGCCTAATTATATTAATATTTTTTGTCTCAATTTTACTCTCTAAACTTTCTTTAAATAGTTATTTAGAGTTTATTGAGTAATTAATAACTGTCAATATCCTAATATTCAGTTCTTAAAGTTTTTTTTTCTTCTTTTGTTAATTGGATTAAGCCATGCTTCTCTTTCTTTATATTGCTGTACTATTTTTTATTTGTTCATTAAAGGAGTCAGCAGTAGATTATATAGTCCATTTTGGGGAAAAAGGTATAAAAATATTTAAATAAATAAAAATACACAAGAACAGTGCTGTATCCTTGTAATATGTGAGAATTGAGAGGCCATCCAAAATTGCTTCATTTTTGAGGGAAGTCGCAGAAATTTAGAAACAGCATGACTCAAACAAATTTTAAAAAATTGTGTTGTAGTTCAGGGATATAGAATTTTGGGGGTTAATCTCAAGCACCACACATGAAAAATTAACAGTTGGATGACCTAAAGATTCAGAAATGCCAGTACTAAATATGTATCTATGAACAATTAAATTAGCAAATTGGAGTGATACCTCTGCTTTTGTGATTAGTGCAAACATTGTTCTAAGTATTAAAGCTAGGGACTCAATGTGTGTGCCCATCAATGATCAAATGAGTAAAAATATTGCATTTATATACAATTATTATTTAGTTATGAAAATATTTGTTCTCATAGTTTTTTAAAAAATACATGCAGGACTTTGCATTAAGTGAAATGTGACAGGCAGGGATTAAGTTGCAGGAACATTTGATTCGCATCTGGAAGTCAAAATTTAAGTGAGAAAAATTGTGCTCACCAGGTACTGTGTTTTTTGTATGGTTGATATTATAGTCAAAGTCTCCGTATTTTAATTTTATTTATTTATAATATTATAATATTATAATTAATATTATAATATTTATTAATATTATTTATATTATTTTTTATTTTATTGAGCTTAAGAGGGTCAAGAGTTCTTTTTTTTTTTTTTTTACCAAATGTTGAGTGTATTATGTTCTTCATTAATACTACTAGTAGAAGGAATACAATACCTTGTAAGACAAAACTGATATTTATATTAAATAATGATTTTGTTAATCAGTTCTGTTTAGTCATTTTACCTTTTATATATAGTATGAAATACCATGATACATTTAGTAAATAAAGTAGTATTTGTCAGTGAAAAAAATCATCATATCAAATGAATTTAAAAATATGAAAATCAATTTATTATACTTGATTGTCAACTGTTGACTTCAGCCAAGTATTATGGCATAGGCTATGCCAGGTTTTTATAGTCTTTTAAAATGTTTTTATGGAAAATTTTAGAGACATATATGTGTATATTTCTTAGTAAATTTTTTGTTCATATTTCTTGTTAAGAGTCCATAGCCTCTTTACCCTTATTGACTATTTGTGGCATTATCACACAAAATCTGCCAGTTATTTTCACATCTCTATATCATCTTAGAAAAAAACCAGTTTTTGGACACTCTTTGAAAAAGCCACAAATGTTTGTATATGTTTTACATTTCTCTTATTCTACTGAGAGTAAAGGTAGCTGGTAGATATTTCCTAAATATGTAATGCTATATTATGAAGAACAAAAAGCTGTGGATGATAAGAGTAACATACTTTCCTTGTCTTTATTATAATACTCTTCTTAATGATGTACTCCTCTTGGATACTGTGGTCTCTAAAAGAATTTTGGTAATATTCTCAAATTAATTGTGTCTGTACATTTTTAATGAACTGATATATTTTTGAGTTTATGATGACTTTGAATGTACTAATCTGTTACACTCCTGATGTACTTATTTTACCTTAATTTCAAGTTATGTATGCAAAGTATATTCATCCTACTCTAATAGGTATTGTTATTTTTATTTTTTTGTTTATTTCAGCCATGACTCCTCAAGATATTCAAGAATATTCAACAGAAAAGGGCATAAAACATATGTTTCACAGTGTGATAAGTGGAAAATATAGAAGTTGTAATCTTGACTGTTTACAACAAGAGAAAATATGGAAAACTACTAGTGAGAGTGAACACCAGAAATCATATAAAAATTCAGACCTTGTTCACTACCAGAGAATTTATACTGGAGAGAAGCCCTACAAATATAAACAATGTGGCAAAACTTATAGTAAAATATAGGTCTTATTTACCACAGAAAAACCCACATTAGAGAGATGCCCTACAAAGGTAAATAGTGTGGAAAAGCTTTCAGTCAAAAAGTAGGCCTTACTTGCACAGAAGAACTCACAATAGAGAGAAGCCCTACAAATATAAAGAATGTGGCACAGCTTACAGTAAAAATCACACCTTATTCGCCAGAGCAGATCACATACTGGAGAGAAGCCCTACAAATGTGAAGATTGTGGCAAAGCTTTCAGTCAAAAAACAAACCTTATTGGCCATAGCAGACTCACACTGGAGAGAAGCCCTACAAATGTAAAGAATGTGGCAAAGCTTTCAGTTGAAAATCACACCTTATCGGCCTCAGCAGAACTCACACTGGAGAGAAGCCTGACAAATGTAGAGAATGTGGAAAATCTTATAGTGAAAAATCACACCTTATTGGCCACATCAGGACTCACACTGGAGAGAAGCCCTACAAATGTAAAGAATGTGGCAAAGCTTTTAGTCAAAAAGGAGACCTTTTTAGGCACAGCAGAACTCACACTGGAGAGAAGCCTTACAAATGTAAAGAATGTGGCAAAGCTTTCAGTCAAAAATCACACCTTATTTGCCACAGGAGAACACACACTGGAGAGAAGCTCTACAAATGTAAAGAATGTGGCAAAGCTTTTAGTCAAAAACCAGACCTTTTTAGGCACAGCAGAATTCACACTGGAGAGAAGCCCTACAAATTTTATGAATGTGGAAAAGCTTACAGTCAAAAATCACACCTTATTTTCCACAGCTGAACTCACACTGGAGTGAAGCCTAACAAATGCAAAGTATGTAACAAAGTTTTTACTCAAATATCAACCCTTATTTGCCAGAACAGAATTCACACTGGAGAATAGCCCTACGAATGTGAATGAGTGGCAAAACTTTTAATAAAAAATAAAAATTTATTCACCACAGCAGAAGACACCCTGGTGAATATGAAATGTAAATAAAGTGATAATACTTTTAAAGAAAAACTAAACTTCATTAACAACAGAATTTATACAGAAAAGAACCCCTACAAATGAAAACAAATTAGCAAACTTTTTAATAAGAAATCAATTCATTTTCACCACTAAACTATTTATTCTGGAAAGAAGACATAAATGTAGATAATATAGAAATATTTTAAATTATATATCATATATTATTAGACATCAGAGAAAACACACTGAAGAGAAGCTTTACAAATGAGACCATCGTACCATTTCTCTAAGGAAGAGTCAACATTTAATCCTCACCACAACAACCATAGAAGAGACAAAGTTGTGAAATGTGAAAATTGACAATTGACAATGCTTCCAAAATTTATTCACCAATACTCAGCACCTGTGGATACATACTAGTTAGAGAGAATACAAATGGAAAAAAAACATTTCATAACCACATGTTTCTTTAACACTACTTATTTTTGGAGGATTCATTGTGCCCAGAAACCCTAAAAAGTTAAATGATATTTTGAAAACTTATTCAAATTTTAAATTCATTGAACATCTGAAAACTCATACCAGTAGTGAACATTGAACAGATTTTGTCCAAAATGTATACCTTATATAAAAATGAATCATTTATAATAAACACTTTGACAAATAAGAGAGTATAGTAAAGTCATTATCTCTACATTACACCTTGATGTATATGAGGATCAGTAAAAGACATTACCTATTTAAATAAAAAATTACTATTTTCATTTTTGAATACTGGAGAAAAGAATTATATGAAATATTTTTTTATTAGTTTTAACACAAAATTGTAGCATTTTAAACTGTATTTCTTTTTTGTATTTCAGTTTATATTTAGGGATTTTTAAACACGGAGCCACATTCCTAAGCCCTCTCCCCACTTTTTCAAATTTTGAGACTGTCTTGCTAAGTTGCTTGAAACCACACTAAGTTGCTGAGGCTGAATTTAAACTTCTGAAAGTACTCAGTTTCCCAATTTTCTTGGATTACAAGCATGGACCATCCTGCCCAACTTATAGTGGATTCTTTACCTATATGACTTGGGTGAATACATGAGGCTTAAAATGCAGCTACATGAGTTTGAGTCGTTTCACTGGTAAAAAAAATACTATAATTTGTATTGTAATAGGAGACTCAAAATGGTACTAGATAAACCTATTTTTTTTAATCTGCCTCTTTATTCATGGTATTCTAATGATTTTAATCTAGTCAGTTCAGACCATTTCTGATTAATGAGTATCATCAAGATGGAGCCATGTATTCAAATTCCCTCTATAATCAATAGCAATTCTTCCCATTAAAACTCAAAACATTTTCATAGAGTCTTTGTTATATTTTAAGGAGCCACTCTTGCTTTTGTTTAGCAAAACAGAATCAATTCCACACTGTTGAGTCCCAAAGTAAATGGCAATACATTAACCTAAGCACCGTGAGGAATATAAGAAATACAAGATATCACCTTTGAAATATAAAAAAAATAAGAATCATAAATGCTAAGCCATTACCATCTAAACTATACCAGGGCTTATAAAATGTAATCTTAGATGTTCTACTCACTCTTATAGTAAGAAGCCTTAGACTCAAAGTCATTTTTTTTGTTGTTATAGTCTATTTTATAATGCTATAGAAAAATACCAGAACCAGGCAAATGTATAAAAAGAGGTATAAATGCATAAAAATATTTTCTGAGGGGCTGGTGTTTCGGCTCAGTGGTAGAGTGCTTACCTAGCACATGCAAGAATCTGGGTTCAATCCTCAGCACCACATTAAAATAAATAAATAAATAAAATAAGGTATTCTGTCCAACTACAACAAATAAACAGATAAATAGATAAATAAATAAATATTTTTTGAGTACATACTTCTGAAGATTTAAGTGCTCTGTACCAGAATCTTCGCAGCTCCTGTTACAGCCCCTTCACCAGCATTACACATGAGATGGAATTATGGTTAGGGCTCATTTGAGAGGTAGAGAGAACATAAGGACACAGGAAGTCAGAGAAATACAGTAAGAAGACTTGCTCTTTTTGTAACAATCTGCTTTAATAGGAACTATCTTGTGTCCCATGAAAATTTCATTAACTCTTTCAAGGGCATCTCCCCCAATGATCTAACCACAATCTACTAGATCTCACTTTTTACACATTCTACTATTTTCCAACTCTCTCCCCTTGGAAACCAAGTTCCCAACACATGAGTACTTGAGGGACATACTCAATTCATAATGAAAGTTATATGAGAAAGACAATGGTAAAAATGAGACATAGAATGTCATTTCTTTGTACTTATAAAGATTCTAGATTGCTGGGAGCCATCAGCCAAGTAGGTATGACAAATTTCTTGCCAGCTTACTCCCATGTTGTCTAGTGGAAGGACTTCTGAAAGGTGACCTTGCTCAAGGACCAGGGCAGGATCCGTGTTTAGGGTGTTCCCCCTTTAGAATAGGGCAGTTTAGCATAATAGGAGAGTAGGGTGTTTCCCCTTTAGAATAGGGTGGTTTAGTAATAGGAGATTAGGGTGTTCCTCTTTTGGAATAGGGCGTATCCTGCTGCTGAGTTCCTCTTGAGTGCTTAGGGTCAGACAGTATTTTTTTGAGAGACAGAAGCCCATGCGGTGTGGATTTAGGCAGGAGTGGATTTGGGCGGATTGGATTTGGGCAGAGAACGGAGTGGATTTGGGCAGAGAACGTGGATTCCCCCAGAACGTGTTTGTAGACGGCCGGTGTGAGTTCGGGAATAAAGAATTGCTGTTTGAATCTACAAGCTGTGTGGAGACTCGTGATTTGTGCCCAGCCGAGAGACTGCGGCATTTGGTGGCCCGTACGGTCCTGGCTATACCTCTACCTCTTTTAAACAATTTTGCTCATCATTTGGTATTACTCATATAACAGGAATTCCATACAATCCACAGGGACAAGGCATAGTTGAAAGAGCTCATCAAACTATTAAAACGTACTTACTAAAACAAAAAGAGGGAATTGGAAAGGGGTATATATCCCCCAAAGATAAACTTAAAATAACACTTTTTACCCTAAACTTTTTAAATTTGGATTCATCAGGACTTAGTGCTGCAGAAAGGCATATGTATCCAAAAAAATGTGCATAAGCCTAAAGTTCTTTGGAAAGATATTCTAACAGGACAATGGAAAGGTCCAGACCCAGTGATTGTCTGGAGTCGGGGCTCTGTTTGTGTGTTTCCACAGGGAGAACAGCAGCCGATTTGGATTCCAGAAAGACTAACTAAAGCAATTTCTACTAATCGAAAAGAAGATGATTTGACTCAAATCCATAACAGCTGATATCCAGAACTCCAGCTTGGCCATTCTTACATCTGCAACAGTGATTAACAAGGATGCTTTTTTCAATATCTATTTTATTATTGCATTTTTCCCACATCATAAGGTTCTATTTTTATTTTTTGAGCTCATACAAACCTAGGTTAATGTTTTTTTGATCAGTTTTATTTTTTGACTGTGGAGTTTTTAAACATTGCAATGGAGATTTCACCTAGGTAAAGCTAAAAGGCCTTTGTTATTATCTTATGTGTTGTACGTTTGTTTGCACATTTGTGTTTTGTGTTGTATGTCTGTGTGTGCGTATTTCATATATGAGGAGCGCTCATGAGAAAATGGATCCGAATTATTTTTTTTTTATTCACGTGATTTAAATGGCTTAATTTAAATTAGGTAAACAGCTGTTAAAGATTGTTTTTAAAGGTGCTTAACATATCTGCTTGTTTACTAATTTAAATCAGGTAAACAGCTGTTAAGGATTGTTTTTTAAGGAGGTTAACAGATCTGTTTGTTTACTTTCACCTTTCCTTTTCATTATATTTAATAATTCTTTTCAGGATAATGTCTTTTTTAGCATCATTGCCAGAATTCCTATCTTCATCCCAATGAATATAACTCAACAAGTATGCTCAATCAAGGAGTCAACTTACTTTGGGAGGAAACGGACTTTGGGAGGAGACGGACAGATTGATAGATTCCTCCCCTTTGACGTTTAGTGCAGCAAATTGTGGTAATGCTGGCATATCTTTGCTGATGGTGTCACCAGTGATCTTTGCTGATGGTGTCACCAATGATGCAATTTTTCCAAAGGAACTGTCAATTGGCTTGGTGTCGTGGCATTTCTGTATCCTCCTCCCTTCTGCTAGTGATGGTCTAAATTTGGGGGCCAATGGCTATATGCTGGACCGGCAGTCAGTGACGGGTATGATCCAATTGCAATGGTATCAACCTAAGACAGGAGGCTGACGCCTAAAGGTCAGTTGCCTAAAGGTCAGTTTTCCCATGACGGGTAAGAACCATATGTTGAATTGGACAACCTACCAGGCGCGGTCCTTAAGCCACATTAACCTCACTCCCCCACTGGCACCAAGGCCAAATTTGGGGGCCAACAGAGGTGAGGCAAAGAACCTCACCCCCCCACTGGTGCATAGACCTATCCACAAGTATGGCTGTATGCTGGACCGGTAGTCAGTGACGGGTATGATCCAGTTGCATTGGTATCAACCTAAGACAGGAGGCTGACGCCTAAAGGTCAGTTTTCCAATGACGGGTAAGAGCCATATGTTGAACTGGACAACCTACCAGGCACGGTCCTTAAGCCACATTACTTGTTGTTTAATTAATCAGAAGGGGGGAGATGCTGGGAGCCATCAGCCAAGTAGGTATGACAAATTCCTTGCCAGCTTACTCCCATGCTGTCTAGTGGAAGGACTTCTGAAAGGTGACCTTGCTCAAGGACCAGGGCAGGATCCGTGTTTAGGGTGTTCCCCCTTTAGAATAGGGCAGTTTAGCATAATAGGAGAGTAGGGTGTTTCCCCTTTAGAATAGGGTGGTTTAGTAATAGGAGATTAGGGTGTTCCTCTTTTGGAATAGGGCGTATCCTGCTGCTGAGTTCCTCTTGAGTGCTTAGGGTCAGACAGTATTTTTTTGAGAGACAGAAGCCCATGCGGTGTGGATTTAGGCAGGAGTGGATTTGGGCGGATTGGATTTGGGCAGAGAACGGAGTGGATTTGGGCAGAGAACGTGGATTCCCCCAGAACGTGTTTGTAGACGGCCGGTGTGAGTTCGGGAATAAAGAATTGCTGTTTGAATCTACAAGCTGTGTGGAGACTCGTGATTTGTGCCCAGCCGAGAGACTGCGGCACTAGATACTACAATAAAATGCTTTAAAATATATAAATTATTTTAGGTGGAGAATTTATTTTAAAGACAATAGGGAATTCAATTAAACTACTTCTTGAAGAATGAATAAATTTAAATATGACAAGACTAATGGGCTAGGTATATTAAAAGAAGGGAAAAGTCTGTGCAAAAACTCAGTGGATGTATAGTAAACCATGCCTAGGTTTATAAAGAAAATGGTGTGCTTTCTGAATATGCTATATCAAGCCAAATGTGTACTGGCTAGATGTGGTGGCCCTCAAAACCAGAGCAAATATTCATAAGAAAGATGCAGTGGACATCAGTCTCAAGAGCTTCGTATTAAAATATCTGCTTCCAAAGACTACATGATTCTTAGTAAATCTTGGCAGTATTATCTTTCTTTCAATTTCAATTTTAAGCTTTCTATATAGTTGCTGCACCATCTCTTGACCAGACCAATATTTTCTTGAACATCTTCATATATTAATCTACACACTGTCTCACATGTTTGTTTCTAGGTTGTCATGGATCCCTCCTAGTAAATTCTGAGATGTATGAGAGGTTTAACAAGTATAGAAATTTGCTTATGAAAAATAAGCCATGTTGTAGGTGGGAAGTAAAAGGAGAAAAGATGCAAAAGTCCTCATCCAAACTTGTATATGCTGATACTACACAAGGTTATTTCAATGATGTCTGCTTTGTGGTAGAGAAGCATCTTTTCTTATACACTATGCCACAAATTTCATCAAATATGGTTGTTATAGACTTTGAGAACACCCAGAGTTATCTTAGTAATTTCTACATTGAAAAACTACAATTACATTTAAGCAAAACTATTCATTGCAATAAATCTGAAATAGTTCTTTAATATTGCAGAACAGAAAATTGGTGGCATTATTCACTAAATGCCAATATTTTCCAATAACACCTATAGGGGTACTTAACAAAATGGATTGATAATTAAAGTAAAGAGTGAAATGAGACTCAGAAACAACTAATTATGGTAAAAATTATTATTACCTTATTTCAAATACTAGTGTACACTTTTGCTTTTTTCCCAAAAGTTAATTTTTTTAACATTTTGGTATGATATTTCACTTCATTTATGTAACATGATAAATACTATGTTTTTTTCATATGCACTCTCTGATGCAACTCAAATATATTTGCATACCCCAAGACCTTAACAGATTTCTATACACATTATTCACTAGAGAAACAGTAGTTACTTCTGAAATCTATATTGCCCTTTTTAAATGAGGTCTTGCATTTTTTTCAAATATCTGAAATAATTAGGATGATCTTAGTTCTAATTATCATATAGTAAATTCCTGATAAATATTTGTGAAAAGGATGAAGAAATAATAAGAGCATTTATATAATCTGTACAATAGGTTATGTGGTATTTCATGTTTTTAGCTACAACTTATTGAATATTATAGCAATCTTACTATGTGGGTAAGATGTGGGTATGATGAACCAATAATAAATAAAAATTGCATGCTGCATTGTTAGTAATTTACCAAGCAATTTATTTTCAAAAACAGACACTCTGATGTGTGGTATTTATCAACTATGATATTATGAATGAATGAAGTAAAGTAAATGAATAATTGGAACTACATACTTGCTTAGGGTGCCTATAATTCATTGTTAAAAAACCTTTAGCTATGTAAGATTTTAATACTGTATCTCAAGTTGTGACTTAAAGGAATTTTGATAAAATGTGCATTAATAATGCTGAAGTCTTTCATTGAATCTTATATCAGTTTATGAAATAAATATGCTATAAGTAATTTCCTCAATTCTAAGTGTCTTATGTTTTAAGAAACTGTATGGACAATTCAAATTAAAGTTAACATAACTAATATCAAGAGCAGAAGCACCACAGGAAAAATGAAAACAAAGAAATGGGAGATTCCACCATTATAGATGTAATTTTCTCAACATCTTTTCAATGTACCTAAGCCAGTATTGATACCAAAATTAATGAGCAACCTCTTCTCATGCTGGGTGTGCATGATGCTGTTACATAAAATGAAAAGAACTGCTGATGTTTCAGAGATACATCTTACAACAGTATCTCACTGTGTTTGACCGCAGCAAATAGCTTCTCAGTGTTCAAATGGGTAAAAATTAAAAAAAAAAAATTTCAAGTAAAATCCATGTTAAACAATAACAACTGTTTTTTTTCATAAGAAAACTGTCAATGTTTTTTTTTTTTTGAAACAACATGACAATAAACTGTGTCCTACCACATAAAGGAAAGCAACAATTCTTCATTTTATTATTTGAATATGCCAAATATTCTTTGGCAAAATGTCATGTTTTAATTTCACAGGTGTGAATTATATCTGTTTTTCTTTAAATTGCTACTTATTTAATATAAATTTGTTGAAAAATTATTTCTGCATGTGCTAATTAGTGAAATATAGTGAGGAATGAAAGTCATTTAAAGCTCTATGAATTGCAATCTCAGAATGGTAGGAGGAAGCTGTATATAATCATCAGAAACATATTGAGTACTATTAATTTGTTCCAGATATTTATTTCCCTTAGTATCCATATTTCACATAAACTAGTTCTTTTAAATTGAGCTGACTACTATATATCATAGGAAAAGCCATCAGAGCAATCAGAATAAGAAATTTAAAAGAGAAACAATCAAATCATAAACATCTGGTTGAAACAACTAGCCAACTGTTGGATCGTACCTTTTGACTTTACTAAATTCCTTTCTTTTTTTTTTATAATGACTAAGAGTAAGGTACTTCTATTAAGAGCATAACCAGAACAATTTATGGCAATTTGTTTTTCTGAAACATATAAAATTGACTTGCTAACTCAGAATACAATCTATTGAGTATACCTTTTGGGGTAAAAAAAATGTACAACTACACAACATGAATATTGGCCTTTTGAAAAAAAAAGAATGTGATGGTGAAAACCAATTTGGAAAGTTAGTATTGAATATTTTATATCAAAGAAAAAGCAGAAATATTTAAAATACTTTTGATTATTAGATTCGTGTAAAAAAATAAAAGGAAGTGTCCAGGTTGATGTGGTGGTACATACCTGTAATCTCAAAAATCATAGAGTATGAGGCTGAATGATCACAACTTCAAGGCCAGGCTTGGTAACAGAGACCAGGTCTCAAAATAAAATATTGAAGAATTGTGAATATATATGAGTAATAAAGCACCCCTGGGTTCAAACCCCAGGACTATATAAAACTGTAGTTTTCAAAATTTACACCCAAATCAGCAGCCTCCACTCTATCTGCAACTATGTAAAGTTCTAAAAGGAAACTAAATTTAGCCATACCTACTATTAGTTGTCTGATATTGACCATAATTTTGAAATAAATACATGGAAGATCCTTCACAAAGTATTAGGGGTTCCCATTATTTTTTCGAATGGCAATGAGAGAGGGAAGAAAACCAATTTGGCTTATGGGGCCACTTCTTTCTCTTAAGGCCAATGAGTCAAATATTAAAAGGCATTAGTCTTTAATTTATTATCATTTATGTAATCATTATTATGTGATTTTCTGCTTAATCTGCATTGGGCACTTTATTATTTCTGAGTATGAGCATCTGTACAGACCACTACACCCCAGTCTATTATTTAATAGTTACAAGTCCTGTGTTCATTCATCATCAGTTAGTTATTCTATTTTAAAAATAATTATGTGTTGCATTCTTTGTCTACAGAAAATTTATGAAGGTTAAAAACCAGTAATCATTTTCACAAATTTGATTCTAAACTAGTTTTCATCGCAAAACACACACCAGAAGTAAGAATGATTTCTTTCTCTAATTTATTAGCCTTTCTGACATCCAATATCAGGACATGAATGGTGCTCATGGAGGGATGTTCTTACCATCAAGAACAATCAATACTACTTTCTTCTATCGCATCAAATGCTACAAAAAGTGCACATTTTACTGTGTTTCATACGAAAAACTTGACTTTCCATTATTTGTGTTTAGTGTGTTTTTACTTTCTTTTTCATCACTTTGTTTTTCTCTATATTTTGTAATATTCAATTTTGTGTGTGTGTGTGGTGAAGAAAATAGACCACTAGAATCTTCTAACTTTTGCTACATTCAATCACTTGACTACTCACTAGCTAATATTTCTATTAAAGCATCATTTTAAAGGTAAGACTGAGGTATGCTAACAAAACTATTTTCAAGGTCTACTGCATAATCAGCATAACTTTCATCAGCTCTGTAGTTAGAGCCACTGTTTCATCCACAAACTCTGCTTCCTTTGTGTGATTTTTCTTCTATATTGAGTAACTCTCTTTGAAATGAGGCACAGAATACAGCTTTTTAGAATTTTATCATTAATGAAAATCTATTATTATTTATCATTAATGGACAGTCTGCTTCAGTTAAGAATACCAGGTTGAATACTAGTTTTCCTTTAAATCTTGAGGTTATTCTGTATTTATCATCTATAATCCATCATTAGTGATAAGTACTTGGGGTCTATTTATGCTTTCTTGAAGCTGACCATGGTTTTTCTTTTCAGGATATTCTCTTTGTTTTAAGCATAGCTACTTGAGAAATTCTGGAGATACATTTAGCATATTTAAATTTTATTTTCTTGATTATAGCATTCAATCAAAATGGAATATTTCCAGACCAGATTTTCTTTCCAGTATATACATGTAGGAAACTGGGTAAAATATTGAAAATACAATGTTGGTTTTTTAGACACCAAAAACAGGCATAGCAGATGAGTGAAACCATAAGCAATAAGTGCAGACTGGTGAAGTGAACTATAACTATATTTTTAAAATTGTTCTTAATAAGTGCAGTTTGATAAAGTGCTGTTACCATAAGTTTTAACTTATGGGTAAAGGGGAAGTAAGAATAATCAAAGTATACCAGTGAAAGAAAAACTTGAAGTCTGGCACCTGGGAGCAGACTGTGTGGGAAACTTCATGTTATGATATAGAAGAATCCCCCACTTTCCCTTCTCCCTCTCACCCACTTAACCTCACAAGAAACCACAAAGACGCTTAGAATAAAATGTTTCAATTCAATAGTCACACTCTATACAAATACAAAAAGAAGTTAAAATTCAACTGAACACAGAATCTTGTGTGCAAAGTTACGGGGATCTGAAACATCATATAAAATGTTAGGTTAAAGATGATTCTGTGTTTTATTTTTTTTTTTTGTGTGTGTGTGTGTTCTGTTTTTTTCATAGGGTGTGGCTATTCCTTGGTCACCTGAACTCAGCAAAGAAACTGTTTTTTTGATGAAGTATCAGTGGCTGACCTACATTAAATACAGACAAATATTAAAAAAATTTAAAACGCCTAATTATGAAAAAATATATTGCTGCTTTCTCCCTGCACATTTTTCTTTTTAAAGTATTTTTTAAAGTTTTTGATTTTTTTTTAATCTTGAAAAATAGTCAAAAATTTTGGCAGAATTTACAACCAACTGCATAAGGGTCTGGGAAGCTGACAGGCTGGATCAGGGCTGGGAGGAACAGACAGAAAGGGATCTTTCCCTTTGTTACTGGAGGCCAACTATAACTAAAAAGAGGCAAATATCAATAAGTGTTTGTAAACCAGGAATTGATACAGATTATCAAGTTAGTATCAGTTATAAAAAATTCATATACTCAAGAAAATAGAGAAATCATGAACAGGATTAGAAAAAAATAGGTGTAAATTTTATTTTTAGAAATTTATTGATGATACATAAAAAATAAAGATGAATTTTATATTTTCACTTTAAATGGATGGCAGAGAGATATGTAAGTCAAAAACCCTACTTAAGTTACAAAAGCATAATCAATTGATAGCTTCTACTTATTTTACTCTCTATCTTCCTTGGCATTTCCCCTGAGGTCACACTTGTAGAGTGTGACCAATCACTAAGCAAAAAACTAACCAAGAAGTTAGTCATGAACCTACACTCTTTCTCATAAGACCCCAATCAATTTCAGAGCAAAGGTGTGATACAACACCTTTTCATTTGCTTCTTTGGGAAAAGGTCCCTTTTGCAAATCAGATAGAAAAGTAAATTGGCCAACCTCTATCAAAATATTACTAGAAATAAATATGAGTTATCTTCATTTAGAAGTAAACTGAAATAAAATAACACCATTGTACAGCATCTTTCAGGGTTAGCCTTTAAAAAAATGGAAAAAAAAAAACTCTTTCTAAAGAGCAGAATACTTGGCAGCACACTTCATCCACACTTTCATGTAGAAAAAGAAGTTACCTCAGGTAAGAAGGTACATGAACTAATAGAAAGAAATCAAGACTTGGTCAAGTGTCTAGAAGGAACTTTTGATGACTATAAAATTTGGGGGGTACAGTAATAAGGATGCATCTCTGAGAGAGTCAATGCAGTGTTAATATCATGGAATTTGATGCTATCACATACCAAAGCACATACATCATGGACAATGTACAAGACAACCAAGTTGACAACTGGTTTTTTTTTTTTTTTTTGCTTTTACAGATAATAAATGCTAAGCAAGCATCACTAATAAAGTATCAATAGATCATGCCTAAAATTGAATCAGACCACATTTAACAAAAATAAAGATATTACTATTGTCTATGACCATGGTATCCTCTGTATTGTCATCTACAAAAGAAACAAAAAGCTACTGGCATGGTAGGATATTGGAAAATGTGATGGTGTTGCTAACACTTGTTAAATTTCACATCATATCAGATTGTGCTACCAAGAGATAGACTACATAGATTCAGGAATCAGTGTGTCAAAGTTGAAGAGTCTTCACTCATGATCACTTCGATAAATTGGCAATTATATTTTCTTACACCATTCCTCTGCAGCCTGCAGTTTTAGAAATTCTAATTATTTAAGAGAACACTTTTCCAACAGGATGTTGAAGAAGATTCCAAATAAAATTTAAACTGCACCTGAGAACTTTAAATTCTATGTACTAAGAAAACACAAAGGAACAGAAGAAATTACAATCCTAGCTAGGTCACTTCACTCTCCTTACCAGAAGGACATTTATTCCATGTTGCAATAAAGACAAAAATCAGATGATTCAATCTGAAAACAGATGATCCTATTTTCTACTTTTTAGTACTCACTTGCCCTACAGGAATGGTTAAAAAAAACAGTGTTGTATTTGTTTCTTGAGAAAATTATGGTGAGCAGGCTCAAATGATTTGGGGAAGAGTATGAGTTTCACTCACTCAGCTAAGTTATAAAGATCAAAAGAAGTATTTTTAAGGGATTTAAAATGAACAGCAGAAAAGACATAAGATGACCATTAATTTGATATTCAGTTTACACAGATGTCAAAACTGTAATTAATTGCACTGTCTTCCCTTTTTATAAGGAATACAGTCTCACTAGTACCATAAACTACGTACAGAACTTAGACTGAAAAGTGAATTTTTGAGGTGTCACTATAGGGAACTGTTTTTTTATGGCACCATTAGGACTGAAGGATTCATTTCCCAGACAATTGTTGAAAGTGGTCTTTTCAAAATACTTTCAACAGTAGAAGAGAGTTTTTCTGGTGATGACCATTCAAGGCTTTCTACACTAAAGACTATTTGAGACTCATGTAAATCACAGTCCATGTCTCATGTAGAAATACAAATGAGAGTGCAAGACAGCCCCAAAATTTCACTTTGAGTAAGCAGAAGCCTCCTTTGAGATAAGACTGCAAACCCAGATTCTGTGATGGTTCCTTCTCTTTATTTCCATTGTGCTGATCTGAAGCACACTCACTTATGGACTTCCAAGATGCCTAGTCATGGTCTTAATCTCCCTCCTGGGGAGACCTAATTAGAACTCAAATGCATCCTTCATCTGCTTCCAGACTTTCTGTTTTCCAAAAGTTCTTTGAAGTCTTTTGTCACTGGAGATCACCTCCTCTGTTGATGTGGTGTTTATCTCATTTTATGTTTCTCTTTGACTGTTACTTTAATTCATTGTGGGTAAAATAGACTTGTATATATGAAAATCCAGATCTCTAGGTAAAATAGTTAGCTGAGTTTATAGGCTTATAGTCAAAAATATTTAATACATTTTATTATGAATTTAGATCCATGATTAAAATTGGAGGAAATAAAATACTTTATAAGGATGTAATTCTGCACTACAAAGTTATCATTGTTTTTCACAAAGGATAAGAATTTTATAAGATAACATAGCACCAAGAAAAAGAATCACTATTTTTTATATATAGTTGTGCTTGAAAGAGAATAATAATGTCACCATAAATTGATGATATAATATAAAAGAGAAACCTTTATGACCAATTCTGTTTATTTTTGACAAAATATATTTGAAGCAAAAGTTCAAAATCCATGAATCTCCTCAAAATACTATAAAGATACAGTGAATAGCATTTCTTCACAAATCATGTAATTTTTGTGATATTATCTAAATTTTCTAGACATAGATATAGAAGCTAAATACATTAATATTCTTTCTCAAGGCACATTTATTTTGAAGCATATTTCCTTAAATCTACAAATGCAATTAAATTTTATTTATCATACACAGATCAGTACATCAAAAATGACCAAATACCTGGAAAGAATTTCATTGGCATATTTCTATCTTTTAAACAATAAGGTCTAATATATCTTCTACATTTTCAGTGACACATAATTTTTAAATTTCAAGTAAACTTCTCCTTTAGGATCAAAATGCACATTCGGCATCCTGTAGGCTTCTAGGATTTGGGATTCTGTCTCATTTTTCAAGTCTGGGAAGTTTTCTCGTATTATTTCATTGAATAGATTGCTCATTCCTTTGGTTTGGAGCTCTATACCTTCCTGTATCCCAATGACTCTTAAGTTTGGTCTCTTAATGTTATCCCATATTTCTTGGATGTTCTGCTCATGGTTTCTTAACAGTCTTGCTGAGCTGTCTATGTTCTTTTCGAGGTGAAATACTTTGTCTTCATTGTCTGATGTTCTATCTTCTAAGTGTTCTACTCTGCTGGTAGTATTCTCAATTGAGTTTTTAAGTTGGTTTATTGCTTCCTGCATTTCTAGGATTTCTGTTTGTTTGTTTTTTATAACCTCTATCTCCCTGTATAGTTGATCTTTTGCTGCCTGGATTTGTTTGTGTAATTCATTGTCGAAGTAATCTTTCATTGTCTGATTTTGCTGTCTAATGTCTTCCTTGAGACTCCAGATCATCTGAAGCATGTATATCCTGAATTCTTTATCTGACATTCCACCTGCTGCAGCTGTTACCTCTTCTAAAGTTGAGTTGACCTGCATTGCTTGTGGTCCTTTCTTTCCTTGTCTTTTCATATTGCTTGCGTTTCTTTCTGCTTGGTGAAACTGTTGAGTTTTTGAAAAAATTTTCCCCCTATATATTTATATTGCTCTTGTATAGTTGAAAAGTCTCCCTTGCAGGGTTGGGCAGCGGTCTGCCTACCTTGCAGGCACGGGCGGTGGCTCTGCTCTGCCCCTACTCCAATTGCGGTGATGTGACTACCGCTCCGGCGGGCCGCTGGGCCTTTCTCGGGCGCGGGCGAAAGCTCTGCTCTGCCCCTACTCCAATTGGGGTGATGTGTGTATCACGCTGGCAGGCCACTCGGCCTGATACGCTGGTCGGTTGCAAGTCTTCCTACCTTGGAGATGTGGGCGCCTGCTCTGCTCTGCCCCTCCTCCAATTGGTGTGACATGTCTACCACACCCATGTACCGCTGGGCCTGTTCCGGGCGCGGGCGAAGGCTCTGCTCTGCTCCTACTTCAATAGGGGTAACGTGCCTACCACCCCGGCCGGCCTCAGGGCCTGTTCCACCGGTCGGTTGCAGGTCTGCCTACCTTGCGGGAACGGGCGGCGGCTCTGCTCTGCACCTACTCCAAATCGGGTGACGTGTCTATCGTGCCAGCAGGCCACTGGGCCTGTTCCACTGGTCGGTTGCAGGTCTGCTTAGCTTTCGGGCGTGGGTGGTGGCTCTGCTCTGCCCCTACTCCAATTGGGGTGACGTGTGTACCACTCCAGCAGGCTGTTGGGCCTGATCTGCCGGTCTGTCACAGGTCTGCCTACCTTGCAGGCATAGGCGGCAGCTCTGCCCTGCCCCTCGTACCACACCTGAGGACTGCCCTGATCTGGGCACGAAGGCTCTGCTCTACCCCTACTCCAGTTGGGGTGACCTGTGTACCATGCTGGCAGGCCTCTGGGTCTCATCCGCTGGTCTGTCACAGGCCTGCCTACTTTGCGGGCGTGGGTGGTGGCTCTGCTCTGTCCCTACTCCAATTGGGGTCATGCCGGCGGGCCGCTGGGCCTGTTCCAGGAGCGGGCAGCAGCTCTGCTCTGCCCCTCTGGCTTGATGACAAAGTGAGAGAGACTCGGGTGTTTGTGACTCACTTTCTTTACCACGAGACCAACTGTTTGTGTCACCGCTGGTATCGATGAAGTTCTCTCCTCCGCTGCTTTCTGATGACATCAGATCTCTGCCGTGTTGGTATCCCACGGGAATGGCAGCATTTTGTCTCCTTTGCCGGCTGACCAAAGCAACGGGTGAGTCCTGACCGGTCCTGACAAGCCCCGTCTTCTGCGATGGAAATCCTTCCTCTAGCTTTTGGAGCACCCCAATTTTGCTGGAAATTCCTAACAAGATAGCTTTTAGCCTTTCTAACTCGTCATTCTCCTGACACAAAGATGCGGTACACGGGGGTAATGCACTCCCTTCGCCGCCATCTTCTATTCTGTCAAGTATTGATATTGTGATATCTCCTGTAGTTTTATTGCATGGAGTAGCTGATTTTTTCTTAACTGGATCTGTAGTTCTTTGTATGTATTTTTAATATGATTTTAAAAAAGTGGTTTATAGACTTGTGTACATGTTCTAAGTGATATCTCCCTTCTTTCTCAGTTATTTTTGCATGGATCAGGAATCAATAAGTCCTTACTGTTCTTGTTTTATCTTCTTGACAAAATACAAATGCGCTTATAGGAAATGTTTCTCTTGAAACTGAAATAGCAATCAATTCATCACCTCTTCATGTGTTCCAAATGGTAACAAGATATCTGCATTGGTAGCAAATCATAATTGATTATATAAATTTAATTTAGAGTAACATGTTTACATAAACTTTGTGAGAATAGCCAAGCTTTCTGTGTTTATTAATTTCTCCTACAATAACAGTAAGGGTGGTGATTATTGCATAGGAAGAAAAACTCTGATATTCAATCATTCTTTTGGGTGATAACATACAACTGAATTTTTAACATGAAGTAATTTCCTCACAGGATAACAAAGAAGAAATAAATTTATAACCTGCACTTTATTGAAGGTAATAGCTTTTCTACAAGGGGTGAAACATTTTATTTTGTTTTTATTTTCTTAAAATGACATAGACTAATTCTGAGAATGTACTTAAGCACTTTATTTATTTATATATATTTTTGGATGTTGATGGGTCTTTATTTTGTTTATTTTGTTTATATGCAGTACTTAAATGAAACCCTGTGCCTCACACATGCTAAGCAAGTGTTCTACCATTGAGTCACAATCCCAGATCCAGGCACAGACACAGGTCACAGGTCTTTCAGCTCTTTCTTGATGTGTAGAATTTCTCACCCATGCCTCTGCTGTCTTGATCTAAGTATCCATACATTTTCTTCACATTGATACAGTGATTTGATGCACTTACAGAATACCATTTATGCAACAAAACAGCATGGTTTACAACTTAAATCAATTTTAAGCATTCAAGCTAATTAGAGTCATAAAGTTATAAGAATAGGGCCTTTTAATCCACTGGTATATTTAACTATTTTAGATGGTTGGGCTTTTTATACAAAAAGTCATGCAGTAGTCCTGAAGAATATTTGGATTGAAACAGGTGAAAAATAATGGTTGAGGCCCACTGCTCTTTTGTGTTTCACTAATATTAATTCAGAGACCATTAGGAGCAGCACACTAGCTGAGATGAATAAAGATGGCCAATTTCAAAGAAAATCATATTTTATATAATAGAGGACCTTTTAGATCACATCAGGTAGACTCTTTTGGAAAGCAAATGTGTAAGCCATGCAGTTCACAAGACATGACATGGATCATCCAAATTCCACATGGCTTGTGAGGCCTCTGTTTGGCAGCAGAAGACCCTCAACACTGGCTCCCACAAAAGAGATTCCTGCAGTCCAATATTGGGATTAGAAAATTGTAGTAAACTATGGTGAAAGTAATTTTGAAGACAGATGCATTCTGTTTGTTTCCAGAAAAAAGAGTAAGAAAAATATGAGTTAAAAACTCCTTTTCCATGAAATCCTATTTGTTTTGCTTTGTGAGCATACCCTATAGAAGAAAATAGAATTCTGACTGTGAGGGGAAATCTGGACCTCCAGTGATTGTTATAGAAGAATAGGAAATGTTGACACCAAGGGTATGCTATCAAATACTTAGCATAGGACTGCCTACTTCTTTGAGAGAAGGCTCTGTGGTAAATATAAAATGCTGATCAAATCTTTTCTTTTGGTTTCATTAAGCCAAAAGTTTTATTTGATGTTTGAGATCCATTGTGCTTTGAAATACAATCTTCTTAGCATCCCTGCCCTAGGTTTTTATGAAAGGTGATTTAGCGTACTGTTGTGGGCTCACATCCATTTCTTCTTTTTATGGGAAACATTTTCTACTTAAAAAAAATGAAAATGGCCAATACTCTTTAATAGGGAATTTTATTCATCATTGAGTGGAGGCTTTCTTAAAATATTTTTATTCAAACACATATTTTTTTTTGAGAGAGAGAGAGAGAGAGAAAGAGAGAGAGATTTTTAATATTTATTTTTTTAGTTTTTGGCGGATACAACATCTTTATTTGTACGTGGTGCTGAGGATCGAACTCAGAGGCGTGCGCATTCCAGGTGAGCACACTACTGCTTGAGACATATCCCCAGCCTCTTCAAACACACCTTTTATTTAAAATATAGAAATGACTGGCTTTACAAAGCCAGTTATGTAAAAAAAAAATTCAGACACTTTAAAATAAACAGATCACTCACATTATATTTTCTACAAAAATATTTTATTTACCATTATATTTAGAAAAATATAAAAGAATCAAATTATTTCACATACATATAAAAAGTTAACCTTAGATTAAACATATATACATTTATACATAGTGTTCTAGAGTGCACATGCACATACATATTCTAAAATATATATAAGATTTCATCGACTTGGAGAAAAATTTCAGGAAGTATCTAGTATTGATATTATTTAATACACTTTCCCGAATAAGTAATTACAAAATCGTGTCTAAACTTGTGAGAAATAGTTTCATATGTTATCTTTATCCCCCCAAAAATAAGTTTTCATAGATTTATCAGAGGATACATAATCTGTCATTCCTCACGGTCTTATCATGCATTCACTTCTTTTCTTATTTTTAGCATGGATTCTTTAGTACATTAAGACTTCTTTCTTCATTTGTATATTTAGTTTTTCACTTCTAATATTTTGTTTTACTTTCTTAATCACTCTTTGTATTCTGTCTTTCTGCATCTCACTCAAAGAATAGATTTAAATGAGACAATATATTATTTTTTAATAAATGAATATATTTTAGTTGCTTCAAAAGTATTTGCTTTTTTTCATAATATGTTATAGTTATTCTTGAGTTTTACAAACTCCATAATGGAATATATACAACATTTCAACATATATAAACATGCTTTTTTATTTTTGTATTTAAATATTTGATTTCCTCTGAATTTGCTCACAATCTTTTATAACATAATTTTTAGATTTTATTCTAATTTATTATAAAAGACAGTAGAATGCATTGTAATTCATATTACCCAAATAGAGTACAATTTTTCATATCTCTTGTACACAACAGAGTCACACCATTCATGTCTTCATACATGTACTTAGCATAATGAAATCCATCTCATTTCATCACTTTCCTATCCCCATGTTCCATTTCTTTCCCTTCCTCCACACTGCCTTATCTATAGTTTTTTTCTCTTCCTCCCATGCTTCTCCCTCATTTCCATTACATATCAGAAATTTTATGTCAGAGAAAACATTCAGCATTTGGTTTGGGGGATTGGCTTACTTCACTTAGCATAATATTCTTCAGCTCCATCCATTTACTTGCATATGCCATGATTTCATTCTCTTAAATGATGAGCATTATCCCATTTTGTATAAAAAGAACATTTTGTTTATCAATTCATATACTGAAGGGCATCACAGCACACTACATGAATGCAGCTACAACAATGTTTATACTACCACAATTTAAAAAATGATTTTACTATCAGATTATAAATGCTTTTTCTAAAAATCTGATATAAAGGTATAAAAACTCTACATTGTTTCTAATGAACATTGTGGATGTTGAAGGTGTTGAATATTTTCTTATATATGTATCATCAGAAATACTATTATTTCTACTAATAAAATGTTTCTAAAATGAAAATATTAAATGGAGAAGCCAATAAAGTAATAGCCTTGCCTCATAATGTATTAGGTGTAAGACTTTGTGAATATTATAGTATTTTTTAGGTGTAAAACCTTAACTAGATTTCATTAGAATCTTAGCTTTTCTCATTTAGTAACTTTATAAACTATGATATATCACTTAACTCGGGAATTCTCAGTTTGCTTATCTGTCAATCATTAATAATTGCTCTCAGTTTTTTCTGGAAAATTTGAACATGCCCAACATTGTTTTCTTTTTCTTTTTTAAAAATATTTATTTATTTATTTATTAAAGAGAGAGAGAGAGAGAAAGAGAGAGAGAGAGAGAGAGAGAGAGAGAGAGAGAGAGAGAATTTTAATTTTATTTTATTTTATTTTTTTTTAGTTTTTGGCGGACACAACATGTTTGTTTGTATGTGGTGCTGATGATCAAACCCAGGCCACACACACTCCAGGCAAGCTCACTACCTCTTGAGCCACATCACCAGCCCTGTTTTCTTTACTTATATGTTATAAAAGAAATTTTCAGAGTTCTCTAAAGTAAAGTAGCCCTGAAAAAAAGCAAGCGCTCTATACAATGTAGACATGCAGTGGTCATAACTTTTGAGATCAGAACTACATGAACCTTGGTTTCGTATACCCCATAAATTCAAGTTTTGTAAACAAGGGATAAGACAATGTTTTGTACTATGAAGAAGACCTCATAGCAGGACAGGTAGACACTGCAGTCACTTATCCCCATGAAGTCCCAATATAAGATCCACTTATCACGTGCACCACATTTTCAAAAAACATCTCATTACATCAAAACTGGTATATGACATGTAACCTCACTAAAAGTCTCACCAAGCTCAAAAAAATTTGGACACCATACATCGGAGGGAGGAAGCCAGGATCCGATCAAACAGAAACTGCTTGCATTAAGACCTGTAGCCACCTTGGTGATGTAGCAAAACACAAAGAAAAATGAAAGCATGAGTTTTGGTGTTTAGAGATAAGTGTGCAAAAGGCATATTTGTTCTAAGACAAGGAAGCAATGTAAACCATAATTGTAACTATACACTTATAAACCACAATTTTAAACAAAAGGATAGAAAACAGGCAGAAGTATCAAATTAAAGAACAGGATAGAGTTTTTAAGTCATAACAGAAGACTTGACAATCCTTACCAAAGGGGTGAAGATGTCCAGAAATTTTCCTTTATGAAGGTAATTTGTGGAAGGAGTGAGTTTTTCGTTTCTGAAGAAAATTTTGGCAGAAAGTATAGAATAATAGAAGGAATAGCAAAAACACAAAAGTCACAGAAGGAAGCTAGAGTCTAGTAAGATGTTCAGTTATAGGGTTGGGGATATAACTCAGTTGGTAGAGTGCTGGCCTCACATACACAAGGCCCTGGGTTTAATCCCCATTACCACCAAAAAATAAGTTCAGTTACTAATTTTTATTGTGTTTATCATGATGTCATTTAGAACTATTATTAGTATTATTATTTAAATCAGGAATTGAACCCACAGGTGATTAACTACTGAGCCAAACATCAGCTCTTTCTTTTCTTTTTTCTTTCTTTCTTTCTTTTTTGTTTTTGAGACTTAATCTTGCAGAATTTCTGAGACTGGCTTTGAGCTTGCAATTCTCATGCCTTAGTCTCTAGAGCCAACCAAGATTACAGGCATTCGCCACCATGCCCAGCTTGGAATTTTTTTAAGTTATTTTATTTTTATATATCAGGACTTCATCTGACAATGATTGTATTTTCTTTTGCTAATGTTTTGAATAGAATCTGTGCCTTATACCACAAATAACCTAAAAACTCACTCTTTATGTAAATATGATATTATCTTGGCGTGAGTGGAATGACTCTACAGTTCTTTAAGTGACTCCCTAAGTATCATCAAGCATAATGTAAAATCTTTGATATTGTTCCATAAGAAATTTGGAAAAGAATGTGGCACATTAAATGTATATTCTAATAAAATTAAAAAGCCTTGAAAAATATGTCCCAGATACTTGTGCTTTAATCCATTATGAGTAATGTTTTAGACTGTATAGTTGAGAAAATAAATGTTGTTTAGAACCCCACATCTCAGTGATTTATTTAATCAATGTTTATTTCCCACTCTAAAAGGTCTAAAGTGAACAAAATCTAATGGTCAGGCAGGTATACTGTGTGGCTTACATCTGAGATAGTTTTCAGAACTCTGGGGTTCCTGCATTTCATGGGTTTTATCAATCATTTTTTCTCTACAATTTGTTAGTATCACAAGAGTACGTGTTTCCATCAAAAATATCCACCTTAGTCTCCCAGACTTTAGAAATCTTCACTTTGTGATGGTGTGCTGTGGGAGAGGCATTAGCTTTCAGAATCAGTTTCAGCCTTCAGCACAGTTCTTTGTGCTACTTGCCATCTTGAAGTATTTTTTTCCAGCAAAAAGTATGCTTAGAGAGTTATGTTGTGTATGGAGATAAACTTGAATTTTTATTTAACTTACCTCTTGGCTGACTCATGTCTCTTAACCAGTGATGAATTTCTATTAATAATTTTGCATGAATAATAAATGAAAAGGTATATTTAATAGAATAAAATTATAAGTAAAAATAGAATGAGCCATTACGCCTTCATTAGGATTGCCAAATGAAAAAGAAATTTAATGTAGTTAAAATATTTGTAATTTAAAATTATTGTACTTAAAAAATTATAGCAAATACGGTAACTTTAAAACTGTTTCTTTATCTTAAAATATATAATTGAAACTTTATAACTTAAAGATTGTTTTTTCAAACCTGAACTCAATGAATCACACCTCACCAGGTGCAAAACTCAAAAATGAAGGCAGAGAATTTGTATATTAAGAACAAGTTTAATTTTTTTTTTTAAATAGATGGCCATTATAAAACCTGAAAGATAATGTTGAAAAGATCCTTCAGAATGAAAACAGAAGATTAGACAAGGACATTAAATTTTCCTAACATGATTCTAAAATGAGAGAAATGAGATATAGAAAAGGAGAGCTAGAACATGAAAAAATAAAATTTGGTTTAAAACTAAACACACAAGCCAGTTAAGCTTTCTTTAAAATAGGAGCTAAACATAAAGACCATGGTGTCTACACAGAATTTATATCCTGTTATATTACTGTGTCTGTGTTTTAAACAATTTCATCTGTTGCTTTATGAATTTTTAAAAATGACTGAATTCTGTAATGGAGTCCTTTGTAAATTACCTGATAAATGTTGAATAAGAAAAAGTTATCTACCATATCTAGAAAGGCATTAAAATTAATTAATCTATAGAACTAGAAGTAAAAGTGTCCCAGAAATGAATGTAAATTTGCTAGTTTACATTTAACTTATGGATTCTTACCATGTATCCATTAAATTATAAGATTTGAAGAAAAATATTTTAAGACAGTTTGTACTAGTTATTTGTCTTGGCTAAGGGAAGTCAGACCTCTTAAGACCAACTCCATTCCTCTTTGATATACCCCTAAATGCTGTGTGGTCCTCCACTGGCTTTGGCCTTGTTTTTCAGTTCCTACTCTTCTGTAGCACTTTTTGTTCTGACATTATTTAAATAGTGCTCTCATTCTGGGTGGTTCTACACATTCTGTATTATCAGCAACAAGCACAGGGTAATCATTAATTATTGAAGAAATACGAAGGCAAATTACTTCTAAAAATAGATAAAGAGAGCTAATTATTTTCTTTAACTTTTTTAAGACCTAAATATAATTACTCAAAAACTTGTTCTTCATTTTTTTTTTGATGTCACACTGGAAAGACATGAGAGAGACACATGGACAGACACAGGGGATGTATAAAATTTTCTGAGGTTAAACCTTGTTGTGCAAACCCATTTCTCATGTATTTGCTTAAAATTCTGACTTCTTTTCTCTAATATATAAAATCATTAAGATTTGGTAAATTAGAATGCTTATTAGTTTTGACTTTACATCAAAATTGATTGATATTTTCTTGCCAAGAATTTATTTATTTCATGATCCTCAGATTTTTGAGGCTTACTTAATATTCTTATCATCTTTCTCTTATGCTTGCATTACTCAGAGACAGAATTGCTGTATTCTTTCATATGTATTTCTTAAGAGCAAAAACTTCAGAGTATTTGATTGGGTATCAAAGGTATTTTAAATTAATCTCATGGTAAAACAACTCTAAATACTCCTTTCTATGTTTTTACATTTTCAAATTGAGGTTTTCTTCAGAGCATATTTTACTGAATATTTGTGTTTCACAATAACAGACTCAGAAATTTCAGTCACTAAACGCCATTTATTTACTGATATATGTACAATTTGGATTTTTAATTTTGTGCAGCTACAATAATATTTGATAATAATATTTATGATGCTTTCATGAACAAAGGTATATTACAAAAATAGATGTATTTCACTATACCTTAATAAAAATGGACATGTATATGTATCATTATTTAAATGTTTATTTTCACCTCTGGGTATATTTTACCAATATTATTATAAAATAAATCATATAACATTTATTAATTTATGTTTATTTGTTTGTACCATATTTATTTATTATGTTATTGTTGTATACATATTGCTGGTTAAAACATTCTGTTTTTTTAAAGAGAGAGAGAGAGAATTTTAATATTTATTTTTCAGTTTTCGGCGGACACAACATCTTTGTTTGTATGTGGTGCTGAGGATCGAACCTGGGCTGCATGCATGCCAGGCAAGTGCGCTACTGCTTGAGCCACATCCCCAGCCCCAGGTTAATACATTCTTAAAAGGAAAATGCTATTTAATAACCATAGCAATGGTATACTAAAGAGCTTTTTAAACTACTCTTTTAATACATATTTTCTTTTATCTTTCTAAAACCTTCTAGAATGTGTAAATTTACAAATATACACATTGAGGAACAAGAGATCCTATGGCAATAAGTAATATATCAAAGTGTCAAAACCTGATAAATTCAGTGCTAGAATTAAAAGTTTTCCTGAATTGCAGGTCAACGATGTCTCTAATGCAGACAGTAAGCAAAACATTAAAATAACTAAATAACTGTAATTGAAATGATTCAGCAAACTATTTGGCATGGCCATATATGTCATCAATTTTAATCAAATATATATTAGATTTATTTATAATATATAGGTTAATTTATTCCTTTATGATCACTATCTCTTCTTTGAGAAATGACCTCTAGTAAGCAGCCTCATTTGGCCTCAGGATGTGTGTACAGTAAGAAAAAAGTCTCAAGAGTTCTATTATATTCATAATATATTTACATATTCCCAAGGCCTTTCACATACTGGTCAGTCACACACAGCAAGCAATTTGAAAGTTCATGAAGTTTTGCAATATAACATTGTTATCCTTCCAAGCCATTCCTAAGAATTCTGTGTGACTTATTGAAAACATCAAGGAAAATGAATATGTCTTTTTAAACCCAGAACTTGAAATGACACTGGACTCAAGAGATAGAGTTTATGAAGACAGGAGTTATGTGTTATGGCTTCTGTTTATCTGCAGAAGAGCTGTCAAGGTGAAAGGGGTTGTGTGAGAATGGCCTTAGGCCTGAACCTAAGCAACTCTTCTAATGCCAGATTCATGGGACCCCAATAGACCTCCAGGAGCTGAATCTGATGCAGTCACACAAGAGTGTTTATTGTAAGCTCAAGCCTGGACTCACAACCATTTCAGATACAGTGGTCCCAATGAGTGAGTCTTGACCCTTAATTCATTGAGGATTAATAGATTTTGGGGAATATTGTATGCATCACAACAACACATAGCCAATCATTTCACATCACAGAAAAGTCAAACAACAACTCTTAACATTGATTAGCACATTCATTGGCAGGAACAAGTTGTGTAAGGGTGATTGGTTAGTTCAAGTTGTGGATACTTTTGAACCGAGTGGTTTAGGCCATGAGAGGTTGCAAGAGTGTATATGATAAACTTGCCTAATCATGTTACCAATCAACAAAAGTACTGGGAAGGTCACCTAGTGTTTCAGGTATTTTCTGTGTCTCATGCTTTTTGTGGTAGCTAGGGGGTTGCTATGGGTCCTAACCTAGTGTAACTGAGTCAGGATCACTTGGCATGGAAGATCTCTCCAGTTATTTACAGACAAACAACTCAGCAGGGTTAGTATATGCCTAGGAGCACTCTTAGTTTTTCCATGGAAAAAGGTAACTCCCCCCTTTGGACAGGCTTTGCTCTGAGGTGGCTGGTTTCTCAAAAAGGGAGTCACATCAGTTTCTCACTCCATTTAAAAAACTCCATTTTGAAACCTGAGGTTATTATTAGAGGTCAATTTTCACCAGGCACACCCACAGAGCCCTCTAATATGGCCTCAGACACATTACTTGTCCTCACCCTGGTAAACTAAATAAAGTCGCTGGCAGGCTTTCCTCTCCTGATAAGAGTGAAAGGTGAGAATATCAGGATGGAGACCACCAGACCAGTTATTTCTGACCTCAGGGTAAATGAGAAATCTGGTGGCACCTGATAATTACAAGGTGTGGTAAAAAAATAAAAAAATAAAAACAAAATTAGTATAAAAATAGAGCTAATAAACAGTGATTTAGCCAGCCTAAAAAAGTATGTACTCCAGCAGGAGAGCCTGATGTGGACCTACACTGACATCCCATCACTTGCCAAAATTTTCCTATTCTCTGTGTGATCCTCACTGCTCTCAAACTCTATCGCCTTGTCTTGATCTTTCTGAGAGATGCAACTTGTCCCTGTGACCCTCTCCTCAACTGGTCATCCACTCCCCACCAGAAAAAGCCTGTTTTGGTTTGGGACCTGATTACTGCTGTCTGAGTGGGTGTGCATCTGCAGGACATAAAGCCAAAGGCTTGAGAGTTTTGAACTTAGCATTCAGAGGAAATGTCTGTCACTAGCCTGTCATGATTAAATCTGTTTTGCAATGTTCAGAATTAATCTAAAATTGTTTTCTGGGAATTAATTAATCTACAATTGCTTGGTGTTATTTGATTATCTCCACTGCAGAGCCTATCATTAAGGATTGTTGTTTTCTTCATTAGGAACCTATAGAGTAAAGTTGTATTAAGAATTTGAGTGAATAAAGAATTGAAAGGGGCAGAAATGCATGGATATTTTTTATTTCTCCCCTTGACTGCAATGTCACAAATTTGCTCCCTGGAAACATGTTGTTATTATTTTTAAAGTATTAAATTAAGGAATTCTTATCACTAAAGATTATTATTATCTTCAATTCTAAATGTTGAATTTACTTTTGGCATTATCTCTGTCCTTTCACTCTTACTGTTATGGCTATTTACTGGTAATGAGGCCTTGCTTTTCCAATGCTGAAGTATAACACCAGAGAAGCACATGAAGACAAGTTTAGAGTGGAAAGTTGAAGCTTTATTAAAGGACAGCAGAAAAGATTCTCCCTGGAGGAAGAGGGGGGCCCAATGTAGTGGTACCCGCTTTCTCCACAGAAAAGTCCACTTCACCATGGCTGATTTGGGAACTGTCAGCCAAAGAGTCTCTGCAAAATAGTTCAATGTAGGTAAACTTTCTATTTTTGTGCTGCCCTGTTTACTTGGCCACTGGCCAAGGTGCTGGACACCCCCTTACTATTTTCACAAATATATCCAGTATAGTACTTTGAAGGAATTGCAAACAAGGCCTCTGGCCTTGAGCTAGGCTTCACAGAGATGTCTACATTTTTAAGATAAGTTACAAATTGGCTCCATGGTAACAGCTGGCAGAGGGAGGAAGAAAGGGTAGAAGAAGTTCTCCTCTTCTCAAGTGTTGTCCTTGAAGGGTTAACTTGCCCAGACAGTGAAAGAAAAAAGCTGCTTTTATGTGAACTTCTGCACACTGTAAACTTCTGAGCCCCTCTACTTACATGCTGGGTATAAAACTCTGAAATTCCCTGAACTTGGAGGGATTGATTGATAACAGCAAAAGCTGTGCTTTCTGAACCTGGATGCAGCCAAATGAAACTGTTTCTTTCTATCTTCAGTGCCTTGCTTCATTTGTCCCTACAACAAACTAGGACACAGCACTGGAGGGAGTACTGTCACATGTGATGAGTCAGGTTTTGCAAGAGAAAACACCAACTGGGCTGCTATCCCATACATCTTTCCTACTTAGAGTAGCAATCTGACTCTGATTATCACCCCCAAACCTCTCCCCAAAACAAGAGGCCTTTACATATAAGGGTCTGCTGACTGTCCCATGTCAGTCACATGTTATTTGGAAGCCAATGACAGATCCACATGGCTCCACCACAGATGTTTTATCAGACACCTGCACTCCACTGCTCCAAGACCAGTTCCCAGCAGGCTCCAACTCAATTGCATCTCTGTTCTACACCATTTTTATGAATTCCAGTCAATAAAGGAACTATCTGGTTCAGTAATGATTAGCAACAGGAGATCGGATGGATCTCCATTTCAGAAATTCCTGGTCATGAGAATTTCAAATATTCACTATATTTGTCTAGACATCGTTCAAGGATGAAGTAGGTGGCACTGTGGGTCTTGATTCTTTCAGGAATTATTAAGGGGTGAGAAAACTCCATTCAAAAATAATATATATGAGAGAGAGAGAGAGAGAGAGAGAGAGAGAGAGAGAGAGAAATTTATATATATATATATATATATATATATATATATATATATATATATATATATATATATATATATATATTAAATACATGTAAAAGTAGCAATAGATATGCAAGTCCAAATTCTAAATGGAACATATATCATTCAAAGATCACAAAAATATTCATTTGACTCATACAAAATAGGGATAGGAATGTGGCTCAGTGTTAGAGTGCCCCTGACCTCAATCCCTGGTCTCTCTCCCCCCAAAAAAATGGGACTGAGTAAATAGCTCAGCATGTAGAGTGCTTGCCTTCTAAGTATGAGGCCCTTGGGTCAAAACTCAGTACAGAGATTGAGAGAGAGAGAGAGAGAGAGAGAGAGAGAGAGAGAGAGAGGTAGAGAGGGAGAGAGAGATTGAACTTCCATGTAATTTAAATTCAAGTTAGTCCCCCTTCTATTTTTTCCTGCCACACCAGAATAAAAGAGTTTCCTGAAATGTTTGGAATGTTTCTGTGGTTATTTATTTATTTATTAATTTATTTATCATTTACTTATTTTTATTTGGTGCTGAGCTTCGAACCCAAGACCTTGCATGTGATATGTGAGTGCTCTATCACTGAGCCACAACCCCAGGCCCTTCTGTGGGTTATTTTAATGAAATGGTCTGACCATAAATAAGTAAATAAACAAATTAATTAATAAATAAATACACCCTCAATTGATGACCCATTACAGTTTTTAAAAAACATTTTAAATGGGACACATAGACCTCATTTAGGAGAGATTCATTATTTTTAATGTCACCTAATATTATTCTGCTTTTTTCTCATGTGAAAAATCTCAGAATTATAAATTAAAATAATTTAAAAATGCCCTCCAGTTCTTCAAGAAAAACATTAAAAATGATGCATGCATTTGAAATAAAACATGGGGAAATAAGGATTAATAATGCTGAAAGTGAAGTTTTTAGATGAACCAAAATTTCTCAGTTTTCCATGAATCTGGGTGCTTGTTTCATAAATTTTGAAGAAAAAAATTATTTAAGCAAGAAGAAATAGAATGGCCACCATGTTGTATGAAGATTGATATCAGAAAAAAAAATCATTTTTTTGTGCCATCTTAGAAGTTTACTGATGGTTTTGGGCAGAACATGCAGCATAATGCATTTAAAATAGGCTTTGGAAAAGGCATCCTGACTACCATATGGGTTCACTTTTATTCTTTCTGTGACCCATCCTTTTTCCTTCAAATTCAATAAGGAATCACTCCTGGGACAAAGGACTTTGTAGAAGGTGTTCCCAAAGTGGGATTCAAGGTCTTTTACTTTTGAAATAGGCCTTAATGGTGTTCATTAACATCTTTCAGTTAGCCACCAGGTGTCTTTGAGTGAGGCCCATTATCTGCATTACATGGTCATTATTAAACTTATTCTCTGTGAACAGAGAACCCTAGTTTTGGATATGTGAACAGAGAGTTAGAAAACTACGGGTTTATTCTGAGACCTATGGAGAGATAAGCTGAAGTTCTGGATTTCAGGTTTTTGTTCTGGATTTGAGATACTGCTTCTGCTACATTTAAAAATCTCAGGACTCATGAAGAGAATGAGTTAAAAGCCAGCATCATCAAATGTGTGAGGCCCTAAGAACTTCAAAGTGACCCTGTTTCTAAATAAAAATATTAAAAAAGGATGGGAATGTGAATCAGTGGATGAACACCTCTGGGTTGAATTTCTGGTTCCAAAAAGAAAACAACAAACAAACACGCACACGCACACACACAAAAAAAATAATAAACAAACAAACAAACAAACCCTCATGAGTAACAAGCCCTAAAATCAGCAGCCTCTCTCATGCTTGAATACAACAAATGGAGTTGTGGTTCTCTCCTGGTAATTTTCTCAGTCTTCATTATGCATTCTGGAGACATGCTGGAATCATGGGACATGGAAGCCCACAAAGGGCTTTAGAAAAAAGCTGGAAACACCTTACAATTATGGAACAAAATGCCCAGGTTTTCAACTGCTGATCTAAGCCTCACTAGACTAGTCAGAGCGAGGTGAACGCTAAGTTACCACAGAGAGACCCTCTGGCCACAAGACTCTGGAGAGGACCATGAGGACTCCCTAACCATGACTACAAGTTTTCACCATTGCCACTTCTGTCAGTTTTAAGCCACCTTCCTACCCAGTCTCAAGATTAACAAGGCACACTTACCATTTCCTGACTCTCAGGGTTCTCAGTGTTCTCCCTGTGATTTGTTTTCAGTTTCTGTATAGCACAGACACCTGGGCTTGGATCCAGGACAGAAGCCAACAAAAAGATTGAAAAAATGGTGGGCTCCAGACACCAAGGGAACAGAAGATTGTGGACGCCATCCCCCTCATCACTGGCTGCATGAGGGTTGGACAGTTCTCACCTAAGAGACTGATTGGTCAAGGTTTCATGCCCTGCCTCCAACCTGAGCCAAGTGGGTGCAGAATCAAAGACTGAATGACAGGCTGCTCCATTGTCACTGTTAAAAGACAATAGATCAGGGCTGAGGATATAGCTTAGTCAGTAGAGTGCTTGTTTTGCTGATTAAGGCCATGGATTCAATCCCTTGCACTACGCACACACACTCTCCTCCCCCCCAAAAAATAAGTAAAGGACTTTGGGGACTAGGGTTATGGATAAGAGGTAAAGCACTTCTCTAGCATGAATGAGGTACTGGGTTGAACACCCAGCACTGCATTAAAAAGCCACCCAAGAGAGGCTGTGGCTCAAATGGTACAGCACTCCCTGGCATGTGGGGGGCCCAGTTTTGATCCTCAGCACCCCATGTTGTGTCCGCCAAAAACTAAAAGTAAATATTAAAAAAAAGCCAATAAACAAACTACTAATGACATTTGCCAGAAATGAATGAGAACCAAATCTATATGAATACTCTGACCTCCGTCTCTACATTCATGTGTCAATAAGCAAGAAGGTAAACTTCTCTGTGTCTAATCACTAAAATAAGGGGATAGTGATTGTTTTCTTCAGTGGGAAGTGATTAAAAATCATTATTATTATTATGGTACCAAAATACATAAATAAATAAATAAATAAATAAATAAATAAATAAGGAATGCAATCATGTAGGCATGCATAATGAATAAGTACATGGATTCAAGTTTAAACAAAAATAAACATGGTAAAATTTTACTAAACTCCAATAGTTGGTAAAAAAAAAATTAAAGAAACTAAGTGTTAAAATACTTACATATTTACTGGAATACCATGAACTATTATCAATTATGTTGTAAACATTGACAACATGAACATTTAATAAACTATAATGTTATCAGAAAAAAATATTTTTTAAACACTACACTTAACATTATCACTTGCTATATAATAACAGGGAGGCATCATTTAATCTTAATGCCTTCACATTTTAGGGTCTAAGTTTTAGATAGAAGAAGACCATCACTAGTCTTTGGCTATGTGGGCCTACAGATACCTAATGTTAAAAAATCTACAGAATTTACAGTTATTGAATGAATTAATTTGGGAGTATTATGACTATGGGTAATTAATTTTTTCTTTGATTTACCTTTTTTTATAGACTTCACAGGATGTTCTACTTTTGTAATAAGAATATTCCCTTCCAAAAAAAAATTTTAATACAATTAAACGTAAATTAAGACTTGGAATGGATTTACTTTTTAGAAATCAAAAAAAAAAAAAAAAAAAAAAAAACTTCGGGGCTCAGAAGGGAGTATAGTACATGGGTTGAAAGTTTGCATTTTAGAGTTATGCTTTTCTGAGTCTGAATTCTATCTCTGCCTCTCCCACTTAACATGGAACACAGCTCTCTAGACAATGGTGTTGTAAACCTCAAATACAATAGTGCTTGCAAGGTACTTGGCACTCATAGTTAGTTTCAAAGGATAGTTGCTTTTATTATTACCTTAAAATCTAATTTTAATAAAATGAACAACCTACAAACTATTAGATATTTCACACTTTGTACTCTTTTTGACAATAAAATATTTCTAAACCTTTAACTCATACTTGGACCTGGGAAAATACTCACTCAATTTATATTGTATTTTCCACTTAACATATTATTCTAGGGTAGTGAAAAAGGCAACCAGTTCTCATGGCAATGACAAACATGTCTACCTGGAAGTCATCTTTGATACTGGAAACTTGAAACTACTCATTCCTTTAAATAAGAAACACAACCCTTCATTTGAAATACAAGTTATACTATACTCACAAACATATGGACAAAAGTGTTAGGGAATAATTGGTTGTGGTTGTTTTTCCTTTTCTGTGAAGGTGAGGATTAAACCCAAGGCCTTACAATTGCTATGCAAGTGCTCTACCACTGAGGTATACTCCCAGTCCCAAATATATGTATTGCATACAATCTCTTTAAAAAATCTGTTATGTACGTCATTAGTAACAAAATATGCTTATTACAAGATGAATTTTTTTTTCAGAGTAGAAATTAGAAATTTATAAAAGGACAGCAGAAAAGACTTCTCCCGGAGGAAGAAGGGGACCCAAAAGGTGGGAATCCGTGGAAGGGCTGTTCTTTCTCCTTTTTATAGTTTTGGTGATGGAATATAGGTTGAAGGGGTTAGGACACAGGTGGGCCCAATTATCACCTTTTGGGATGGGCTTATCATTTCTCTAGGATGGGCTATCTCCAAATCTGTTGGGGGCTGTTTCCTGAGCTCCATTAACATTTCTTTGAGGTGGACTTTGGCCCAGGGCCTTTTCAGGACTTCATTAACATTCCATGAATTCTCCTGCTTTTTCCCTGAGTCATTCCCAGCATGGCCTCCATTTTAGATTTCACTCGATATTAGACCCAATTTACCTAACTACACTGACTACCTAACTTTAAATCTGGCTTCATTCCCCCCTCTAATTTGGGACCTCCTTACTGCTGTAAGCAAGGGGGGCGAAGAAAATCTTTCTGGCTTCTTCAGGCTGACAAGGGACGGTGTGGGGCAAGCAGTTTGGAATCTCCCTTTAAAAATAGGGTCTATCGAGTGGGTCCATGATAGAAGTCTGATTGAGAAGTAATAGACTGGAAGGCCATTTGAGTGATGGGTGGTCTACAAGAGAAACAAGAATTCATTAGTACTGGAACCAGATTGATGCAGCAATAAATCCCATAGCACAGGAATATGCCAATGAGTATGATGGCAAAGACAAAGACTAACAATGTTTTCCACCAGGAAGTACCAAGAACCAGGAGCTAAGATATTGTTTCCATGACAAAGTTGCTGAGGACATGGCTTCTATCTGAGCATGTAAATCGTTAAGGATATTCGTCACATTGCCAGAATTGTCAGGTGTGTAAACACAACATTTAACTTTTAGGGTTACAGATGTCCTTTTCCTTAAGATACAGTTTAATAACTTAATGTCATCTGAGCTTGCAAAATCCTTTTACTAGTATGACCTCTGTGTCTAATAGAGAAATATTTAATTCTATTACTTAGGGCTGGATAACCATACTAGCAAACACTAAGGCTACCTGTGTAGGTTAGAAATAAAGGCCTTGAACTAAAAACTACTCTGGCAGTTTCTTTTGATAGTAATCAGGCATTCCTGTCTGAGAATCTCTTTTGAAGCCTCCTGTTTACTTATTTATGGAAGTTACATTTAACTATTATTTTATTTAAAATGCCCAGGAATAGCTGTGTTTTGGCTTTGACTGTCTTTGCTAAGTGTTTAAGATGAAGCAAGTCAAACTGACTTTTGTTTCTATCTATTGTTAACAGTCAGCTGAGTTTCCTTGGGAGTCCTCAGGAACTTGGAGCAGCTTGTCACATCTGCTAGTGCCATTTGTGCTAGGATGGGTCCAGGCCTTGCTTGACCATGTGGCTTCCCTCGGAAGCATCAGGGATGTCTCCATTTTCTGATGACCCTCCTCTTCACAGCAAATGCACTGATTGGCTTTCTGTCCTCCAGTGTCTCATTAATCTCCCTGATCAGGAGGTTATGTGGCCTAGAGTTGCAAAGCTCTTTGGAAAAGTCCCCTATCCCCTGACTCAGACTGACTCAGAGGGCAAGAGCCAAATTTTTAATTTTAAAACTTAATCTTTTCTTAGTTCAATATTTATTTCCAGATAATCATATGATTAAATAAATCATGTATGCTAATTTTACGATATGCAATGTAAATAAATTGAATCATCTTCCAGAATAATTAAGATAAAATCCCTTTGCATAATAGCAATTTTTACCATCCAAATATCTAAAATAATAGCTTTCTTCATTTTCATACCTCTTAGTTAATAAGTAAGCTCATGTGTTTTAAAATAATACTTAACCTTACTGATTGAATATAAGTCAAGGAAAAGTAGGATCTTTTAATTTGGCAATAGGAAGGAAACATTTAAAATTTAAAGGAAATTAAGTTTTTTAAAGTATTTCTTCAAAATTTCCCCAAATCAATATTACATAAGGTAAAATTTTTATCTTTCTGTTCTCCAAAAAAATACTAGTTCATTCTTAGTTGCATTATACCCTAAAACAAAATCCTGATTCAATGAAATATGTATTTTTATCTTTAAGGGTTCTAAAATGGTAAGATATTTCTTACTGTTCATGTAACTGGAAATATAATAATTATGCTTAAACATTTTCACTTTAGATTCTAGATTATAATATCTTGTATTTTCAAAAACTCTCCTAGTAATTGAATTTCTACATTTATCTCAGTTTTTAAATACACATATTAATTAGTAATTCATACTTTAATATGTAGCATGTTATAATGAATTAAATGCTTAAAAATTACAAGACAATGATAGCGAGGGTATTTTAAATGTTATAAGATTAGTATCTCCCATTTATATTGCTTTGCTACATAATTTAACAAATGGAATTGCAGACTCAATATAGCAGAGTGAATCTGTGGTACCTCATCATGCACAGATTTTTCTAGCTTCATAAATGACATTATGATCTTGGATTTGGATTTCATCTTTCTGTGTGCTAAAGAACTACATCTTGGGTTAACTGAATCTATTTCACAAGACTGTTGGAAAAAAAAATTTCAAAGTGGCTTTATAGAAATATACTAGACAAATTTAAGATATAATCTATTAGAACTTAATTTTCTTTATTTCACAATGTTACATTACTGGAACTCATGTGCCAAAATGCCCCTAGACAATTGATACAAATCCACTGAGAATATGACATTCAGAGAACTGTAATTACTGGTTAGTAATTCAATTTTCCTACGAGGAAAATACTGAATCACTTGCTCTCCCAGAAAAAGAGAAAGGAAAAAAAAGTTTTAAATGAAACTTGAATATGTAACTTGGATATTTTACAAAGTAGTTCATATTTTTTGGTTGTAATTTCTTCATGGATATGAACTTGATCTTCAGAGATAATATCCCTTATAAGCTCATCACATTTGTTTCTTTCCTAAAACATACAAAAACAGAATCACTTAAGTATTTAAATTCTTAAATTTTTTTTACTATTAGAAATATGTCACTACAAAGAAACACATATTAAGCTGCATACTCTTAAGTACATATTATATCATTATGAAAAAGCATTTATTTTTCTCTTGCAAATTTATTATGTAAAGCCTAAAACAAAACAGCATTAAACTATTTTTTTACAATAACTCAGGACCTTTTCTTAAGTGTATTATTAAGTTCTTAAAAATTTCTTAAATCATTATTAATCTTTAAAGTTTTGTGAATATATTTAGCTATAATTAGAGAAGAATTTAATTTTGCTTTATAAAGTTTATGGAAATAATATCATCTCATGGGAAGGCTGGAATATTTTAATCTCTGTCTGACTTTTGTTGTGTGTTTTGTGCATCTGCAAAGGAAAATGTAACTCAATAGTTTTTGTTTTATAAGCTAGCAATGAATTTGTAAAATCGGAGAGACCATTAAGTGTATTTCATACAAAAAAATAGTTTTAGATCCCTACATATTCTGGACCCTTTATCATGTAGTTTTTGTACTTTGGACGTTTCAGATATTTTTTATACCACATGATGGTTCAGTCAAATGTGAAACTTCTTTGAAATTCAAGGTATTACATGATTTCTTCTATATAAAATATTTTCTTTAGAAAATTTTACATACCCTTATCAAGTCTGAAACCAAGGTTGTAATTTTAAAATGGGAATGAATACTTTATGTTGAATTTATTATCCCACAAAAATAATAATGCATAAATATCATGTTTCAACAATCATGGGTAAACCTTCTGTAAAAGCAAATCTTAATGTGTCTACTCATTGGGAGCACACTCTCTCTCTTACAAGAAATAATAGAGCAAATGCAGAGATTTTCCTATACAAATCGAGACATGCCTGATTGAACTGTGAGAAAGTCTCAGGAGATGTCTTCCTAAAATATCATCTGTCAAGAAACTTTATCTTTAAAGACTGGAATTGAAAGATCTCAGGCCCACCCGTGAGGCACTCATGTTTACATAGATCTGTGCCTGACAGTTGGCTGGGTGTAAGAGCCAGAATTTAAGATAGGCCCAAAGAGGAGCAGATTCATATTTCTGAAATCTCCTCTCTCCTTGACAGAAAAATATTTAACTGTAACTTGATATTGTCTATAATGTCATTTCCATATACCTTTTGAAAAAGATACCACCAGGAAACAACTAAACATTCTATAATACATTTCTCTGTTTTTTTGCAAGAAGGTAAATTCACCTTCCCATGGCTTTCTCAAGATCATAAATAAAAAGCACTGCATGAGAATACACAAAGAAAGCAAAGTAAACTAAGGACAAGATGAATTTCCTGTCTATTTTCTTCATGGTGGTAATTTCTTAAAATATAATAATGGAATTGTTTAGTTTCATCTTTAAGTATTGAAATTGATGAAAAGAATTTGACAACACATAAAAATATGTAAGCTAGTATGTGACTAGAGATTTCCATGTAAACTAAATGAAATGATTAAATGTAAAAATGAAAATGTAACAGGACTTATATAGTCTTTGTGTTTTAACAAATTACAATTTTCATTTTGGGTATATGTGGATATTATTGTACGTGTACCTTAAAAACACATTAATTTTCTGAGGGAAGACCATTAATTGGGTCCAATTCACTCTTAACATGAATTGTAAACTCTCTATTATTCAATCTTTCCTCAGTCTGATAGCTGTGAACTCCCAGGTTATCATGAGTATGGCTAAGATGCACTGTGCAGTGCTCATTCAACAATTTGCTGCTGTGGTGCTTGAGTTCCTGTGGTTCTTGATGCCTGAGGTAGTTTTTATTCTTTTGCCCAGATTGCATTCCATACTTTCATCAAAGTTATAGAGATGTATCTCAATGCCATCTAGAAAATATCTGTTTTCTTAGTAATGGACCCCAACAACACATTGCAGTAATACGTTAAATTTATAAATCCTTCAAAGCCTATAGTAAGTCTAAGAAGGACTGGAGATTTGTAAACTCACAGAAATGCAATAATGTATTATTGATTTTTGTTAATGATATGCTCATACTGAATACAAATTTCATAGTGTTATAATTGATTATGACATGTAGTAACAATACAGTTACATTGAAAATGACAAGTAAATCAGTACTATGTATAACTATTTCAAATTTACATGGCAAGTTTGAGGCTAAATTTATTTAAATTTCCATTTGTCTAGCCAATAGATAACCAAATTATTTTTTCAAGCTTTGTGTGTATGTGTGATGTGTGTATGTGTGTGTGAGTGTGTATATATATATATAAAATTCAAAATATTTCTATATACTTTCACACTCTAAATAATATTACATAATATTATTGTGGTAATATTTGCTTACAAATGAATAATTAACAACACATATGATTTATATCAGAATATATTCTTGAAAATGTTCTGTAAAATATTTTAGCTGAATAATTTAAGTGTATTAGCAAAGCTGAAATTGAAAATTTAAATTCCAGGTAAGATTATGATACAGTAATTAAAAAAATACTATGTTAACAAAAAATATAAAATGGCCCAGGAATTTTTAATGATTTGTGTGCAGACCTTTGTAGTTAACCTCAGAAACACAAATCTGAACTAGATGTTTTTAAATAGCAGATGATTATTAACCAACTTAAAAGTCTAATGGAAATTTGTTCATAATTGTCTATTATTTAAAAGCAGTGCTCTTTATAGTTTGAATCTGGTGCTACCAGAATCATTACACTAGGAAAAATACTAACAAGCATAAGCTTCTTCTAACCTATAGATATTTTCTGACATGTTGCTCACCATCTCTAGCAGTCAGAGAAATGCAAAGAAAAACCACCATAAGATACCATCCCACTCCAGTAAGATTGGCAGCCATTAGGAAGTCAAACAAGAACAGGTGCTGGCGAGGATGTGGGGAAAAGGGTACTCTTGTACTTTGCTGGTGGGAATGAAAATTGGTGCGGCCAGTTTGGAAAGCAGTATGGAGATTCCTGGGAAAGCTGGGAATGGAATCACCATTTGACCCAGCTATTGCCCTTCTTGGACTATTCCCTGAAGACCTTAAAAGAGTATACTACAGGGATACTGCCACATCGATGTTCATAGCAGCACAATTCATAATAGCTGGACTGTGGAACCAACCCAGCTGCCCTTCAATAGATGAATGGATAAAAAAATGGGCATTTATACACAATGGAGTATTATGCAGCACTAAAAAATGACAAAATCATGGAATTTGCAGGGAAATGGATGGCATTAGAGCAGATTATGCTAAGTGAAGCTAGCCAATCCCTAAAAAACAAGTGCAAAATGTCTTCTTTGATATAATGAGAACAACTAAGAACAGAGCAGGGAGGAAGAGCAGGAGGAAAAGATTAACATTAAACAGAGACATGAGGTCGGAGGGAAAGGGAGAGAAAAGGGAAATTGCATGCAAATGCAAGGAGACCCGCATTGTTATACAAAATTACATATAAGAGGTTGTGAGGGAAATGGGAAAAAAAGCTTATTCTAACCTATAGATATTTTATGACATGTTGCTAGTATAAACATGGTGATTAGTTATTGCATGAGGATCAGAAAAAATTTGCAAGCACTTTACATTAACTGTTATTATTATTTGCAAAAAGTTAAATACAAATGTCAATACACACACATATATTCTGTGATAATATTTCTTTGATCTTACATTTATTTTTATTTTTTATAATGACATTTATTTTAACATCTTCTATAAATCAGGCAACTGTAAGAACCACTTACCCCCTCGCACGTATGAAAACACTTGCCTGTTAACTGATAAAAACCTGGCACTTAGAATGTACCTCATTCATATAATGAGCTCAAAAATAACCTTTGCAAGAAATAACTGGTGGGGCTGTGGTATTCAGTGATAGGTTTTTAATCCTCAGCACCACATTAAAAGAAATAAATAAAAGAAGGGTATTGTGCACATGTGTAACTAAAATTATTTTTAGAAAATAACTGATGATCACATTATAACACTACTTTTCAATTTTATTCTGTTCAACAACCTGAGTTAGCATGCCCTTATCAACCTTCCTGCCTATATCAATATAGTGTTTCACAGATAAACTTTCTTTCTCACATGAAGTTCCCTTTCAGAAGGAAAATGCATCCTATTCCCTGGTTCCTACACTCATTGACTTTTTTTTCTTCACTAAATCAAAAATTGCTGCCAATATAAGTTTTAGAAAGCCTCATGAACCCTGAGAACTGAAATTGTAGCAGTCTTGAACTCAGACAGTTAGCATGAAAACCAAAGAAGGAACTGACCTCCTGGTGGACTCCCCAGAAGCACCCAGTTAGGAAAAATGAGCTCTGCTTGACATCACTGCCCATCCAGTGTTCCTAGCTAAGTTCTTGAAACCTTCTATTCAATGCCTTTTCCTTCAGTTCTAAAGCAAACATTCAAAACTTGAATAAACTAAAATTTACCTCAGCAAAATGATTCAATAACTTCCATGATATAAAATGTTTTCTTCTTTAACTAAAGTGATCAATATTAGAAAATGGGAGTGAGAGTATAGTGTGCATAACAGAATGAAGACAAATAGAACGAATGTGTCCTCTCTATATTATCTTTGATTTTTTAAAAAAATGGTTTTATCAATACTCAGATCTGTCCTGAAGGTTTGCAAGCTCACTTTGCCACTGAGATAGCCCTAGTACACAGAGAAGAAAAACTGTCTAATAATTTAAGGTGAATGTCAGAGATGCAGTATAAATCATACCATCATTTTCATTTTAATTCAGGACAAAAGTAATATTTATTTTCTCTGTGTCCCATAGATGCAATACTCTTGCAATTATTAAGTTCCTTGGATGATTATATAATTCCTCAGAGTCTTATTCCTACATGGGAAAACTAATTATTGCATAAATGTCAATTATTTGACAATTAATTTATAAGAGTTGTGCAAGATTGGAGAATATAACAATTGAGATTTTTTAGGTTTTATTTTATTTCTGATTGATATAATAGGATGTTTAAACACTTGTATACATTGTATAATCATAGATTCACGGTAAACAACAAATCCTTCTTAAATATTTATCATTTCTTAAAGTAAGAACCTTCATAATCTCCCTTCAATTCTTTATACATTATTGCTAAGTCACTCTACTTTACAATAAAACTCCAGAAATTATTCCTTTTAACTATAAAACTATTCCCATTGACAACTTCCCTACCCCTTCTAAATCTTGCCTAACCACTGTTCTACTCTCAACTTTTAGGAGATCAACAGGTTTAGAGTTTATTGTTTTTCACTGAGTCTTTTTACTGAAAGTAATGCTTTTACATTTTATTTGAAATAGAGCTAATAGATAATAAATCTTGAGAGCTTCTGAATTACATCATTTAAATAAACAACTCATTTTAAAAACCAAAAAAATGGGTAACAAACAAATAATCTTAGAGAAGATGTTACTTTAGATGTGGATACAAATGTGCATGTCCAAGTGTGTACACATGTTCATGTACACAGTAAAAAAAGAATTGCAGGAGCTGGGGTTGTGGCCAGTGGTAGTATGCTTGCCTAGCACATATGGGGCACTGGGTTCAGACCTCAGCACCACATAAAAATACAAAAAACAAAGGCATTTTGTCCAACTACAACTAAAAAATATTTAAAATAAATACATGAATAAATACATAAATAAATAAAGAGAATTGCAATTCAATACAAAGAAGAGAATTTTTTCAATGAACAAATTTGCTTCATTTGAAAATCAAATTAGATCTTGATAACATACTATTATTAATCCCAGATGGATTCAACATTTTTTGGGGGTCACCCAACCAGCTGTGATTACAGGTGTGTGTCATTGCATCCGGAAGACTCAACACTTAGATGACAAAATTAGAAACAAAGAAGTGAAATCAAAGAAAAAGGTGTGGATAACTAACATTGGAATAACTAATTTTGCAATTGAGAAGAAGGTTGTAAGACTAGGAATAGAGGAGAAATTCACAAGTTTATTATATTTTGCAGTATAAATAATAAAACATTAGAATCACTGAACATACTCATTTGGAATAAAAGAAATAAAAAATATAGATAATGTCATATATATATATATATATATATATATATATATATATATATATGACATTATCTATAACTTTTCCATATATACAACCTATAAATAAATAAATATTTTACATAAATTTATATATGTATGTGTATGTATATATATATATATATATATATCTTACTAATTTAAATTTATATATGTGTGTGTGTATATATATATATATATATATATATATATATATATATATATATATATATACATATATATCTTACTAATTTGCTTAGGGCCTTACTAAGTCTCTAAGCCTGGCTTTGAACTTGTGATTATTCTGCTTCACCCTCCTGAGCCACTGAGTAAAACAAGATTTTGATGCCATTTTAAGCTATCAACTTTCAGTTCTTTATATATGCAGATAAATATATGTGTATATGCATATATATTTAACCATCATTAAAGAACATGAAAATAAAGTTAAACTGATATAAGAATTTTCACTTCCTAAACTTTCTGAAGAAAAATTTGCCAAAATTTTGGAGTATGTGTGTACTTTTATTAAACTGTATACTTTTGATCTAGTAATTCCAATTTCAATCATTCTTGATATTCAGGTTAAATATTTATATAAAAATGTGTTCTATAATTTTATTTGTATGAATTATAAATAATAATCTATTGGTTAATATCTTACACGTTATTACTATGATAGTATATGGTAAAATAGTTTCAAAATATTTTTGAAGATTATTTGTCTGCAGAGACATTAGATTACAAATGCTCAAGTTAAAAAAGTATAAAATATGTTCATTGGGAGTTTGCTCATATATAGACATATAAGCATATAAGTTTATATTCACACTATTTTTGTATTTAAACAGAAATCTTCATAAACACACCTTACATACAGATGTATGATAAAACACTAAAATACAAGCCATGTTAAACCTAAAATACAGGTGAATTTATTATCATATTAATGGTTTTTGTTTTTCAAAATGCTAATTGAAGGATATTTAAAAACTTCTTCACTTTTTAATAAAAGTATTGTTGGAAGACTATATGATAGAGGTTGTCTAAGTAATTCTTCCATGATGAATTGAATATACGTTGTAGGCTATGTATGAAAATGGGTTGTCTCTCTGAACTCATGAAGGAATTTAATTACAAAAATCTTATGTCAATGATATTAAAGAAGGTAGAAACTAATTGGACTATGGTGTTTAGTGGTAGGGCCTTTGAAAAATGATTAGGTTTGATTCCTTCATTAGGATGGAGCCCCTTTGATGGAGTTCTGGTGATTTTATAAGGAGAAAGAGATAAGATATAGATTTGAGAGATACACAACATGGCGCCTGCCATGTTGTGATGCATCCAAGAGGGACTCCTCTCAGAGCCTTCAACCTGTAAAAATCTGAAATATCTGAAAGATGGGATAAATGGCCATGACCAGAATGCTGATAGAAATACAGACAGTAAGGACCATGCTGATGAGAACTCAGATGCAAATGAAGACTATTCTACTGGAAACTGGAATCAACAATTGTCACACCTCTGCTGTGAATGTGGCTGAACTGTGTCCATGCTCTAAAGCTTATGGAGGGCCAAATCTAGAAGTGATGGACTATAATATCTAATGAAGAAAATATGTAGTCAAAACAGCATTCAGGCTCCTTCCTGGTTACTTTCAATTGTATTCTATACAACTTGGAACCAATGGGATAATCTAAAGCTGAAATGTATAATTTAAAAGAGAAATATGGAAAATTCACAGCCTGTTTAGGGAAGGAGTGAGGCAAAGCACATTTATGACAGAAGGGTAGAGTGGAAAAACCACTTTCTAAATGGCATGTGCTCATTAGTAAGACAATTGGGAAAAAGCCTAATTTCTTGACCACTGAGCCACATTGCAGCCCTATTTTGTATTTTATTTAAAGACAAGATCTCACTGAGTTTCTTAGCACCTTTTTTTAAAAAAAATATATATATATATTCTTTAGTTCTAGGTGGACATAATATCTTTAATTTTTTATAGTGATGAGGATGGAATCCTGTTCCTCACATGTGCTAGGGGAGTGCTCTGTTACTTGAGCCACAACCCCAACCCTTAGCGCCTCACTTTTGCAGAGGCCAATTTTGAACTCACAATACTCCTGCCTCAGCCTCCCAAGCAGCTGGGATTTCAGGTGGGCATCACCATGCCTGGCTTTATCTTATGTTTGAGGCGAGATCTTGCTTATGTTGACCAGGTTGGCTTCCAACTCCTGGGCTCCAGTGATTCTCATTGTCACAGCATCCTGTACAGCGGGGACAGCGGGGACTACAAAGTCATGCCACCATTACTGGCTTCTTATTTTTTAAACAAGGCTGTCCAGAGCTGGGTCTGGGGCTCAGTGATAGAGCTGCTTGCTTAGATTGCATGAGGCACTGGGTTCGATCCTCAGCACCACCTAAAAATAAGTAAAATATACATTAAAAAAATACAACAACATGATTTAAAAAAACAAACAAGCAAGATTGTTCTGATGTCCCAATTTAACAGATGAAGCTGTGGAGGCTGGGGCTGGGTAACTTGCTGTAGCAGACGCTGTGGGTGCTCCACCCATGACCCCCACCTATCCCGCTCAAGGCTCTGACGGTGCAGGAAGGATAGAGAGCCGAGTCATGTTATTGGTAGAGGCTGGGACACATACACTGGCAGAGGCTAAGCCACTTTCCTAAGTTTCCCCACTTGTCCTGGGGAGTCTGTGTCTTGCAGCATGACAGATGAGCCATGTCTTGCAGGCATGGTGGACTGTGTGTGGACAGTCAAGGGGGTGGGACTGGAATGAGGGTGAGCAGGAGAAAATAAGGTCCCTGTGGCCTCCAGTTTTCCCACTGTCATTACTGGGTTTGAGAAGCCTAAGCCATCCTGTGTTACAGAATCAGAGCCCCAAGCCTAGCACCCCAATTGCCATCCCAAGCAATCCTCCCTGGGAAATCTCCAGTGGGGTGTGCCGGCTGGGTTTTTTTGTTTTGTTTTGTTTTGGTTTGGGGTTTGGTTTGGTTTTTCAAACCAAAAGCAACTAAAACAAACACATAGCAATTAAAACCTCCAAGTGAGGGCAGCCACTGTCCTCGGGCAGAGGGTGGAGCACAGTCGGCCCCTGGGAAGCTTGACCTGTTGTTCCTCATTGGAAAACGCTGGTGGACAGTGGACTTGTCTGTGTTTCGAGTATCAACAAAAACAAGTTGACTTACAAAGTACTAAATTCCCAGATGTGGTGTCACACACCCGCAATCCCAGTGACTTGGAAGGCTGAAAATGGGGGATTGCAAGTTCCAGGCTGGCCTGGACAACTCAGTGAGGCCCTGTCTCAAAAACAGTAGGGGCCACACACGTGTGGGAGACTGAGATGGGAGGATTCCAAGTTCAAAACCAGCCTCAGCCTCCGAGAGGTGCTAAGCAGTCAGTGAGTCTCTGTCTCTAAATAAAATACAAAATAGGGCTGGGGAGGTGGCTCAGTGGTGGAGTGCCCCTGAGTTCAATCCCCTCAAAAAATAACAGAAGGGGCTGAGGGTGTGGCTATGTGGTCAAGTGCTTCTCAAGCATGTGTGGCCCTGGGTTCACATCCAGTACCAAAAAAGAAAGAGGGAAGAGAGAGAGAGAAAGGAAGGAAGGAGGCAGAGAGGAAGGGAGGGAAAGAGAAAGTCCTGAAGTGGTGCTGAATGAACGGGTTTGGAATTGTTACCAACACAGACCACAGCGTGGTGCAGTGACAGGAGGAAGATGTCTGTGTCTGTCACACATGTGGTCGAACACGCAATTGCCTATTACCAGGCATCAGAGACTAGAATGGCGGTGGCCTCTGGGAAATGCAGGAGGGTGGCTGAGGGTTGTTTTTAATTTTGTCCCATAAGCATTCATGAGCAGTCAGTGTTTTTAAAAGTGTGTGTGTGTCCTCATTACAACCCTCTGCCCCATCCCCAGGGTGCCCATATTCCCTTGAGGACAGGGTATTGTGGTGCTCCATCTCGACCCCCTCTCTCCAACCTGTCCCTCCTGGGTGGTGGGGCCCTGGAGAAATTCTTGGCCTTTCTGGACTCCCATTTCCCTGTGGTACAAGATGAGACTGGACCAGGTTTCCCCCAAGACCCCTCCCATCCCAATGTCCCATGTGCTGTGACTTGGTAAACCCAATCCAGGGCCCAAAGCTTGTCTGATGTGCAAAAAACCTCTCCACCCAGCCACCCCATGACCCCGACCTAGGCTGATGAAGCCTCCCAAGATGTTGGGACAGCACACCCAAACAGCAGCAGTGCAGGTGTCTCCGCCTCCAGGCAGCCTCTGCCCCGCCTCTGCTGCCAGCACCCTGACTGTGCCCTAAGACCCAACTATTCCCTGTGCGGACCTTGAGGGACTCTCCCTTTTAACCCAGGATAGTGCATATGCTTCCCCAAGCCCTTGTTCTGCAGCCCAGGGACACAGCGACACCAGGACAAGGGCCTCTCCCCACGATGGGGTTCCCTGGAGGGTGGTCCATTCCTTGGTCCCCTAGGGTCTGGAGCCAACCAAGCCCTAGTCCTCCTCCCATTCATCCCAGCAGCTCTCCCCGGCCAGGAAATCCCTCTTGGGCCTATGTTGTCACCTCTGTCATGTGCACCCTGAACCCTGATGGACAGGATAGCGCCCTGTTACTAAGACAGCCGCTAAGACCAAGCACATCTCCACACACATCCCACCCACGAGCCACCTGGGAAGGGTGATCTCAGCAGGCCCGAGAGCCTGCAGCCCTCCACTCCGCCCTGGAGAGTCAGGCCCAGGCCCCACCTGGAGGAAGAAAGCAATCTCTTTCTTCCTGGAGGGCTGTTGGGCTCACTGAGAACCCACTTTTTTTCCCTGGAGCCCAGAGCACTCAGGAAGCAGCCAGTGCAGGAAGGGCAGCCTGCGCCCAAGGACTGGCTAGAGGCTGCCAGGTGTTCCTGGCTGGTTCCAGGCTCCCCCAGCCATTGGGAACCCAGGCCTGGGATGGATGAGGCCTTGGAAACAGTCACAAGCCCAGCCCTCAGCAGCTGAGGACATTGGCCAGAGCCTATAACATTAGCCTTTACAGATATCTCCTGTAAATGGGAGGATTCAGCCCCTTTCCTGAGAGGAGCTGCAGAAGGGATGAGCTGCAGGGGGAGCCTGGCAGAGGAGGTTTCACTTGCCCTTTCCATCAAAGGGACACAGGCTAGGAGTGGCAATGGACAGGGGTTATCCTTTCTCAGATGGGAGAACCAAGACTCAGACAGGACACGCTGGGTCCTGAGAACTACAAGAACCACCATTTTTCAGGTTCCTCGTAACAACCACAGCAGTTGTCTGGGCTGAAGAATGTGGCTTGTGGAGCTCAGTGAGCAATTATTACACCTGCAAAGAACCACAAGGGTTTTTTGACTCGATGGGCCTCGCGTGCAACTCCCTACCCCATCTGAAGGCAGCGCACAGGACCACTGACCCTTGCTGTGCAAGAACTCAGTCCAGGGCTGCCAGACCTCCTGATCACCTGGAGCCCAGAGCCCAACCCGGGTCAGCCCTGAGGGAGGGAAGCCTGGTCCTGAGCACACAGCCAGAGGGTGACTTCCCTGTGTGTGCCGATGGCCTGCAAGAAGGGCTAGTGCAAGAGGTGGCAGGGTCTCCTGGGGCACTGGCCTCCCCTTTGCTGCAGGGCACCTCTCTACACCCACCTCCTCCCAAGCCACCTAAGGGACAGAAAAAGTAGTTAGGGCCTCACTGTCTGCAATGACACAAACATGGGCTCTTGGCCACTTGTAGCTCTGTGACCTCTGGCTAGTTACTCAGCCTCTCAAAACCTCACTTTCTTCATCTGTAAAACAGGGGAGGAGAGCCTCTCTTTGTAGGAGAATAATGCTGCTCATCAAATTCCATCATTCCTATCTATAAACACATTATGGTTCCAGAAGCCTTGGCGCATGCCTGTAATCCCAGCAGCTCAGGAAACTGAGGCAGGAAGATCACCAGTTTGAGGCCAGCCTCAGCAACTTAGAAGACCTTGTCTCAAAAATAAAGGAGGTGGAGGCTGTGGATAGAATTCAGCAGTAAAGCACCCTGGGTTCAATCCCCACTACCACAAAAAAAATAAAAATGAAAAAGGTATTGTCTCTTTTCTCTTGTAATACACCTCAAGGCCCTGGCTATGGGGTTAACACAAGTAGTTACCCAGGAATTTTTGAACCCTGGATAAACAGGGAGTCACCTAAGCAAAATCTGATGCCCAGGCCTAATTCAGAAAGGAGAGAAGGGAGACAAGGCAGCCCACCTCTCAGCCTTGCCTTGGCTTAAATTGGGAAACCACTGATCTAGTCTATTGGCCTCCAGACAGATAGGAAAACTGAAGCACAGAGAGGTGGTGTGACTGGAGCAAAGTCACACAGCAAGCAGGAAGCAGGGCTGGACCAGAAGTTCCATGCTGATTCCTGCCTGCTGCCCCAGCTCATCTAACGCTTAGTGTGTTAGCAACACTCAAGGACTCCAGGGCCAGACACAAAAGGGGCAAAGAGGACTCGGCTGCACTCCTGAGTCATGGAAACTGACAGGACAGTGCTAGCAATCCTTGCTGTGTAAGAACTCAGTCTGGGGCTGCCAGATCTCCTGGTGACTTTGAAGGACAGTTAGAAACCTGAGTTTTTGTGCAAACTTTCCTGAATCTTAAGAATTAAGTTCTAGGGCTGGGGTCGTGGCTGAGTGGTAGAGGGCTCACCTAGTATGTGTGAGGCACTGGGTTCGATCCCCAGCACCACATAAATATAAAATAAAGATGTTGTGTCCACCTAAAACTAAAAAATAAATACAAAAAAAGAATTGCGTTAAAATTCCAAGCAAATTTTTTAAATATTTATTTTTTAGTGGTAGTTGGACACAATACCTTTATCTTATTTATTTATTTATTTATTTATTTATTTATTTATTTATTTTTAATGTGGTGCTGAAGATCAATCCCAGGGCCTTGTACGTGCTAGGCGATCGCTCTACCGTGGAGCCACAGCCTCAGACCCCAAGCAAATTTTAAATTGGAACAACCAACCAACAAAAACCTGGAGCTAGGTGCGCTTCTCTGGTTACCAGTTTGGGACCTCAGTTCAGGATTTCAGGGTAGGACCTGGGGATAATTTTTTGGCACCGAGTCAGGATAACATGAGAGGTTCTTGAAAAGTATCTTTCTCTATAAATCAGTGTCTGGTCCTGGTGGCTCATATTCTGCCGTTACCTATTTGCTCCTGTGAGCCAAACAGTGCTCTCCCCGGATATTCTTGCCAAAAGGTTTTGAAGAGTTTATTACAAATATCGTTGTCTAGAGAACAGATTTAGGTACTGTCCTGGACCTGGAAGAACAGAAAAAATTAATGGAAAGTGCACTGCATCCCATGAGAGGGAGGAACAAAAAAGGCTGTGCTGTGGCATCTTCAGCCTCCCTCCATTGCTTCAGTGTGTAAGAGGGTAAACTGAGGCCCCTTTTGGAGCAAACCCTGAGGTCACATATCTATCTCAGAGCCCTAAGACCCTTCTTCCCCACTGGGTCAACAGTGACTTCTGACAGAATTACTGGATGCCTCTCCTGACTCCCTTTGCTTCCTGTGGATGCACCCACCATGCCCTCTGCTCCTTCATCACTGCATCTCCTGGTTCCTAGGCTGTGCTCACCTAAGGGGTCCCGGGTGGGATGCTGCTTCCAACGTGCTTCCTCTGTCTTCTCCCCATCCACTGTTCTTATGGTTGGGATCCACTCACTCAGCCTGACTCTGCCTCACCAACTCTGCCAAACAACTAAGCCCCACTATGTCCTCTCCACTTTTTTTCATAGGCTCCACCCAGCATCTTGCCTCTTACCTGCACTGTTCTGCAGAGCCATGCCCACTCCACCCATTTGATCTTCTACATTGTGTCCATGTGGCTCATCTTCCACAGACATATTTAACAGTCTGCGATTGCAGGATTTTCTCTCTAGCTCTGGAAACTTTGTAGTATGGCTTGTTTGATATAAGAATACCTCAATATTGTGATTAACAATGTTTCTCAAAAGTTAAAAAATAACATTAAAAAATCTGAGGATGAGGCTCAGTAGTTATGTTCCCCTAGTTTGAAACCCTTGTACAAAAAAAAAAGAAAGAAAGAAAGAAAAAGAAAAAAAACGAAAGAAAAAGAAAAAGAAAAAAAGAATAAAGAAAGAAAAATAGGCAAGTAAGAAAAAAATGTGGTTCCTTTTTCTTATGTTATGTGTTACAAATTTAGCATTCATGTTCACCTGTTGTGGAGGCTGTGAAAAGTCAGTCTTTCATACATAATTCCATGCCCACACCTGACATTTTGCTGTAAGGCTATTGTTTTATGTTAAGGTCTATAATTTACCTGCCACCTCACTTAAATTGGAATTTTTTTCAAATCCTAGGTTTCTCTGGTGGCAGGGTTCTTCTTCAGTCCTTGGAACCTGACTTCTTCCTTCAGTGCTCATTAAGTTTCAAGTTTTTTTTTGGAGAAGACACACTTGAAAATTGGGGACAGTAAAGCTTGCTTAAACTCACTTTCCCAATGGCCCATCAGTGCAGGATTGGAGATTGGGACCAGTGTCAGCCTGTTGTGGAATAGTTCTCAGGAGAACCATGGGAGCCCTGAGATTTTGGACTTGAGTGTTGGCGTCAAGATGAAAGATACTCTCTGTGAACATTCTGCAGCAGATGAGGGACCCTGGAGATGACTCAGGCCTAACTCTGTCCCAATGGCTCAGATTAGGTACTATAGAGGTTCTGTGTTGTACTTTCCTTTCATCCCCAGAGATCTGAAAAACAATTGGTGACAAAGATGGCTGGTTTTCTTTACCTACATTGTTCCTGAACCTGAAGACAATGAACAGTAAGCAGAACAAGGAGAAAAATCAATGCATCAGTCTTTCCAATACTAGAAAAGTAAACCCATCAAATACTGGAAAATATTTCCTTTTACTTGAAAATCAAAAAGCCCAGTGATTGGTAGTCTGGGCTGCTATGGCTATCCAGCTATTCCATCATGCCCCAGGGCCCTTCCTGTTTTTCATTGTGCGATCCATTTAATACAGCAATTCGGGGGGAAAAGAAAAAGGAAAAAAACAAAGAGCTAGAGTCCCAGTTGCTTCCAATGTTATCTCATTGGCCAGCACAAAATCACAGAGACCACTACCTGCAAAGGATATTGGGGAATACAGTTGTTTTTCACTTTTACTTTGGGTTTTTTTTTTTTTTTGTATTTGGTTGTGGGGACTGAATCTATGATTCCTTAATCACTGAATAACCATCCCCAACCCTTTTTAAATTTTAGAGACAGATTTTTAGGGCTTTACTAGATTTCTGAAACTGTCCTTAGACTTCTGAGCCTCCTGCATCAGCCTCTATAGTCACTGGAATTATAGGCATGTGCCATTAGGCCTGTCTGTGTTTTTTAGGTGCTGGAGTTGGAACACAGAGCCAGGCACATGTGAAATTTGTTTACTACTGAGCTGTAATTTCAGCCATAAACTTGTCATTTTGAATTATTAGCAACCCATTTTAAAAAAAAATATAAGGTCCCAGTGGGATGAATGAGGGATACCTGCCACCTGGACCTTAGCAACCAGTTGTGCTGGTGTGGCTTAGTTCAGGCCCAATGCATACTCACAGGGTGGCATGAAAAGATGAGCATCAAGTGAGGAATGGGTTCGGATGGGCTGTGAAAGGAGAACTGCTGGATAGGTGGCAGGCTGAGATACTGTTCTTTCATGTGTTGTGATGGGCATCTCAGGTGGAGAAGGGGTAGAGGGTGAGTGCATTTGGGTGGTTAAACACTGAGATATATCCCCATTTTTTAAAATATTTTTTTCTTAAAATATTTTTTCCACTGGGATGTCAGGCCTGCACCACTGAGCCAACTCTTATACAATTTTTAAAGTTATTTATTCCATTGTAATATGGATCTGTTGAAACTTACAATATAAAAACATAATATATTCCGTTATTATAAATAAAGTTATAAGAATTAGAATATGTCATTTTTATAAAAATAGATGTCACAACACTTGTTCCCAGTGACCAAATATGACCCATAAAATGTTAAACACATATGGACATTTGATTTATATATTTTATTCTTTTTTCCATATTTATTATTGTAGACAAGTTCTAAACACTGAATGAGTGAATGCAGATGTTTATGCCAATTCCCACAATTATTAATTGAGAGTAATATTTTAGTTTTTCCTAGTAGTGGCATTTATTTTCCCACAAATACTGCATGTGGCATTTATGTGTTGAAGCTGAAAAGTTAATCACACAGAAACTGAGAACAGAAACACTTCCCGGATTTATGATAAGAGTGAAAAACTGACTGATTGTGTGTAGGGAGTGCAAAAAACAATTAAATCCAGAAAGTAACTCTTAGGTTTTAGAGCACAATAAGGTGATTACATTGTATAATAACTACTTAAATAAATCAAAATAGCCAGAACTTAGAAAGTTTCAAACACAGAATAATAATTTTAATGAGATGAAAATTACCCTGATCTAATAATTACACAATATGAACACATGCCGAGTTATAACAATGGGTCTCATTTCCAAGTACAAAGAGTAGATTCCAGGTAAAAATAAAAATAAATAGAAGTAAATTCTTTGATGTTTTAGCCAAATATCTACATTACCTCAGATTTTTAAATAGTATCCTATGTTCATGAATGTTTCACTGTTTTGGTTTCCCTTACTGTCATGTCTTTTAGATCTGCAAGGTCTAAAGAGTCATGGAATGATTTAGACTTATTTACATGGATTTCTGATGACTGTTATTAATTTTCAAAACTTGTTTACACTTTATTTTATTATTTTATTTTTATGTGGTGTTGAGGATTGAACACAGTTCATCACATGTGCTAGGCAAGCATTCTACCACTGAACCACAATCTTAGCCCTGATGACTGGTATTTTTTTAATATGTGGCTGGAAAAAAAGCTAAAATACATACCTACTATTTCAGGTACTTGACTTAAAATCCAACATGCCTTGTATAAAAAAAAATATTCCATCAGATTAACATCAAATTTTTTGTATCAATTTTATGCATGATTTCTTTACTGGAGAAATGCATTGCTTACTTCAAGCAGATGAATATTGGGACTCTTATGGAAGTTTGTCTTTTAGGCTTGGGTCAAATTCTTGTCCTTTAATTTAGAAACCTTACAATGGAATGACTTTGAGTCTATCTGAACTGTGACTTTAATTACACCTTTATTCCAGATGACTAAGGAGAAAACAATAATAATATATTTCTACTGGTATTCAATAGCTGGATTTGGTCACTTAAGATAGTTTTTCTGCTCATGATAATAGCATATATGCAAGGTGGATAGCTACATTGGGGATTCAAAGACAGGCCTTAAATAGTGTCAAAGAGCTTTCTACACATATTGCTAGAAAATTTTAATATCATGAAAATAATTTGAATCCACAACATATGTAGCCATTATGAAAAGAAAAGTTTTAAATCTATTAAATCACATAGATGATGAAGTACATAATTAAAAGATAATGGCCAGCATTTCTACTGAGTACTTTTTATTTCAGAAACACATCCATATTTTATCCTTGTTCTTCTTTCATACACAATAGCTCTAAAATATATGTAATAAGACTCCATATATGTAATACAGAATGATCAGATTTAGCACCAACATAACACTTGAACTCAATAAAAGACTACAAATACAAATTAAAAAATTATCTTAGAGGATATGCTTCTCAGTGCCATCTTAGATGATATATTAAAGGCATTAAGTCTGATAATAAATGGTCAAAAGATAGATCTAAAAAATACATCTATGTGCACACCTACTAGATTGAGATTCATTTTTTGAGAAGGTAGCAATTCTTTACTTTTGTACAATCATTCCATTTCAATTCATTGAAAATTGTAGAGTTTTCAATATATTCCTACTGCTTAATCAAGAAGAGAAAGATGAAATCAACTTAACACTCTACCTCAGAAAATCTCAAAAGAAGATAATATCAAGAAATATTTTGAGAATATATGGTAATTCTGAATCTATAAGAAAGGCTATGTACAGTGGGAGCACAGCTACTATTACACAATCCAGACATGATTTGGTAATAATATTCGAATGGCACCTGTTGAATAGTAGAGAGAGTTGATAAGTGAAGTGGGAAAAATATGTGTTGGGTGAATCCACATATATCCCTAGTAATAGGATAGGCTGAGATTGATAAAGATGACACTATTTGAAATAAGGGCTTCTGCTTCATTTTCTCTTAAGATATATACTATTAATATGAAATTTGAAAATAAAGATCAACAAAATATATTATTTTATTAGTATAAGAAAGATTTCCTCTGAAGTTCATCTTGAGATCTCAGCTAACACCGTAATTTTCTTCTGCAACTTCACGTGCCTTTTCTAGCACAAGATCTAACCCAAGAACTTTACCATTGGTATCTTGGCCGTAACATATCTAGGGATGCTGATAATTATGGGGTTTATAGTTACAGATGTTTTTGTCTCAGAATTTTGGAGATGACATCAAATATAAATTAATAATCTACTTTCACAGGTTTGGAGAGGGGGCTTCTCCATTTTTACCATCTGCCTGCTGAGTGTTCTCTATGACATACACCTCAGCCCCAGAAGCTCTTGCTTGTCAACGTTCAACCATATATTCTCACATCAGAGCCTGTGGTTCCTTGTTTTCTGTGGGTATTCTGCATGTATGTGACCTGAGATGATCTTATATTTATTACTGTATGCTGAATAATTATTCAGATGCATTACTTTCTAAGGCATTTATTTTAAATATTTGGGATGTTCCAGGAATTCTTTTTATAGGGTTCATGTTCTCAGGTGTTTCTAAAATTCAATAAATAGAAAAACCTCTAACTAAAAAATAAATGATGTTATCACTATTAAAATGTGAACATTAATATAAATAAATAATATTAAAATCTCTCAGCCCATAGGTATAAGGACTTAGATTACAAAGATCAATTTTTCGGGAGACACAAAATACCAAAATGCATTGTATCCTTGGTGATCATTGTACTGGGAAGAAATTATTGGTTTCAGCATTGGACTCTCACCAAGCCATGGATTTATTAAGGGTAGGACACTGATGTTTTCTTCTGTAACCATGACATGGTATCAATCATATGTAAAAAGAAAAATAAATTACAGAAAGAGAAAATGGTTCCCTCAGAAAAAGAAGGCATTACCAGCATTCTGTAATAGTGCAAAGAATATCCAAAATGTGGCCTCTGTCTACTGGGACATCTACAGAAAGCATGAACTTGTATACTTTCTGGCAGAAAGAAAAAATGTTCTAACCTTTCAAAGAATTGGGCTTTATTACTTGAAATTATAAAAAGTAGCCATTGATAAAGCAATATTTCTTGCAGGACTGAACATTCAATGTACATTTGCAAGAATATAAAATAGATTCCCAGAGCTATTCAATACAGAAATATTGTTAATACATAAAGCTCAGGAATAGCCCAAATGTCCATCATTTGTTTAGTTCCAACTTTGGTCTATCTACACCATGGAAAGGTAAGATTTTTGCATATGTGGGTTGTTTTCCAGGTTGTTTCATTGAGTAATAAATAAGGGGCAGACAGGATATACAGGAGCACTCCCTTTTGGGTAAGAAAGAAATTTACCTAATAACTTATTATTGTTATTGACTCCTATCAGAACAAGAAACAGTAAGAATATATACTAAAAACAATTAAAACAGATGTTCATGAAGGGCAATGGGAAAAGATTAATGGGGATGGAATAGAGTTGAGTCTTTAACATGGGTTTATATTTGAACCACATAAACAACAACCATGTTGAAAACACAGAATTAAATCAATAAAAAAAATCAAGCCCAACAGGTAAGAGTCTGACAACTCAATCATGAACCACATTATTCGGTGACTTATATCTTTTTGTTTTTCTTTTTTTTAAAAGAGAGAGAGAGAGAGAGAGAGAGAGAGAGAGAGAGAGAGAGAGAACTTTTAAAAAAAATATATATATAATATATTTTTTTTTTCAGGGGACACAACATCTTTATTTTATTTTTATGTGGTTCTGAGGATAGAACCCAGTGTCCCACGCTTGCCAGATGAGCATGATACCACTTGAGCCAGATACCCAGCCCCTAATTAGTTTCCTAAGCTTGCATGATTTCCAGGATCTTTTTCTCCAATGTGAACAATATTTTACCTAAATTTTTTACCACATGCTTGTTGCAATGTAATATTTACTGATCAGTAATTAGCCATAATGGATCCCAGGATTCATATGCAATGTTTAGTGTCAGTGCAGCAAGGGACAACATGGGTTTTATGCTTTCTCCATTAGACTGGAGTTTACAATGGAAGAGGCCACTTCTTATCCTGAGTGAGCAGCCTGGTGAATACACAGATACAACTATTAATATGCAGTGAAGAATTCTTTGAAAGTTTATTGCCAGGAACACATAGAGGACTTGACAGTTACTTCAAGGTCCAGATTTCAGAAGCTTGGTTATACATACTTGGGGAAAAATGACCAGTCCTAGACCCTGTGTGAATATGTATTGTAATATTGTGGTAGTTTATCACAAGCCTAGGCAGAAAAAGGTTGGGTCTTGAAGGTTACTCAGTCATGTGGGTAGAGCTATGGAATGGGATTATTGTCCTTTATTAAAAGAGAGCTGCAAAGAAACTTCTCAATTTATCCTGTGAGGACACACATGGTGCACTTCCTTACTCTCATCAAGCTGCTATAATAATTTATGGTAGACTGGGTGGTTTATAAGCCACAGACACTCATTTTTCACATTGTATAAGATCAAGGCACAAGGCTATTAAATGCTTGTTTAATAATAATAATAATAATAATAATAATAATTATTATTATTATTATTATTATTATTATTATTATTTGGTACTAGGGATTTAACCCAGGACCACTTAACCCCTGAGCCCTGTCCACAGCTACTATTATATTTTATTTAGAGACAGGGCCTCACTAAGTTCCTGAGGCTGGCCTCCAGCTTGTGATCCTCCTGCCTCGCCCTCCTGAGTTGCTGGGATGACAGGCTTGAGCTTCTGCACTCAGCTATAATTTTAAACATTTGCACACTGAAAATTCAGAAGAAATGATTCTGAAACAGTTATTTTCCCCCAGAGGAATACTCTGCATACATGAAAACTTCCAGCAGATATACCCAACCGGAGGCAGGGCCCTTACCTTGGTCGGTGTTGATGGTGGTGTGGTTGAAGGCCTTCCCCAGGATGTTGCTTGAGATGGAGAGGGAAAAGCCAGAGCCCAGGCCATGCCCTTTATAATGAAGCTCATGCAAAAGGAAGACGATCAAGCCTGCCACAAAGAACTGCAGAATTAAAATAAATTAATTAATAAAAGTGAACTCTGTGTTACTGGCCCCAGTGCCCTGGTTCCTTCCATCTTCAATGACAGGGCTCTCTGCTATGAGGGCCAAATAAGAGACCCTTCCTCAATCTGCCTCATGAAAATTCAGAAGCCAAAGCCAGGGTCTTTCAATTCTCTATTTTTTTTTTAAATCTATTTTTTAGTTGGAGGTGGACACAATGTCTTTTTTTTATTTTTATGGGGTGCTGAGGATCGAGCCCAAGGCCTTGTACATGCCAGGTGAACCTCTGCCACTGAGACCCAGGCCCAATATTTTTTTTGTTTCTTAATTGTTTTGGGGTTTGCAGGTGGACAGCATGCCTTTATTGATTTCAGTATTTCTCGTTGTAGATGGGCGCAGTGTCTTTATTTGATTGATTTCTTTTTGGGCGGTGACCAGCCTCCAACCCGGGGCCTTACCCTGCTCAGGCCAGTGTTTAGCCTTGAGCCCAGCCCTGAGCCTGGCCTGGCCCCAGCTCTGGCTGAGTACTGCTGAGGAGGAAGAGGGACAACAGGGTCACTCAGGAAGCGGGGTGAGAGTGGGGGTTCACCTGAGTGGTGATCAGAAGGCAGATCCCAGAACCCATCTTTGAGGGGGTCCCTGTCCATGCCTGTCATCACATTCTTAATGGACTGGCCGATGGTGACAATCATGCCAAACACTAGGGTCCTAAGAAAATCTTGAGCAGAGACTGGAAGTAATTCAGATGACAAATACTGACACTGCCCACGGAAACCTTGGTGAGGAGTGTCCAACTGTCACACGTCAAAGCACATGAGAACTCAGAGGCTTTCTAGTGAAAGCACCTTTCATCTTTTTTGTGGCTTTTGGGATTGAACCTAGGGCCTTTCGGACGGTAGGCATGTGCTATACTAAACTTCAGACCAGTCATCTTAAATCTTTTTTCAAAAAAAAAAATGATCTTGAATTCTTAATATGGAAAAAGATTTTTAAAAAATTGTCAAGGGTAAGGAGAAAACTTCTGGGGCTGTAGCTCAGTGGTAGAGGCACTGAGTTCCATTTTCAGGTCTGCAAAAAAAAAATATTAAAAACAAAGAGAGAAAGAGAAAAAAAAAACACCCAATTTGGGCTTTAGAAAAATAATGCAAAATTTTTGTTTGTTTGTTTTGATTTTTGTACTGGGGATTGTACTCAGGGTCACTCAACCACAGAACCTCATCCCCAGCCCTATTTTGGTTTTATTTAGAGACAGAGTCTCATTGAGCTGCTTAGGGCCTCGCTGTTGCTGAGGTTGGCTTTGACTCAAAATCCTCCAGGATCAACCTCCCGAACTGCTGGAATTAGAGGTGCGCACCACTGCACTAAGCCAAGTATATTATAAAATGTCAAAAATAAAAATTAAAAAAAGAAAACCACTTATTAATGCTTTAGAAGGATAATGCATTAATTTAAGGCATTGAATAATAAATGCATTACTTAATATTTAATAATGCATTACTTAATTCATTAATGATTAATGCATTAATACATAAATATATTCTACAATCTTGATTTGTGTCTGAAACTCACAATTTAAGTTAGATGGATTTCTCACTGAATTATTTAACCTGGATGAAGAGTTCTTTAAGCCACTGTGCATTTTCTAGCTTTCATGGTAATTGCTCTCTAATTTAGAAACTGTGAGGAACAAGAATTTCTAGACAATTCTATAATTAGAAAGAGGCATATAATTTCAAACTACTCATATAAGCATATATTACATTAATACATCTGAATAAATGAAGCATGTGAGATCACAAAACAAAAACATGGGCCTAAAACTGCCCACACAGTTATGAAAAGTGCTGTAATGACAAAGCAAAATAATTGTCTTTTGGGTCCAAAGCATGAGGTTTCAAAGTCCTGTAGCTAATAAATGTCTATACCTTCTTTATTTCAAATTTATTGCTGTGCATGCATTATCATAATTTGTTTGAAGGATCATGTGTTGATCTAGTGTTTCATTTCAAACAACTCTCTTAAAAGTACTAAAAATTTTTCTTCTAATATCCATCACTAATAGTATTAGTACCATAGTTATATGGTGATTTTTGAGCCTAAAGGAGAAGTTTACTTAAAATTTCAAAATTATGTGTCACTGAAAAGGTAGAAGATATAATATATTAAAGCTTGCTTTATTGTCTAGGAAATAGAAATATCAAAGGAATTATTTCCAGGTATTTGGTCATTTGTGATGTACTGATCTGTGTATAATAAATAAAATTTAATTATATTTGAAGATTTATGGAACTATGCTTCAAATTAAATGTTTCTTGAGAAAGAATATTAGTGTTTTTAGCTTCTATATCTATATCTGAAAAATTTACACAATATCATTATAATTATATATTTTCTGTAGAAATGCTATTCACTGTATTGTATTTGGAGGAGATTAATGGATTTGGTATTTTTGCTTCAAATATGTTTTGTCAAAAAAAAAAGAACATGGTTATAATGCTTTTTTTATATTATATTATCAATTTATAGTGACGTTTTTATTCTCTTTCAAGCACAACTATATATAAAAAATAGTGATTCTTTTTTTTTTTGGTGTCATGTTATCTTCCAAAATTCTTATCCTTTGTGAAACAAAATGATAATTTTGTAGTGCAGAATTACATCCTTATAAAGCCTATTTTATTTCCTCCAATTATAATCATGGATCTAAATTCATATTAAAATGTATTGAACATTATTGACTGTGTATTATAAACCCATAAACTAAGCTAACTATTTTACTTAGAGACCTGGATCTTCAAATATACAATTCTATTTTACGCACAATGAATTAAAGTAACAGTAAAATAGAAGCATAAAATGAGATAAACATTCACAATGAAAAAAGGAGGTGATATCCAGTGACAAAAGACTTCAAAGAACTTCTGGAAAACAGAAAGTATGGAGTCAGATGAAGGATGCATTTGAGTTCTAATTAGGGCTCCCAAAGAGGGAGATTAAGACCATGACTAGGCATCTTGGAAGTCTCTAAGGTAGGGTGCTTCAGATCAGCACAATGGAAATAAACGGAAGGGAGCTTGTTTGGGTGCACAGAATCTGGGTTTGCAGTCTTATCTCAAAGGAGGCTTCTGCTTACTCCAAGTAAAATTTTGGAGTTGTCTTGCACTCTCATATTGGGTCCTACTTGAGACATAGAGTGTGATTTACATGAGTCTCAAACAGTCTTGAGTGTTGGAAGCCTTGAATGGTCATAGCCAGAAAAACTCTCTTCTACTGATGAAAATATTTTGAAAAGACCACTTTCAGCAATTGTCTGGGAAATGAATCTTTCTGTCCTTATGGTGCCATAAAGCACAGGGTTAGGGTTAGGGTTAGGGTTTGGGTTAGGGTTAGGGTTAGGGTTAGGGTTAGGGTAAAATTCGCTTTTCAGTCAAAGTTCTGTACTTAGTTTATGGTACTGGTGAGAGTCTGTTCCTGAAAGAAAAAAAAAACTTATAAAAAGGAAAACAGGGCAATTAATTACAGTTTTGACAGCTGTGTAGACTGAATGTCAAATTAATGTCATCTTGTGTTTTTTCTGCTCTTCTTTTTAGATCCCCTAAATGGACTTCTTTTGGTCTCTACAACTTAGCTGATTGAGTGAAACTCATACATATGCCCAAATCAATTGAGCCTCCTCACAATGATTTTCTCAAGACACAACTACTTCACTGGTCTTTTTACAATTCCTGTATGGAAAGTGAGTACTAAAAAGAAGAGAATTAGATCATCTGTTTTCAAATTGAATCATCTGAGTTCTTATCTCCATTGCAACATGGAATCAATGTCCTTCTGATAAGGAGAGTGAATTGACCTAGCTAGGATTGTACTTTCCCCTCTTGCTTTCTGTTTTTTTTTTTTTCTTTAGTACATAGAATTTTGAGTCCTCAGGTACAGTTTAAATTTTAGTTCCAATCTTGTTAGACATCCCGGTGGAATAGTGTCCTCTTAAATAATTAGGATTTCTAAAACTAGAGGATGCGGAAGCATGGTGTAAGATAATGTAATTGCCAAGTGGGTTAATGGGAGTGATAGAGAATGAAGAATCTTCAACTGTGACAGTCTAGCTCCTGGATCTATGTAGTCTATCTCTTGGTAGCACAAACTGATATAATGTTATGTAATTTAAGAAGTATAAGCAACATCATCACCTGTTCCAGAATTCTACCAGGCCAGTACCTTTTTATTTATTTATTTTTTGTAGGTGAAAATACAGTGAATAACATGGTCATTGACCCATATAATATCTTTGTTTTTGTTAACTGTGGTCTCATTCACTTTTATGCATGATCCCTTGGCACTTTATTAATGGTGCGTGCTTATGATTTATTGTCCCTAAAAGCAAAATGTAAAAAAAAAAAAAAAAAAAAAAAAGTTTGGGTTTTTCTTGTTAAAATTATTTCTTCATTAAAAGAGGTCCACTTTTTAATTTATGATAAGAGAATGATGAAAAGAATGATGCTGTCACAAGAACCTAGGAATAGACCTCTCTTCCTAACTGGCTGGATATTTGTAAGAAGTATTTGATAGATAAAATGCAGTGACTGGAAACCACTATGGTACTCAGTCCTCATTCATCCTGTGCATCATCAGAGGCTGGATAAATACAACTAGCGAAGTCAAGTTGTCAACTTGGTTGTCTTGTACAATGTCCATGATATATTTGCTTTGGTATTTGATAGCATGAAATCTCATGATATTTACACTGCATTATCTCTTTCAGAGATCAATCCCGATTACTGTACCCCCCAAATTTTATAGTCTTCAAAAGTTCCTTCTAGACTCTTGAAAAGTCTTAATTTCTTCCTGTAAGTTTATGTACCTTCTTAGCTGAGGTAACATTTTTTACAGTGTAATTAAGGGTGAAGTGTGCTGCCAAGTATTCTTCTCTTTAGAAAGAGCTTTTACCACTTTTCATTTTTCAAGGCTAACGCTGAAAGATACTGTAAAATGATGCTATTTTATTTCCATTTACTTCTAAATGAAGCTAACTCATATTTATTTCCAGTAACATTTTGTTAAAAGATTGCCAATTTCTCCTTCTATATGATTTATAAAGGGACCTTTTCCCAAAGAAGGGAATGAATAGGTGTTGTATCAATTCTTTGCTCTGAAATTTATTGGGGTTTTCTGAGAAAAGTGTAACTTCGTGATTATCTTCTTGATTAGTTATTTGCTTAGTTATTGGTCACACTCTACAAGTGTGACCCTAGGCGAAATGCAAAGGATGATAAAGAGTAAAATAAGTAGAAGCTATACATTTATTATGCTTTTGTAACTGAAGAAAGGTTTGTGAAGTACTTTATGACTTGCATAACTCTCTACCTTCCATTTAAAGTCATAAGATAAAATTCATCTTTATTTTTTGTGTTTCACAAATAAACTTCTAAAAATAAATTTTACACCTATTTTTTCTAATCCTGTTCATGATTTTTCCATTTTCTTGATTAAATGAAATTTTCATAACTCATACTAACTTGATAATCTGTGTCATTTCCTGGCTTACAAACAATTATTGATTTTTGTCTCTTTTTATTTATAGTTGGCCTCCAGTGACTAAGAGGAAGACTCCTTTCTGTCTGCTCCTCCCAGCCCTGCTCCAGGCTCTCAGCTTCCCAGACCCTCATGCAATTGGTTGTAAATTCTCCCAGAAGCTTTTTTACTGTCTAATTTTCAGAACTAAAAATAGAAAATAAAATAAAAACTTAAAAAAAAACGTTAAAATGCATAATGTGGAGGGAGAAAGCAGTATATATATTTGTAATTAGGCTTTTTTAAAATTTTGAAAATATTTCTCTTTTTTTAATGTGGGTCAGCCACTGATATTTCATCAAAATATAACAGTTTCTTTGTTGAGTTAAGGTAACCAAGGAATAGCCACACCCTCAGAACAAAATAAAACACACACATACAAAAAAAAAAGAAAAAAAAACAGAATCATCTTTAACCTAACGTTTTATAAAATGTCTCAGATCCTCGTAACTTGCACACAAGCTTCTGTGTTCAGTTGAATTGTAACTGCTTTTTGTATTTGGAGAGAGTGTGACCACTGAACTTGAAACCTTTTATTCTGAGGGTCTTGGTGGTTTTTGGTGAGATTAAGTAGGTGACAGGGTGAAGAGAATGTGGGATGTTCTTCCCTATTATAACATGAATTTTTCTCCACAGTCTACTCTCAGCTGCCAGACCTCAAGTTTTTCTTACACTGGTATAATTTAACTATTCTTACTTCCCCTTTACCAATAATTTTTAACAGCAGATTATCAAACTACACTTATTAAGAACAATTTTAAAAATAAAGTTATAGTTCACCTAACCAGTCTACACTTATTTCTTATGGTTTCACTCACCTGCTATGCCTGTTTTTAGTGTCTGAAAAACATGGATATTATTTTCCATATTTTATCCAGTTTCTTTCATGTATATCCTGGAAAGAAAATCTGGTCTGGAAATATTCCATTTTGATTGAATGCTATATTCAAGAAAATAATATTTAAACATGCTAAACATATCTACAGAATTTCTCAAGAAGTTATGCTTTAACCAAATAGAATATCCTTAAAAGAAAAAAACTATGGTCAGCTTCAATAAAGCAAGAATAGAACCCAAGTATTTATCATTAATGATAGATTATAGATGATACATACAGAATAACCACAAGATTTAAAGAAAAAATTGTAAGCAGACTGTCAATTAATGATAAATAATAATAGATTTTTCATTAATGATAAAATTCTAAAAAAGCAATTTTCTGTGCCTCATTTCAAAGAGAGTTACTCAATATAGAAAAAAAAATAAAACAAAAAGAGCACAGTTTGTGGACAGAAATTGTGGTTCTAACTACAGAGCTCAAGAAAGTTATGCTGATTCTGCAGTAGACCTTGAAAATAGTTTTGTTAGCTTACCTCAGTCCTACCTTTAAAATGATGCTTTAATAGAAATATTAGCTAGTAAGTAATCAAATGATTGAATACAGAAAAAGTTAGAAAATTCTAGTGATCTATTTTTCATACCTCTCACACAAAAAAATGAGTATTGGAAAATACAGGAAAAACAAAGTGATAAAAAAGAAAGCAAAAACCCACTAAACAAATAATGGAAAGTCAAGTTCTGCATATGAAACACAGTAAAATGTGCACTTTTGTAATATTTGATGGGATAGAAGAAAGTAGTATTGATTGTTCTTGATGGTAAGAACATCCCTCCATGAGCAGCATTCATGTCCTGATATTGGATGTTAGAAAGGCTAATAAATTAGAGAAAGAAAGCATTCTTACTTCTTGTGTGTGTTTTGTGATGAAATCTATTTTAAAGTCAAATTTGTGAAAATTATTACTGGTTTTTAACCTTCATAAATTTTCTGTAAACAAAGAATGCAACACATAATTATTTTTAAAAGGGAATAACTAACTGATGAAGCATGAACACAGGTACTTGTAACTATTGAAAAATAGAGTGGGGTGTTGTGGTGTGTACAGATGCTGATAGTCAGAAAAAATAAAGTTTCCAATGTAGATTAAGCAAAAAATCACAGAATGCATATCATTCTGATTTCATAAATGATAATCAATTAAACACTAAAGCCTTTTAATATTTGATTCATTAGTCCTGAAAAGAGAGAAGTAGCCCCATAAACTAAATTGGTTTTTCTCCCTCTCTCATTGCTATTGGAAAAAAATAATGGGAACACCTAATACATTGTGTATATGTATATATTTCAAGATTATGTATATATTTCAAGTACATATTTCAAGTTTCTATGTATATATTTCAAGATTATGGTCAATATCAGTCAACTAGTAGTATGTATGGCTAAATTTATTTCCTTTTAGAACTTTAAATAGTTGCAGATAGAGTGGAGGATGCTGATTTGGGTCTAAAGTATGAAAACTACTGTTTTATATGGTACTGGGGATTGAAACCAGGGGTGCTTTATCATTCATATGTATTCACAATTCTTCAATATTTTATTTTGAGAACTGGTCTCTCTTAGTAACCAAGGGTGGTCTTAAAGATGTGATCCTTCAAGGCCTCAGCCTCTATGATTTTTCAGATTACAGGTATGTACCACCACATCAGGCCTGGACACTACATATTAATTTTTATATGCATCTAATAATCAAAACTATTTTAAATATTCCTGCCTTTTCTTTTATTTAAAATATTGAATACTAACTTTCTGACATTGCTGGAGAGCATCTGCCTTTTCCCTCACTCCCACTTAGCTTGAGGAACACACAGAAAGAAACCAGAAAAACTGGTTTCAAAATATAACAGAATCCACTCTACAGCCATTCATATGTAAACAGAACAAAAAACAAACAAACAATTATACTGAAGCCAGAGACAGTGGCACAGGCCTGTCATCACCAACAGCTCTGGAAGTTGAGGCAGGAGGACTGCAAATTGGAGGCCAGCCTCAGAAACTCAGTGAGAGTCTGTCTCTAAATAAAATTTAAAAAAAGGCTGGGGATGGGGCTCAGGAGTTCAATGTCCCTGGGTTCCATTCCTGGTACCAAAAAATAAAAAAAAAAATGCAGACTTTTTGTGCTTCTGCTGGACATACCTGGAAATGGATGATTACAGCAATGACAAAGATGGAGGCAATGAGATTCCTGAGGTAGAGGTGATTCTGGTGGGAGAAAACCTCTCTAAGGGCTGGGACTTTGTCTGTGTTCGTGGCCCAGGGATGGAACAGTGCAAGATGGCGACCTCCAATTCCATGCCTGTTGGCAGAGTAGGATACAAACATGAAGGGAAGAACAAAGGGCTGGACTCCGCTGGGTCTTGGGCCTCCTCCTGGCCAAAGCAGAGGCAGGAGAACAGAATAAGCCAGGAGACTCAGCCAGGAGACTCATGCACCAACAGTCACAGGGTGATGATCTGGATTTTTTTTGCACCAAGGTTGGAACCCAGGGGCCCTCAGCCACTGAGCCCCACTCCCAGCCTATTTGTATTTCATTCACTGACAGCATCTCACTGAGTTGCTGAGGCCTTGCTGTTGCTGAGGCTGGCCTCCAAGTTGATATCCTCCTACCTTAGCCTCAGCAACAGGCAGAAAGGGGCCTGGCCTGAGGAAAAGGCAACAGACCAGCCAGGGACACTGCAGCACAGGGCACCAAGGTCTGAGCACTTCAGAAATGGCATGAGACTCACTTTAGAACAAGAACACAGTGGGAAATGCTGTCACCATGGCCCCTGCAGCCCAGGTCGGTGCTTTACTAAACGTGGCATCTGTGGGCAGAGTGGCTAATAGCTGGGGACTCAGATGTCCCAGTCTCTCCCTGGGACTGCATTTTCCTGTTACCCAAGAGTTGGAACAGCAGGACTCGTGTCACCTTCTGGATGGCCACTCAGATGGGCCATTAGTCCTGTAGACCACATGGACAGGATATCTGTGACAGAATCGCTGTACTAGCTTTCCCTGGCCCCCTGGCATACCCGTGGTGGTCTTCTTACAGCCCCTCTCCCTGCCACCTGTGGCTGTGTAGGACAACCGCTGATGTTTCTATGGTAAAGAATCTGGAGACATGAAACCTTGAGCATTTTGTAAAGGAGGAAGTTCAGCAATCTCAGTAGGAGAGAGTAGGGACTTGTCCTGGATCCTCTTGCCACCAATGACCTCTCTGAATCCCTGCACTTGCTCCGCTGAGCCATAAGTGGACCCTCAAACAGACCAACTCATCTCTGCCCCAGGGCCTTTGCACCCGCCAGGTTCTCTAGATGGACCTGTATCACTCTTCCCCAGTCACCCCATCTTCCTTCTGTGCTCTATTCTGACCCCGGGGCCCTGGGATGACGCTGACGCTCACACACCTTACGTTCTATCCCTTTGTATTATTAGCACCCACAGAAGCGCCTAGTGCTTAACAGCACCTTACTGACAAATGTCTGAAATGAAAGGTGGGTGACATCAATGGCAGGGTGTGGGCCTTAGAAGCTTTCTGAATGTTTAACATGGTCACTTCTTGCAAATCACTACCCTCTGATCTCTAGGAAATGGGTTGTTTCATGCACTAGTGTTATGGGGGCAAGAGCCATGTGACATCTGTACTGTCCACCTCCCTCCCAGCCTGGACTGTCCCAAACCTCAGGGAAGAAGGACCAACTGCACTCTCCACTCTAGGGTCCCTTCCACACCCCACTTTACAGGTCACAAGCTGAGCCGTGGTGGCACTCCTGCTAACAGGAAAGCCTTTCAGCTGAAAGCTACCTGAGCCTGCTCCACCATCCTCTTGCCCGTCCTGGGGCTGTCCCCGTGGCTCCACCATTTTGGCTCCTTACAGCACCACTCAAAGCCCCCCAGGTAAGATCTCTGCCCCAACGAGGTACCAGAGGTGGCCAAGGCAGCCACCTCCATGTCTCAGTTGTCTGTGGCCTTTATCTCTCCCTAAGTCCTAAGGCCCTCACTCTGATGTCACACTGGCTGACTCAGGCTTAATGACTTTGCCACCTTGCCAGACATTTTCTCAGCCTGTCTCCAAGGGACAGCAAATCATTCCTTCAAAACTGTCCCCTCACTCACCATCCTGCTCCAGAGCAAAGTGATCCTCTGGCTGGCTGCCATGGCCCAAGCCTTCACTGACTGGTCCCCTGTGGTCACCACTGCTCCCACTCTTTTTGAAGGCAGCCCCCCGCCAAAGCCAGGAGGTCTTGGCAGACTCCTAAACTCCTACCCAGATTTCACCGCCACATCCACAGCTGGGGCCCAGCTGCTTTGCCCCCAGATCCTCAATTCACCTTAGATTTTCTGAAATTCTAGGAAGAGTCTCGTGTCACCTTTGCCTATTCTTCTGTAAGTGTCAACGACACTCCTACCTGGGGTCCAGTCTTTCCCATGGGATCTCTCAGGCACCCTGCAGGGACGCATCTGCAGTTTCCTCAATTTGATGTCATGGCACTGAAAGCCAAGGACCAGCTCCACAGTCAATTCCAAAAAAACACAAAAAATGCACACAAATATTTTCCATGAGAGACTTCCCAGCAAAAAACAGATTCAGGGATCAGAGGCCAAAAGAAAAAGAAAAGAAAAAAAAGTCAATTTCCCTCTTCTAAGAAGTTTCACATGTTTTTCAATTTTTATTTTATTAAGATTTGTAAGCCAGGTGTCATGGTGCATGCCTGCAATCCCAGTGGCTCTGGAGGTTAAGGCAGGAGGATTGCAAATTGGAGGCTAATGTCAGCCAAATTGGGGCTCTAAGCAACTCAGCGAGACCCTGTCTCTGAATAAAATACAAAAGAGGGTTGGGGACGGGGCTCAGGGGTTAACTGTCCATGAGTTCAATCCCCAGTGCCTTCCTCCCCAAAATGGCAATACTGTGGGTTGAACCCAGGAACAGTCATTCTACTCATGACTGTTTTGAGACAGGGTCTCACTTATTTGCTAAGGCTGTCCTTGAACTTGTAATCATTGAACTAACTGCTCCTTGCCTGAACAAGTGGTTTGGTGTAGAAATTTTATGTTTAGAATCTTATTCGCTAAGAACAACTGCTAAAATATGTGCAGATGATTGCCCAAGGATATTCATTTCGATGCTAACTGTGACTGAGAAAGAACTGAAATGTCCACCAGAAGACAATAGACTAAAATCAACACTTCTTTATCTTTTCAGTGCAGGTTCCTGCTAAGAAATTTGAGGCAGGATTACTCTGTGGCATGCTAACTGTCCTTGAAATATTCTTAGAGGACATGAAAGTTTAGATATCATTTTGATTGTAAGTGTTGTTGTTGTTATTGTTATAATAATAATAATAATAATAATAATTATAGTTATTATTATTATTATTATTATTATTATTATTTGGTACTAGGGATTTAACCCAGGACCACTTAACCCCTGAGCCCTGTCCCCAGTTACTTTTATATTTTATTTAGAGAAGGGCCTCAATAAGTTGCTGAGGCTGGCCTCCAGCTTGTGATCCTCCTGCCTCGGCCTCCTGAGCTGTTGGGATGATAGGCTTGAGCTTCTGCACTCAGCTATAATTTTAAACATTTGCACACTGAAAATTCAGAAGAAATGATTCTGAAACAGTTATTTTCCCCCAGAAGAATACTCTGCATACATGAAAACTTCCAGCAGATGTGCCCAATGGGAGGGAGGGCCCTTACCTTGGTCGGTGTTGATGGTGGTGGGGTTGAAGGCCTTCTCCAGGATGGTTTCACAAATGTTGCTTGAGATGGAGAGGGAAAAGCCAGAGCCCAGGCCGTGCCCTTTATAATGAAGCTCATGCAAAAGGAAGACGATGAAGCCTGCCACAAAGAACTGCGGAATTAAAATAAATTAATTAATAGAAGTGAACTCTGTGTTACTGGCCCCAGTGCCCTGGTTCCTTCCATCTTCAATGACAGGGCTCTCTGCTATGAGGGCCAAATAAGAGACCCTTCCTCAATCTGCCTCATGAAAATTCAGAAGCAAAAGCCAGGGTCTTTCAATTCTCTATTTTTTTTTTAAATCTATTTTTTAGTTGGAGGTGGACACAACATCTTTTTTTTATTTTTATGGGGTGCTGAGGATCGAGCCCAAGGCCTTGTACATGCCAGGTGAACCTCTGCCACTTAGCCACAGCCCCAATATTTTTTTTTTGTTTCTTAATTGTTTTTGGGTTTGCAGGTGGACAGCATGCCTTTATTGATTTCAGTATTTCTCATTGTAGATGGGCGCAGTGTCTTTATTTGATTGATTTCTTTTTGGGCGGTGACCAGCCTCTAACCCGGGGCCTTACCCTGCTCAGGCCAGTGTTTAGCCTTGAGCCTAGCCCTGAGCCTGGAATGGCCCCAGGTCTGGCTGAGTACTGCTGAGGAGGAAGAGGGACAACAGGGTCACTCAGAAAGCGGGGTGAGAGTGGGGGTTCACCTGAGTGGTGATCAGAAGGCAGATCCCAGAACCCATCTTTGAGGGGGTCCCTGTCCATTCCTATCATCACATCCATAATGGACTGGCCGATGGTGACAATCATGCCAAACACTAGGGTCCTAAGAAAATCTTGAGCAGAGTGTGGCAGGAATATAGATGATAAATACTGACACTGCCCATAGGCAAGTGCTTTACTAAACTTCAGACCAGTCATCCTAAATTCTTTTTTTAAAAAATGATCTTGAATTCTTAATATGGGAAAACATTTTTAAAAAATTGTCAACGGTAAGGAGAAAACTTCTGAGGCTGTAGCTCAGTGGTAGAGGCACTGAGTTCCATTTTCAGGTCTGCATAAAAAAATATTAAAAACAAAGAGAGAAAGAGAAAAAACACCCAATTTGGGCTGTAGAAAAATAATGCAAATTTTTTGTTTGTTTGTTTTGATTTTGGTACTAGGGATTGTACTCAGCGTCACTCAACCACAGAACCTCATCCCCAGCACTATTTTGGTTTTATTTAGAGACAGCGTCTCACTGAGCTGCTTAGGGCCTCGCTGTTGCTGAGGTTGGCTTTGACTCACAATGCTCCAGGATCAACCTCCCGAACTGCTGGAATTAGAGGTGCGCACCACTGCACTAAGCCAAGTATATTATAAAATGTCAAAAATAAAAATTTAAAAAAGAAAACCACTTATTAGTGCCTTAGAAGGATAATGCATTAATTTAAGGCATTGAATAATAAATGCATTACTTAATATTTAATAATGCATTACTTAATTCATTAATGATTAATGCATTAATACATAAAAATATTCTACAATCTTGATTTGTGTCTGAAACTCACAATTTAAGTTAGATGGATTTCTCACTGAATTATTTAACCTACTAACTTAAGATCTCAAAGACATGCTGTATGGAAGATGGCAGAGTAGAAAATTGTAAATATTGTTTTCTAAATAGCACATTCCATTTAACAGAGGGTAGGCTTGGCTGACTCTGAGGCTGGCCCCCATTATTGGGGCTGATACAGCCAATACTCTTAACCTAGTTTAACAGCATGTAGAAACTGAGACTCCAGAAATATTATCTAAATTTCTTCCACATCAAAATATCTAATCAACAGCAGAGCTGGACTGAGAGGATCACCTTTTTGCTCATTAAATCCTTTTAAATACAGAAGAAAAATAGCTCTTGCTAAATAACTACCATGTGTTAGGCACTGTGAGAGTGATTATTTAATTTAATCCTCTTTTTTTTTTATACTGAGGACTGAGCAGACGTGCTTCACTTCTGAGTCTCATCCCCAGCCATTTTTTATTTTATTTAGAAACAGTGTCTCACTGAGGTGCTTAGGGCCTCACTAAGTTGCTGAGGTTGACCTCCAAATAGTGATCCTTCTGCCTCAGCCTCCAAAGCTGCTGTAATTAGAGGCATACTCCACAGGATCTGGCTTTGATTGAATTCTTATGACAGCTCTGAAGTAGATGTCACCTCCTTTGTGAGGTATGGAAATCATGGCTGGTGAAGGGGTGACCTCCATGCACTGATCCTTCAAGTCCATCCTCTGGGGCATTCCGGCCCTCCCCTGCCCTGCCTGGCCTTCCCCCATACCCAGCACCACCCAGAAGTGCTCTCTCACTAACAGGCCATGGAGCACCTACAGGGTCGGCAGGCAAAGCACACAGGCCAAACTGGGCGGTTTTAATGCCCCAATTTTAGAGCCAATTCAAATTCTCAACTGGACACCAGAAATTTACCCATGATCTTTCTTAAAGTTCTGGGCTCACGTTGAAGAGGGCTTGGTCTTTTGGGGTGTCACCCACTTCAATCATCTTGGTGCAAGCCAAGAGCTGCATGATGAGGCCCAAGTTGACCATTGCAGAGATACCGAGCTCCATGAGTGTGCCTAAGGAAACGGGCAGCCACAAAGCCTCTGTGAGCTCAAGAAAGCAAGACATTATTTAATAAAATGAACCTACACAATTGAATGAGACCCCTTTTCCACATTGGATGGGCTTCAGGTTGCTGGCAGCAATTATAGCATAACCCCCCAAAACCAAAGATAAGAACACAACTCAGTTTCTCTGTCGAGCCCACCAGACCCCATGTCATTCTGTTTGGAAAGTCACGTACCCCTCAAGAGCCTACTGCATTCCCATCCCCATGGACAGATCCATTCTGGCTGGACAGAGAGGCCCGTCCTTCATCAGTTCATAAAACTGGAGAACATTCCAATCATTTCCTGAGTCTGCAGATGGGGCTGGCACATTTGAGTCTAGTTGGGAATCAACCTTCTCTTTCCATCATGTTCAGATGAGCTCTGATTCTGAGTGACTGGAACCTCTTTGGAACCCCATTTTTAAACCGTGTTCATCAAATGCACCATCAACATACACAAGAAAATCATTTCTAGACACACAGGTGACTGAATAGATTTGACCCTCCACTGTCACTCATGGTTTTGATCCATATGTTTCACCTGTAGATATGAAAAAGATGCAGCTGAGAAACCAATAGAGAGTTCTGGAGAGTATTCAATATGGACTCACCATCTCATTTCAGGGATTTCAAACACTCTAGTTTTTTTAAGTTTTCAGAAATTCTCAAGCAGAGACTTCTCTTGCTCTTCCAGGTTTTGTATTGCATTCAAACCCAACTCTTAAGAAGATGGTGTTTCCCAGGCTGAATGCACCGTTGATCATGTTATTTGACGTGGCACATGCAGACTTTCCAGGCCACAGAGCTGCCCATTCTCTGAGCTCCACAGAAAGGCTGTAGTTTAACTAAATGGTGCTGGTCCAGCAGAAAAGAGGCACAGTGAGTCGAAGCCTCCCGCTGTTGGAGGCCAGAATCCCTCACATCCAGTAGAAACGGTCCACAGAATCTGAGGCCATAATACCAAACAAAGGATCTGGAAACAAGTAGAAACCAAAGGAGTGGCACATGGTTCCCCCCCTCCCCCTTTCCCCAACAAAAGCACAGGAGACCGGATTGACCTGACAGCAGACTAAGAAGATGAAAAGGGGGATGGCTCGCCACAGCACCTTTGCCTTCAACTGGACCTGAAGAAGAGGTAGAATCAGAGGACATGAAGTTTCCCAGTAAGTCATTAAAAATAGAGTCCAACAGACACTTTCTCTGATCACCAAGAAAGGCCAAGGTGGGCTGGTGGCACAGCTCCATGGGGAAGCACTTGCTGAGCATGCATGATGTTCTGAGTTTAGTCTCCAACAGAAAACCTCCACCAAAAAAGCGAAGAAGCCAAAACATGCACCAAGCAGAGTCCTGAAAGGTGAGTCTCATGCTTTCTGTGGACAAACCCAATGCGAAGATGTCCGTACGTATCACGTCTGGGAATGCTCATATTATACAGCATCATGATCTTTCCACTGCTTAAGTGAGTTCAATGGCAAAGCTGTACTCTTAACCATTGACATGAACAGTTTAGATCCTCAAGGAGGGGCAAGAGGAAGGCAAGTTCAAAGACAGCCTCAAAAAAAGTAAGGCAGTGAGCCACTCTATGGGACCCTGTCTCTCAATAAAAAACAAACTAGGTGTGGAGACATCTCTCAGTTAGTGGTTGCTTCTGAGTTCAATCCTAGGGATAAGTAAGTAAGTAAGTAAGTAAGTAAATTCTTTCTGTTGTTGATATTTTTAAAATAATATTTAATCTTTATTTTATTTACCTCTTCTCTGATGTTTAGTATTTTTTATTCTACTAGCTTTGGGTCAGGCATGTTCTTGATTTTCTACCTCCTTGAAGAGGAATTCTTGGTTGTTTTCTTTTTTGATATAGGTATGTACTGATCTAATCTTAAAATTGCCTCTGCTCTATGATATAGGGATTCTATTTTGTGTTTCTATCATTTTTCTCAAGAATCTTTAAAAATTTCCATTCTGTTTGTCATTGACCCTGCTATTTGAGAGCTTTTTGTTATAATCGCAGATATGCAGGATGTTTCTGAAGTTCCACCTGTTGTAGGTTTCCAGTTTTATTACATTGTGTTCAGAAAAAAAGTTATTTCAAATGATTTTTAGCTTTTAAAATTTGTTAAGGTTTGTTTTATGACTTAATCTGTTGTCTATTCTGGAGAATGTTGTTGGTACTGTTGTGAAGAATTTGTCGTCTTTTGGTTTTTGTTGGAAAGTTCAGTTAAGCCTATCTGCTCTGCAGTGTATTTTAAATTCTGTGTAAAGCAAGAAGAGACAGAAGCAAGGTGTTGTGTATATTGTATTTCTCATGAGAGGATTAAGTCTGTGAGATTTTCCAGCGTACTTATGGTTTTGTTTATGTGACTTCTGATGACAAATAGGGTTTATTGTGTGTGTGTGTGTGTGTGTGTGTGTGTGTGTGTGTGTGTGTGTGTGTGTAGGGGGGTTGTATGTTGTATTTCTGTGTGAATGCATACTCAGTGTTTGGTTATATCATGTGCATGCCTTCAGGAAGTGTAGAGTATATAGGAATGTATAAGCCTGCATTTGGAAAGTATACATTATAATTGCATGACCGTCAATACCTGGGTGATAACAGGCAGGTGTATTTGTGGGTATGTATATATTTTCTTAGAAAGGAAGTGGTGGTGTGTGTATTCGGGGAAAGCAGGGATAAAGGTGATTTATGCATCTGTGTTTTTGTTGGGATGGCAGTGAGTTGTGGGTCATGCACCTGTTTCTAAATGTGAGGTGTTTTAATGATATCTGTGGTGAAAAGGGTTTTAATGAGTGTGCATCTTTCCATGTATGTGCCTCAGCAAGAGATGTTCACAGGTCTCTGTGGCTGGATGGCATGTGTGCATAAAAATCTCTTTGAACTTCCCCAAGATTGAGTGGAACTAGAAATACCCTGATTACAAAAATGTAACATTCTTAACCCTAAATGACACAGGTACAACCACTCACATACACACATAACCATTTAAGCTAATTAGAGTCATAAAGCTATAAGAATTGGGCATTATAATCCACTGGTATATTAACCTATTTAAGATGGTTGGGCTTTTTATACAAAAAATGCTGAAGTAGTCCTGAAGAATGTTTGTATTGAAACAGATGAGAAATATTGGTTGAGGCCCACTGCTATTTTGTGTTTCACTGATATTAATGGAGAGACCATTAGGAGCAGCGCACAAGCTGAGCTGAATAAAGATAGCCAATTTCAAAGAAAATCATATTTTATATAATACAGGACCTTTTAGATCACATCAGGTTAACTCTTTTGGAAAGCAAATGTGTAAGCCATGCAGTTCACAAGACATGACGTGGATCATCCACATTCCGCATGGCTTGTGAGGCCTCTGTTTGGCAGCAGAAGACCCTCAACACTGGTTCCCAAAAAAGAGATTCCTGCAGTCCAATATTGGGATTAGAAAATTGTAGTAAACTATGGTGAAAGCAATTTTGAAGACAGATGCCTTCTGTTTGTTTCCAGAAAAATGGGTAAGGAAAATATAAGTTAAAAAGTCCTTTTCCATGAAATCCTATTTGTTTTGCTTTGTGAGCATACCCTATAGAAGAAAATAGAATTCTGACTGTGAGGGGAAATCTGGACCTCCAGTGATTGTTATAGAAGAATAGGAAATGTTGACACCAAGGGTATGCTATTAAATACTTAGCATAGGACTGCCTACTTCTTTGAGAGAAGGCTCTGTGGTAAATAGAAAATGCTGGTAAAATCTTTTCTTTTGATTTCATGAAGCCTAGAATTTTATTTGATGTTTGAGATCCACTGTGCTTTGAAATACAATCTTCTTAGCATCCCTGCCACAAGTTTTTATGCAAGGTGATTTAGCGTACTGTGATGGGCTAACATCCATTTCTTCTTTTTATGGGAAACATTTTTTACTAAAAAAAATAAAAATGGTCAATACTCTTTAATAGGGAATTTTATTCATCATTGAGTGGAGGCTTTCTTAAAATGCTTTTATTCAAACACATCTTTTTTTTAGAGAGAGAGACAGAGAGAGGAGAGAGAGAGAGAGAGAGAGAGAGAGAGAGAGAGAGAGAGAGAGAGAGATTTTTATATATTTTTTTTTTAGTTTTTGGTGGATACATCTTTATTTGTACATGGTGCTGAGGATCGAACTCAGGGCCGTGCACATGCCAGGTGAGCACACTACTGCTTGAGACGTATCCCCAGCCCCCTCAAACACACCTTTTATTTAAAATATAGAAATGACTGGCTTTACAAAGCCAGTTATGTAAAAAAAATTCAGACACTTTAAAATAAACATATCACTCACATTATATTTTCTACAAAAATATTTTATTTACCATTAAATTTAGAAAAATATAAAAGAATCAAATTATTTCACATACATATAAAAGTTAACCTTAGATAAAACATATATAAATTTATACATAGTGTTCTATAGTGCACATACACATACATATTCTAAAATATATATTAGATTTAATCGACTTGGAGAAAAATTTCAGGAAGTATCTAGAATTGATATTGTTTAATAAACTTTCATGAATAAGTAATTACAAAATCGTGTCTAAACTTGTGAGAAATAGTTTCATATGTTATCTTTATCCCAAGAAAGTAAGTTTTCAGAGATTTATCAGAGGATACATAATCTGTCATTCCTCACTGTCTTATCATGCATTCACTACTTTTCTTATTTTTAGTGTGGATTCTCTAGTGCATTAAGACTTCTTTCTTCATTTGTATATTTAGTTTTCCACTTCTACCTATTTTGTTTTACTTTCATAATCACTCTTTGTATTCTGTCTTTCTGTATCTCAAAGAATAGATTTAAATGAGACAATATATTATTTTTTAATAAATGAATATATTTTAGTTGCTTAAAAAGTATTTGGTTTTTTTTTTCATAATATGTTACAGTTATTCTTGAGTATTACAAACTCCACAATGGAATATATACAACATTTCAACATATATAAACATGCTTTTTTATTTTTGTATTTAAATATTTGATTTCCTCTGAATTTGCTCACAATCTTTTATTACATAATTTTTAGATTTTATTCTAATTTATTATAAAAGACAGTAGAATGCATTGTAATTCATATTACCCAAATAGAGTACAATTTTTCATATCTCTTGTACACAACAGAGTCACACCATTCATGTCTTCATACATGTACTTAGGATAATGACATCCATCTCATTCCATCACTTTCCTATCCCCATGCTCCCTTTCTTGCCCTTCCTCCACGCTGCCTTATCTATAGTTTTTTCTGTTCCTCCCATGCTTCTCCCTCCTTTCCATTACGTATCAGAAATTTTATGTCACAGAAAACATTCAGCATTTGGTTTCGGGGGATTGGATTACTTGACTTAGCATAATATTCTTCAGCTCCATCTATTTACTTGCATATGCCATGATTTCATTCTATTAAATGATGAGCATTATCCCATTTTGTATAAAAAGAACATTTTCTTCATGAATTCATATTCTTAAGGGCATCACAGCATACTAAAAGAATGCAGCTACAACAATGTTTATACTACCACAATTTAAAAAATGATTTTAACTATCAGATTATAAATGCTTTTTCTAAAAATCTGATATAAAGGTATAAAAACTCTACATGGTTTCTATTGAACATTGTGGATGTTGAAGGTGTTGAATATTTTCTTATATATTTATCATCAGAAATACTATTATTACTACTAATAGAATGTTTCTAAAATGAAAATATTAAATGGAGAAGCCAATAAAGTAATAGCCTTGCCTCATAATGTATTTGGTGTAAGACTTTGTAAATACTATAGTATTTTTTAGGTATAAAACCTTAACTAGATTTCATTTGAATCTTAGCTTTTCGCACTTAATAACTTTATAAACTATGATATATCAGTTTACTCGGGGATTCTCAGTTTACTTATCTGTCAATCATTAATAGTTGCTCTCAGATTTTTCTGGAAAATTTGAACATGCCCAACATTGTTTTCTTTTTCTTTTTTAAAAATATTTATTTATTTATTTATTTTTTAAACAGAGAGAGAGAATTTTAATTTTAATTTTTTTTTTTTTTTTTTTTTTTTAGTTTTTGGTGGACACAACGTCTTTGTTTGTATGTGGTGCTGAGAATCAAACCCAGGCCACACACACTCCAGGCGAGCGCACTACCTCTCGAGCCACATCCCCAGCCCTGTTTTTTTTTACTTATATGTTATGAAAGAAATTTTTAGAGTTCTCTAAAGTAAAGTAGCCCTGAAAAGAAGCAAACGCTCTATACAATGTAGACATGCAGTGGTCATAACTTTTGAGATCAGAACTACATGAAGCTTGGTTTTGTATACTCCATCATTTCAAGTTTTGTAAACAAGGGATAAGACAATGTTTCTATACCATGAAGAAGACCTCATAGCAGGACAGGTACACACTGCAGTCACTTATCCCCATGAAGTCCCAATATCACATCCACTTATCACGTCCACCACATTTGCAAAAAACATCTCATTACATCAAAACTGGTATATGAGATGTAACCTCACTAAAAGTCTCACCAAGCACAAAAAAAATTTGGACACCATACATGGGAGGGAGGAAGCCAGGACCAGATCAAACAGAAACTGCTTGCATTAAGACCTGTAGCCACCTTGGTGATGTAGCTGAATACAAAGAAAAATCAAAGCATGAGTATTGGGGTTTATAGATAAGTGTGCAAAAAGCTTATTTGTTCTAAGGCAAGGAAGCAATGTAAACCATTATTGTAACTATACACTTATAAATCACAATTTTAAACAAAAGGACAGAAAAACAGGCAGAAGTATCAAATTAAAGAATAGGATAGAGTTTTTAAGTCATAACAGAAGACTTGACAATCCTTACCAAAGGGGTGAAGATGTACAGAAATTTTCCCTTATGAAGGTCATTTGTGGAAGGAGTGAGTTTTTCGTTTCTGAAGAAAATTTTGGCAGAAAGTATAGAATAAGAGAAGGAATAGCAAAAGCACAAAGGTCACAGAAGGAAGCTAGAGTCTAGTAAGATGTTCAGTTAAAGGGTTGGGGATATAACTCAGTTGGTAGAGTGCTGGCCTCACATTCACAAGGCCCTGGGTTTAAGCCCCAGTACCCAAAAGAAGTTCAGTTACAAATGTTTATTGTGTTTATCATGATGTCATTTAGAACTATTATTAGTATTATTATTTAAATCAGGAATTGAACCCACAGGTGCTAAACTACTGAGCCAAACCCCAGCTCTTTCTTTCTTTTTTCTTTCTTTCTTTTTTTTTTGAGACTTAATCTTGCAGAATTTCTGAGACTGGCTTTGAGCTTGCAATTCTCATGCCTTAGTCTCTACAGCCAACCAAGATTACAGGCATTCACCACCATGCCCAGCTTGGAATTTTTTTAAGTTATTTTATTTTTATATGTCAGGACTTCATCTGACAATGATTGTATTTTCTTTTGCTAATGTTTTGAATAGAATCTGTACCTTATACCACAAATAACCAAAAAACTCACTCTTTATGTAAATATGATATTGTCTTAGCGTGAGTGGAATGACTCTACAGTTCTTTAAGTGACTCCCTAAGTATCATCAAGCATAATGTCAAATCTTTGATATTGTTCCATAAGAAATTTGGAAAAGAATGTGGCACATTAAATGTATATTCTAATAAAATTAAAAAGCCTTGAAAAATATGTCCCAGATACTTGTGCTTTAATCCATTATGAGTAATGTTTTAGACTGTATAGTTGAGAAAATAAATGTTGTTTATAACCCCACATCTCAGTGTTTTATTTAATCAATGTTTATTTCCCACTCTAAAAGGTCTAAAGTGAACAAAATCTAATGGTCAGGCAGGTATACTGTGTGACTTGCATCTGAGATAGTTTTCAGTACTCTGGGGTTCCTGCATTTCATGGGTTTTAAGAATCATTTTTCCTCTACAATTTGTTAGTATCACAAGAGTACGTGTTTCCATCAAAAATATCAACATTAGTCTCCCAGACTTTAGAAATCTTCACTTTGTGATGGTGTGCTTTGGGAGAGGCATTAGCTTTCAGAATCAGTTTCAGCCTTCAGCACACTTGTTCGTGCTACTTGCCATCTTGAAGTATTTTTTCCAGCAAAAAGTATGCTTAGAGAGTTATTTTGTGTATGGAGACAAACTTGAATTTTTATTTAACTTGCCTCTTGGCTGATTCATGTCTCTTAACCAGTGATGAATTTCTATTAATAATTTTACATGAATAATAAATGTAAAGGCATATTTAATAGAATAAAATTATAAGTAAAAAGACAATGAGCCATTTTGCCTTCATTAGGATTGCCAAATGAGAAAGAAATTTAATATATTTTAAATATTTGTAATTTAAAATTATTGTACTTAAAATATTATAGCAATACCTTTAAAACTGTTTCTTTATCTTAAAATATATGATTGAAACTTTATAACTTAAAGATTATTTTTTTAAACCTGAACTCAATGAATCACATCTCACCAGGTGCAAAACTCAAAAATGAAGGCAGAGAACTTGTATATTAAGAACAAGATTATTTTTAAAAAAAAAAATAGATGGCTATTTTAAAATCTGAAAGATAATGTTGAAAAGATCCTTCAGAATGAAAACAGAAGATTAGACAAGGAGATTAAATTTTCCTAACATGATTCTAAAATGAGAGAAATGAGATATGGAAAAGGGGAGACAGAAAAGGAAAAAATAAAATTCCCTACTGCTGAGTGGGAATGTGAATCTTGAAAGAGTTTTAAGTCTTTCCACAAAGTAAAAAGTGATCATGAATAAAGGTGCCAAACCCACAGTTGTCCCTGTGTTACCACCAGTCTCTCTGTCTAAAGACACAGGAGAAGTTGTTTCATGTTTTTTCAGATAAGATTTAAAACTAAACATACAAGCCAGTCAACCTTTCTTTAAACTATGAGCTAAACATAAAGACCATGGTGTCAATACAGACTTTATATCCTGTGATATTACTGTGTCTGTGATTTAAACAATTTCATCTGTTGCTTTATGAATTTTTAAAAATGACTGAATTCTGTAATGGAGTCCTTTGTAAATTACCTGATAAATTTTGAATAAGAAAAAGTTATCTACCATATCTAGGAAGGCATTAAAATTAATTAATCTATAGAACTAGAAGTAAAAGTGTCCCAGAAATGAATGTAAATTTGCTAGTTTACATTTAACTTATGGATTCTTACCATGTATCCATTAAATTATAAGATTTGAAGAAAAATATTTTAAGACAGTTTGTACTAGTTATTTGTCTTGGCTAAGGGAAGTCAGACCTCTTAAGACCAACTCCATTCCTCTTTGATATACCCCTAAATGCTGTGTGGTCCTGCACTGGCTTTGGCCTTGTTTTTCAGTTCCTACTCTTCTGTAGCACTTTTTGTTCTGACATTATTTAAATAGTGCTCTCATTCTGGGTGGTTCTACACATTCTGTATTATCAGTAACAAGCACAGGGTAATCATTAATTATTGAAAAAATACGAAGGAAAATTACTTCTAAAAAATAGATAAAGAGAGCTAATTATTTTCTTTAACTTTTTTAAGACCTAAATATAATTACTCAAAAACTTGTTCTTCATTTTTTTTTTGATGTCACACTGGAAAGACATGAGAGAGACACATGGACAGACACAGGGGATGTATAAAATTTTCTGAGGTTAAACCTTGTTGTGCACACCCATTTCTCATGTATTTGCTTAAAATTCTGACTTCTTTTCTCTAATATATAAAATCATTAAGATTTGGTAAATTAGAATGCTTATTAGTTTTGACTTTACATCAAAATTGATTGATATTTTCTTGCCAAGAATTTATTTATTTCATGATCCTCAGATTTTTGAGGCTTACTTAATATTCTTATCATCTTTCTCTTATGCTTGCATTACTCAGAGACAGAATTGCTGTATTCTTTCATATGTATTTCTTAAGAGCAAAATCTTCAGAGTATTTGTTTGGGTATCAAAGGTATTTTAAATTAATCTCATGGTAAAAAAACTCTAAATACTCCTTTCTATGTTTTACATTTTCAAATTGAGGTTTTTTTCAGAGCATATTTTACTGAATATTTGTGTTTCACAATAACAGAAATTTCAGTCACTAAAAGCCATTTATTTACTGATATACGTGCAATTTGGATTTTTAATTTTGTGCAGTTACAATCATATTTGATAATAATAGTTATGATGCTTTCATGAACAAAAGTATATTACAAAAATAGATGTATTTCACTATACCTTAATAAAAATGGACATGTATATGTATCATTATTTAAATGTTTATTTTCACCTCTGGGTATATTTTACCAATATTATTATAAAATAAATCATATAGCATTTATTAATTTATGTTTATTTGGTTGTACCACATTTATTTATTATGTTATTGTTGTATACATATTACTGGTTAACACATTCTTTTTTTTAAAGAGAAAGAGAGAGAATTTTAATATTTATTTTTTAGTTTTCAGCAGACACACATCTTTGTTTGTATGTGGTGCTGAGGTTTGAACCTGGGCTGCATGCATGCCAGGCAAGTGTGCTACAGCTTGAGCCACATCCCCATCCCCAGGTTAATACATTCGTAAAAAGAAAATGCTATTTGATAACCATAGTAATGGAATATTAAAGAGCTTATTAAACTACTCTTTTAATACATATTTTCTTTTATCTTTCTAAAACCTTCTAAAATGTGTAAATGTATAAATATACACATTAAGGAACAAGAGATCCTATGGCAATAAGTAATATATCAAAGAATCAAAACCTGATAAATTCAGTGCTAGAATTAACAGTTTTCCTGAATTGCAGGTCAACGATGTCTCTAATGCAGATAGTAAGCAAAACATTAAAATAACTAAATAACTGTAATTGAAATGATTCAGCAAACTATTTGGCATGACCATATATGGCCTCTATTTTAATCAAATATATATTAGATTTACTTATAATATTTAGGTTAATTTATTCCTTTATTTCCTCTATCTCTTCTTTGAGAAATGACCTCTAGTAAACAGCCTCATTTGGCCTCAGGATATGTGTACAGTAAGAAAAAAAGTCTCAAGAGTTCTATTATATTCATAATATATTCACATATTCCCAAGGCCTTTCACATTCTAGTCAGTCACACACAGCAAGCAATTTGAAAGTTCATGAAGTTTTGCAATATAACATTGTTATCCTTCCAAGCCCTTTCTAAGAATTCTGTGTGATTTATTGAAAACATCAAGGAAAATGAATATGTCTTTTTAAACCCAGAACTTGAAATGACACTGGACTCAAGAGATCAAGTTTATGAAGACAGGAGTTATGTGTTATGGCTTCTGTTTATCTGCAGAAGAGCTGTCAAGGTGAAAGGGGTTGTGTGAGAATGGCCTTAGGCCTGAACCTAAGCAACTCCTGTAATGCCAGATTCATGAGACCCCAATAGACCTCCAGGAGCTGAATCTGATGTAGTCAGACAAGAGTGTTTATTGTAAGCTCAAGCCTGGACTCACAACCATTTCAGATTTAGTGGTCCCAAAGAATGAGTCTTGACCCTAAATTCATTGAGGATTAATAGATTTTGTGGGATATTGTATGCATCACAACATCACACAGCCAATCATTTCACATCACAGAAAAGTCAAACAACAACTCTTAACATTGATTAGCACATTCATTGGCAGAAACAAGTTGTGTAAGGGTGATTGGTTAGTTCAAGTTGTGGATACTTTTGAACCGATTGGTTTAGGCCATGAGAGGTTGCAAGAGTGTATATGATAAACTTGCCTAATCATGATACCAATCAACAAAAGTACTGGGAAGGTCACCTGGTGTTTCAGGTATTTTCTGTGTCTCATGTTTTTTGTGGTAGCTAGGGGGTTGCTGTGGGTCCTAACCTAGTGTAACTGAGTCAGGATCACTTGGCATGGAAGATCACTCCAGTTATTTACAGACAAACAACTCAGCAGGGTTAGTATATGCCTAGGAGCACTCTGAGTTTTTCCATGGACAAGGGTAACTCCTCCTTTTGGACAGGCTTTGCTCTGAAGTGGCTGGTTTCTCAAAAATGGAGTCACATCAGTTTCTCACTCCATTTAAAAAAATCCATTTTGAAACCTGAGGTCATTAATAGAGGTCACTTTTCACCAGGCACACCCACATAGCCCTCTAATATGGCCTCAGACAAATTACTTGCCCTCACCCTGATAAGCTGAATAAAGCCTCTGGCAGGCTTTCCTCTCCTGATAAGAGTGAAAGGTGAGAATATCAGGATGGAGACCACCAGACCAGATATTTCTGACCTCAGGGTAAATGGGAATTCTGGTGGCACCTGGTAATTACAAGGTTTGGTAAAAAATAAAAAATAAAAACAAAATTTAGTATAAAAAATAGAGCTAAAAACAGGGATTTAGCCAGCCTAAACGAGTATGTACTCCAGCTGGAGAGTCTGATGAGGACCTACACTGACATCCCATCACTTGCCATCATTTTCCTATTCTCTGTGTGATCCTCACTGCTCTCAAACTCTACCGCCTTGTCTGGACCTTTGTGTGAGCTGCAACTTCTCCCTGTGACCCTCTCCTCAACTGGTCGTCTACTCCCCACCAGAAAAAGCCTGTTTTGCTTTAGGACCTGATCACTGCTGTTGAGTGAGTGTGAATCTGCAGGACATAAAGCCTAAGGCTTGAGAGTTTTGAACTTAGCATTCAGAGGAAATGTCTGTCACTAGCCTGTCATGATTAAATCTGTTTTGCAATGTTCAGAATTAATCTAATATTGTTTTCTGGGAATTAATTAATCTAGAATTGCTTGGTGTTATTTGATTATCTCCACTGCAGGGCCGATCATTAAGGATTGTTGTTTTCTTCATTAGGAACCTATAGAGTAAAGTTGTATTAAGAATTTGAGTGAATAAAGAATTGAAAGGGGCAGAAATGCATGGACATTCTTTATTTCTCCCCTTGACTGCAATGCCACAAGTTTGCTCCCTGGCAAAATGTTGTTATTATTTTTAAAGTATTAAATTAAGGAATTCTTATCACTAAAGATTATTATTATCTTCAATTCTAAATGTTGACTTTACTTTTGGCATTATCTCTGTCCTTTGACTGTTATTGTTATGGCTATTTACTGGTAATGAGGCCTTGCTTTCCCAATGCTGAAGTATAACACCAGAGAAGCACATCAAGGCAAGTTTAGAGTGGAAAGTTGAAGCTTTATTAAAGGACAGCAGAAAAGACTTCTCCCTGGAGGAAGAGGGGGACCCAATGAAGTGGTACCCCCTTTCTCCACAGAAAAGTCCACTTCACCATGGCTGATTTGGAGACTATCAGCCAAAGAGTCTCTGCAAAAGAGTTCAATGTAGATAAACTTTCTATTTTTGTGTTGCCCTGTTTACTTGGCCACTGGCCAAGGTGCTGGACACCCCCTTACTATTTTCACAAATATATCCAGTATAGTACTTTGAAGAAATTGCAAACAAGGCCTCTGGCCTTGAGCTGGGCTTCACAGAGATCTCTACATTTTTAAGATAAGTTACAAATTGGCTCCATGGTAACAGCTCGCAGAGGGAGGAAGAAAGGGAAGAAGAAGTTCTCCTCTTTTCAAGTGTTGTCATTGAAGTGTTAACTTGCCCAGAACAGTGTAAGAAAAAGCTGCTTTTATGTGAACTTCTGCAGACTGTAAACTTCTGAGCCCCTCTACTTACATGCTGGGTATAAAACTCTGAAACTCCCTGAACTTGGAGGGATTGATTGATAACAGCAAAAGCTGTGCTTTCTGAACCTGGATGCAGCCAAATGAAACTGTTTCTTTCTATCTTCAGTGCCTTGCTTCATTTGTCCCTACAACAAACTAGGACACAGCACTGGAAGGACTACTGTCACATGTGATGAGTCAGGTTTTGCAAGAGAAAACACCAACTGGGCTGCTATCCCATACATCTTTCCCACTTAGAGTAGCAATCTGACTCTGATTATCACCCCCAAACCTCTCCCCACAACAAGAGGCCTTTACATATAAGGGTCTGCTGACTGTCCCATGTCAGTCACATGTTATTTGGAAGCCAATGACAGATCCACATGGCTTCACCACAGATGTTTTATCAGACATCTGCACTCCACTGCTCCAAGGCCAGTTCCCAGGAGGCTCCAACTCAATGGCATCTCTGTTCTACACCATTTTCATGAATTCCAGTCAATAAAGAAACTATCTGGTTCAGTCATGATGAGCAACAGGAGATCGGATGGATCTCCAGTTCAGAAATTCCTGGTCATGAGAATTTCAAATATTTCACTGTATTGGTCTAGACATCATTCAAGGATGAAGTAGGTGGCACTGTGGGTCTCAATTCTTTCAGGAACCATTAGGTGTGAGAAAACTCCATTCAAAGAATAATATATATGAGAGAAAGAGAGAGAGAGAGAGAGAGAGAGAGAGAGAGAGAGAGAGAGAGAGAAATATATATTAAAGACATGTAAAAGGAGAAATAGATATGCAAATTCAAATTCTTAATGGAATATATATCATTCAAAGATCACGAAAATATTTATTTGACTTTACATAGGGTTATGTATAAACTTGTTCAAATATGGAGCTCACCATTGGTTGAACTTTCAGTTCCCCTGGGGTTTGGTGGAAGTGATCTGTTCATGGAATTTGTAGTTGCCAAAGTCAGAATACTCACATGAATGTACCTGTGATAGCAGGAAGGGCAATCTATATGTATATAACAATACATGTTCTTACCCAACCTACAGAGAAAGGGAATCCATAAGTTATATATTTGTTAAATTTGACGATACATGGAGAAGCATTAGAATGAAAATGTGACTTGTGATATAACACATACCCTTCATAAAGCAAAAGGAAAATCAAAATACACAATTCCTCCTATGAACTTTCTGCATTTCTCTATTTTAGGTTTGCTTTTATGCATATGTTAGGATTAGTACTCAGAGTCTAGTAGGGTATGGGTTAGGGTCAGAGATTCAATACTTCAAAGGGAAAATATTAAAATCAATCCAATGTGTATATGAACATGTGCTACACAAGATCACCTCCCACTGTCATCCAGAAAAATGCCTTGACATTACCATCACCCCAAGTTATACACAATTAGAGGGAGAAGAAGAAGAATATCTGTGAATACATACTGGAATGGAAAATGCTCAGCAGTTCACAACCTTGTAGGTGGCAGAGGAGATTACAGTGACTGAGCCTTTAATATCTCCTACTCTTGGTTGTGCCCTTCCAAAACCTGATCTCAGGTAGTATTTTACTGAGTCTCTGGAAACAAAGAATTGAGAAACAGAATGCATTAGTGGAAAGCTTTCCAGCACTCATCCTGGTGAATATATGAATAGACTGCTGCTTGCTTTGCAGATGGGCAAGACCTACAATGTTCCTAAGTTCCTGTATTTTTCCTGAATTTTGGCCACTCTCCAGAATGGGCTTGTGGTTTTGTGTCCAAGATATGTACCAGCTCCAAGCTCTCTGAAATGGCCATTTCCTGGATTGTTGAAAGGAATGTCAAGCATCTTAGAAAACTCAGAAATCAGTGTGACCGGTAAGGGTCTCAGTGGAGAAACCCTGCTTGGCTAGATAGCAAGTCAAGTAGCATCATCAGGAGCTGTCAGTGCCATAGTGTACATCTTGTGCAGAAGTCTGTCCCCCAGCTGTGTTCTTACCTATTGTTCAATTCCCCTGCAAGTAAGGAAGGTCTTTGCCTCAGGCCACACCTTTGTGAAGCCTCAAGAAAACAGTTTCAAAATGGAAATTAAGGGGCCTCACCTGTGGTTTTTTGGTAAAGTGCTTTGTGAAGGGATGTGTCTGAATCAACCTCTTGGCACTGGGTGAGGCTGTGGCTTAGATTCTCAGCACCCCATGAAACTAAATAAAGATCCTATATGTCCATCCAAAACTAAAATTACAGAAAAGAACAGTAATTTTGGATTAAGTCTTTCACCTCTTTCTGGTAAGGCTCCTGACCTCCATTTAGTTTGAAAAGGGATTTATTCATCAAATGAGGTGTTCCAAGCCCTGAAGTAGCTAGCATATAAGTGGTTGTGTTTTCTGCCTTGTACTTTGAATAGCTGGGATAACAGGTATACACCATATCATTACACATAAAGAATCTACCCCCAGCAGTCAGTAGGCTTCTAATTTGAGAAGTAGGGCAGTATTAAACAAATTCTTCTACTTAATCTCATCTAAAATTAGTCAAGTTCCCAATGAAGCTACAGAAACAAAATTTCTATCAATATTCTCTATTGATAGAAATTTTTATTTGCCAAACTCAGTTGTAGTCATATCCTATGGAGTGATAGTCATATTCTATCACTAACTTTAGCATCCCAGATCTGGTCTTTTTATTTGTCAAAGCCAGCTCCCCAGTTCCTTCTCTGCCTCAAGGCGTCCCATTGCCATGGGTGAGCCCACTGCCCCTTATTTAAGGCAGTGTACTCTCACTTCAGTAACTCCTCATGCTCTGTCTAGTGAGTGTCTCCTTCAATTATCTGTTCACAAAAAGAACCTTGAACTACAAACCTTGTCATTGCATCCATCTTGCAAGAAAATCTTTCATGATTAGAAGTTGAAAACAACTAGAAATAGAAGAAAGAAAAACAGCTGGATGATATAGTGTATACCTGTGATCCCAGCTATTCAAAGTCCAAGTCAGAAAACACATAAGTTCTAAACCACCCTGAACCCCTTGACCAGATTCTGTCTCAACATTTTTAAAAGGGTCAGGATTTAATTCTGTTGCTGGGAGTATGCATGTCTAGTATATGTGAGACCATGAATGCAATTCTTGATACTGAAAAAAATGAAAAATGCAAACAACAACAAAATAAAGATCACACATGAGAAATTACCTTCTAATACATTAACTAATCAAAAAAACAAAATATTTTCTTCCCAAAATGGAAAGAAGACAATTTTACATGCTTTCACTTGTTCTTTTTAACATATTAGAAATCCTGGTCAGATCAATCTGAAAGAAGTACAGGCAGAGGGCATGCCAAATGGAAATGTAGAAGTATAAAAACCTCTGTTTATCAGTGAGATAAAGTTATATCTGGAGAATCTCAAGATTCCAAGAAAATAATCACCACAATGAATAAATTCAGCAAAGGTGCCAATACAAAAACCCCACACACACAAACTGTGTTTCTATACACTAATAATAAATATTTATATATATGAAAAGAAAATCAAGAAAACAATTTCATCTGACAAGTAAAATAAAATGTAATACTACACCCAATGTATTACTACCCAATCAAGTAGATCAAACGTGAAGACTTTAAAACAAGCAATGAAACTTAGAATAACAACAAAAAGTGAAAGATATCAAATGATCATGGGCAGGAACACTTAAACTTGTTAACATATCAACACTATCCAAAGAAATCTACAGTTTCTGTTCCATCCCTAAAAATTTCCTAACTTCTTTTTTTCATGAATACCATTTTTATTTCATGTTTTTATTTACTCATATTCGTTTTACATGAGAGTAGAGAATATTTTGATTTATTCATAAAAACATGGAATGGATCTTATTCAAATTAAGATCCCAGTCTTGTTGTACGTGATGCAGAAATTATTCATTGCAAAAATTTAAAATTCCATCCTAAAATGATAGGGAATGTGAAAACAACCAACTTCAGGAACATTTTGAACAAGAACAAAATTGGTGGTCTAACCTGTCATAATTTCAAGACTCCATGCTATAAATTTACCAGTCATACAAATACAAAATATAGAAATGTTGATTAATAAAACAGGGTAAGAAATTCAGAAATGAAAGAAAATAAGTTCTCAAGTGATTTCTGTCAATAGCATTCCACGGAAATTGACAGTATTTTCCACAAGTACTGTTGAGAAGACTGAAATGATAGCAACACATGAAACAAGGAAGTTGGGCCCTTATCTGACACCATGGACTTAAATTAACTCAACATAAATAGGGGACCTAAATGTAAGATCTGAAATATAAAACTCATAACACACAATTGAAAAAGCCCATGACAAGGGATTTTGACAGAGACTTTTTGAACAGCACATCAAAAGCACAGGCACCAAAAGGAAGAAACAAACTGAACTACATCAACCCGAAAACTTTGATTCATCAATGGACACATTCATTAGTGAAAAGATGACTCACTAAATGCAAGAAAGCATTTGAAAATTATATTTGTGATTAGAATTTAAGATCTATGATATAAAGAGCCCTTATACCTCAATAAGAAGAAAACAGCAAATCAATATTAAAATGGGAAAAGGACTTGCACAGGTATTTCTCCAAAGAAGATATGCAAATGGCTGAGAAGCACATCAGAAGATGTTCAATATCAATACTAAGTGGAGAAATCAAAATCAAAATCAAAATCAAAATGAGATCCAGCTTCAAACACAAGATGAAACAGGAAGAAACAGAAAACAGAAAAATCCCTGATCGGCTCCCATTCTCCAGTCCAGGAACAAAGAGGCACATCCACCCACAACCACAACTAAAACAGAAAACACCAGTGCTGCTGAGAATGTGATGGAGCCAGAACCCTAGTGGGTTAGAATGCAAAGTAGTGCAGGCTCTATGGGAAACTGATTGTTGGTTCCCCAAATTATCAAAAGGATCATTCAAATGACCCTTCAATTCTTCTTCTTTTGAAGAGATATTTATATGCTTGTAATTACTACAGGGTTATTTATTATACTCAAGGGTACATTGAGGAAGAATCTTTTTATTTTTAGCTGTGCATTATAGTTATACAAAAGCATGGAATATAGTTTGTTCCAAGTCAGTCTCGAGAACTTGCCCTTTCCCTCCCTTCCTCCCTGACCCAGTTTCCTTTCTTCTTCTATACTGGTCTTCCATCCATGTATTTATAATTTTCTTAACTCGTGCTTTACAGATATACATAAAGATAAAACTCACTGTGGTCTCTTCATATATGTATATAGGATAGTATGGTCAATTTCATTCTACAATTTTGCCCTTTTCCTATCCCAAGGAAGAATTTTTTTTTTTACATGTAGCACATGATGAAGTATTATTTGGTCTAAAAAACAAAGAAAATCCTGACCGATAGTAGAGTAGGGATGAACCTTGAGAATACATACTGTATGATCCTAATTATATGAAGTACAGTACACAGAATAATTAAAATAATACAGAAAGGAGAATGGTGACTTCTTGGAGCATGAGGGAAATTGATGATTACTGTCTAACAAATGAGCTTCAATTTTGCAAGATGAGAAAAGTTTTGTGGCTGCATGCTGGTTTCCAAAAATGGAAAAAATAAGTGTACTGAACACCACTGATGTGCCTTCCCAAATAGCTGACATGGCAAAACTTTGCTGTGAATATTTGAAAATGTATATAAAATTAAACTCATTCGGCTTATTTCCACACAAACAAAAACCAAGTAAATTCTCCACTAGTAGAAACTTATTAAAAGGAAGTTCTCTATGAGTAGAAATGTGAAAGGATCATTCAGGTTGAAAGGATGAATCACTCACTTGGTCATGCAAAGAAAAAAAGAATACAATGAGGGTAGCTCCACAGGAAAATTTAAAATAAGTATTATTGTACAATCAATTCTTAACTCCTCTCCTAATCTGACTGAGGTGCAGTGGTGTAATAATTATAGAGCTTGTGATGTTGCCAGAGATGCACACCATGAGGCCAGTCATGTGCACATATGGGCCTAGGACACCACCAAGCTGGGAGGGCCAGTGGAGACTTGGTCTTAGGGTCTCTGTCTTTGTCTTGGCAGAGGGAAAAATGCAAGGGAGGATGCAACATGTGGGCAAACAAACAACTCTCTCAACAATTGTCCTTGAATCTGTGAAACTCCTGGCAGCTTTCTTCCAGAGTCAGTCCCTTTGAATCACAATGGCCATACCTTACATCTTGGAGAAAAAGGTCCCCCCACCACTCCTGAGGGACCATCCCTGATCAGCTCCCATCCACCAGCCCAGGATCCAAGAGGCACATCCACTCACCACCACAAGTAATGTAGACAGATGTCAGATAAGAATGAGAACGCAGAAATCACTGTTGGAGCTCCAGATCAACAGGAACAAGCATTAGTGCTCTTGGGAAAGGCTTGCCATAACCAATGTGTTTCTGCCATCCCTTACGGCCACAGATGCACACATGCCACCCAGCCACAGAGACCTGTGAACACCTCTTGCTGAGGCACATACATGGAAAGATGCACACTCATTAAAACCCCTTCCACCACAGATATCATTAAAACACCTCACATTTAGAAACAGGTGCATGACCCACAACTCACTGCCATCCCAACAAAAACTCAGATGCATAAATCACCTTTATCCCTGCTTTCCCCGAATACACACACCACCACTTCCTTTCTAAAAAACTATACTCATACCCACAAATACACATGCCTGTTATCACCCAGGTACTGACGGACATGCAATTATAATGTATACTTTTCCAATGCAGGCTTATACATTCCTATATACTCTACACTTCCTGAAGGCATGCACATGATATAACCAAACACTGAGTATTCATGCACCCAGAAATACAACATACAACCCCCCTACACACACACACACACACACACACACACACACACACACACACACACACAATAAACCCTATTTGTTACCAGAAGTCACATAAACAAAACCCTAAGTACTCTGGAAAATCTCACAGACTTGATCCTCTCATCAGAAATACAATATACATAAAAATCTCTTTGAACTTCCCCAAGATTGAGTGGAACCAGAAATACCCTGATTACAAAAATGTAACATTCTTAACCCTAAATGACACAGGTACAACCACCCACATACACACATAAACATGAGTCCATATTCCCAGAATCACTTGATACGCAAACACCAACTCTGAAAAACACATAAATTTTCCCAACCCTCTCCAAATGTACACAACAATGATGTCACCTACAATCTACTCATTGTCATTTCCCAAATACATACATAACACATGTGTGGCCTTAATACACATATTTTACCCTGCACTCTAATCTCACACCCTTCCCTAAATAAAAAATTAAATTAAATTAAAAAATCAATATTTTGTGAATATCAAAAAGTATTCACCAAAATACTCCATTCAAACACTCTTCTTAATAATTATTCACAAGTCCCACCATGACATAATAACCCATATACACTGTCAGTACCCAATCCTCCTAACTTGTATTTCCATATAAATATAACTTCTATATTATCTCAGTGGAAACACACACTACCCATCTACTGTTTGAGAATGAATACTCAGCCATCACACTTCCTAAATACATTCACAGTCCTAGATTATACAAGTCTGGGAACACACGTGTCCATCTGAATCTACAAATCCACAGTACTCCCAAAGACCCAAAGTACATGCAGTCAGTCTCTCACTATTAAAGGGCACAGAACTCACTATTAATATACAAAACTGCTCATTCTTTCTGATATACTCAGTTAACAGCACACAACACTGTGGAGCTCTGAAAATCCTCAATAGCATAAACTTCCTATCTTCCAGCTGCCTGAGTGTAAACCCAGAGTTCCTCATGCCCAAATTAAAACAAATGCACAGCAAAACCCAAACAATTCCAATCAAAAACCTTACTTACAAACTCTCACACATATTCCAGTCGCCTCCATGAAACACTTAAAATAGACATGAAGTAGGACTGAAGAGGCTGGATACCACAGGAATTTTCAGAAAGCAGGTTTATTGGCTGTTGCCAACCAGTCCAGAGTGTGGCTCATGCCTGAAACATTCTAGGGACAGATAATTTCAAAATATTTTGAATTTATGTCCCATGGGGGAAAAGGGCTTGAAGATTCACTTGACAAGTGTTTTTCATTCCATTCACTAGGCCAGACAGATGTTTCACACGTATTTACCAAAAAAAAAAAAAAAAAAAAAAAAAAAATTGGCATTTACAAGAAATAGGAAGCTACCAACCACAGTAATCTTTGCACACTTGCTGCTGATCTGACAAGAGAAGAAGCTTAATTATGGCAAGGGTCTTTTGGTTGAGAGTATCTGGTGTGCTTCAGATACACATATCTTCAGACCACACATCAATCAGTATCACCCAAAAAGCAATCACACAAACACTCCCTAAGTAACTGAATGGAGCAAACAAATTACTTATTAACATGACAACAATTTGTATTCTCAAAAGAAAACATTTACAATCACCTCTATGTTGCAAACATGCACATACACAGAATGCCTCAGAATATGAAGTTCAACAACAAATCTCAGATGTACAGACACTGCTAACTCCTCCTACATACTCATAAAAGACACCCCTCCATTCCCAAGAATTACATGATCATCTCAAAGCCCTAAACAAGAAAATACACAGCAGTCCACTTGAGACATTATCAACAGAATCTATACACATCTATGTGCCACATATACATAATTCCAAACACCCCAACATACCCCATGATTCCATTCTCTCCAAATCTCTGAACACCAAAGATTATGTCCCTAAATTCTGACCTAGACATCATGAACATACACATACATTCTAAAATCTGAAAATGCACAGATCCAACACATAATAGTAAGACAACATCCTAACTCCTCTCAAATGCATTCACAATAGTCCACAATGCAAACAACACCTACAGATGCACCACTAAAACCCTAAACACATGTCCTGCCAGAAAGGTACTCAGCCAACAATAACCAAAGAAATCACTCAGAAAATATTTACACACGACAACCAAACAGTCCCACAGAGGAGAAATTATTGTGTCTTGTTTCATATGCTTTCCATACTTATACACATGAAACACATGAAAGAACAAAGTCCTGGTGCTAGAGGGACAAGTTCTTGTGTTCTCTCTCTCTCTGTCTGTCTGTCTCTCTCTCTCTCTCTCTCTCTCTCTCTCTGTCACACACACACACACACACACACACACACACACACACAAACAAATACGCACACACATATACAGAACATTACATACATAATCTGAACACTGAAACACCCAGTTCAAGGATTTATCTTGTGGGCCCTGCACACAGAGGTAGAGGGGTGAAGATGCAGATTTCAGGCACATACCTTGCTGTTGAAAATGTAAGAAAATATAAAAGTGCAATGGAGAGAGCACATTCTCTCCTATAAAACTGAAAGGTACTTGCCAGCCACACAATAACTCCTCAATATAGAGAAAACTCTTCAAATAATAAGAGAGTACTCTCAGATAATGCTTCTGGAGATGAAGGTACTCTGGGACATTTAAGGGGTTTCTAAAAGAGAGAATCACCCCAAATAGATTCTTATGAGTATCTACCATCAGCCCAGATGGATGTCTTCTAGCTAGAGAGCAAGACCATTGTGCAATGTGTGTTCCAATGCCAGGGCTAGGCTTGTTCACCTGGGCTCCCCCCTAAGCCACATCAGCTCCAATTTCTGAATGGGGTCTGCAGTGTTCTCACACAAGAGACCTTTGGCCTCATTACATGCCCAAATTCTAACCTGAAGATATTACTGGCATGTTTGTTGGTCAAAAAATTAGTGAGTAAATTGTCAGCTTTTCTGTGTTACCTTCAGACAGAAGAGGTGAATCTGGTTCGAGGAAAGTCTGGGGCGTCTTATATTTTGGACAGCAGCTCTCCTAATCACTTTCCAAACCAGTGATAATGTACCTGAGATCACCACATTCAAAGGTGCAGAGATTTATTTTGGCTCATGGTTTCAGAGATTAGAGTCGATGGTCACTTGGCCCTCTTACCTCTGGACCTGTAGCAAAGCAGAACATCTGGCCAAGAGTGTATGGCATAGGAAAACTGACCACCTCATGGCTGCTAGGAGGCAGAGAGAGACAGAGACAGAAGTGCATTAGGGTCCCAGTACCCCATCAGTGGCACATCCTCAATGAGGTAATTTTCATCAAATGGGCCCCAGTTTCCACAAGCTTCCAACACCTCCCAATAATGACTTCAGCTTGGAACCATATATTTAATAGTGAGCTTTTGAGGAACACCAAATGTTAATGCTAGAACATCTACCCCTTGTCCCCAAAAGCTCATGTCTGTCTCACAGCAATAAATAATTAGAAATAAATAAATAAACAAGCATTTGGACTCCAAGAGTCCACAAATATCAATAGTGCATTCTCAATAGTTTTTGCCCAAAGTCTCTTCTGAGACTCAAGGGAACACAGTGACGCTGAACCCTGAATTGAACGTTTTTTTTTTCTGCCATTCTCTTCTTTTTAATTCATGAGTATAGCTTTCTTTTCTCCCCACACCCTCAACCCTATCTTAATGACTAACCATAGAGTCAGTTAAAAGCACGAAAGTCAGTTAAAAGGGCCCTTGCACTGGGCACCTTACTATGTCACAGGAAATGTCCAAATTAAAAGGTATTGGCAGAAGTGTACAGAAGACACTGACTAGGAGGGAAACCAGACACACACACCTTCAGAATTGCAAGCATATAAAAAATCACATTATCTTAGATTCACAGGTCTGGGATGTGTCAGGGTCCACTGGACCCAGATATAACGCACAGAATCCCACCTTCTTCAAATAACAGTTTTTTAAGAGAGAGAGAGAGAGAGAGAGAGAGAGAGAGAGAATTTTCTAATATTTATTTATTAGTGTTGGGCAGACACAACATCTTTATTTTTATGTGGTGCTGAGGATTAAACCTAGCACTGCACACATGCCAGGCGAGTGCGCTAGCACTTGAGCCACATCCCCAGCTCTTTAGTGACATCTATTTTTAGTTGTCTATCAATATTTATTGATTTATATATGGTTCTAAGAATTGACCCCTGTGCCTCACACATGCCAGGCAAGCTCTCTACCACTGAGCCATGACTCCAGACCCCTCTGAAGGACAGTCTGTCAACACTAGTAACCTGTGCTTGTGTCCACCTGCCCAAGACTGCGAGAACAATTCCACATTACACACTGTATACACTTTCACTCAGCAGTACTAAGCAAGATGAAACCAGGAGCTAGCCATTCATCTCTGAAATGCTGAATTGTTGCCAATGAAGCCTTTTCCTCTCCCACCACTCTGCCTCTTCAGTTACTGACTTTCATGAGTGGAAGCAAAGCAGCAGAATCAAACCTTTTGTAGCTGCATTGGCTGCAATCCTCATTAATAATCAAAAAAAAGTTAACACATTTCAAAGATACATCTACGCAGGGGAAACACAACTAACCCCAAAGGGAAGAAGAGGACAGCAGTAAGGAGAAGACTGAAAAAGCACAGCAGGGCACACGTTAAGTCTAGTGCTCCATTAAGTCTAGTGCTCCAGGTGTGAAACTAGGGCACCTGATGGTGTAATATGGGTGCCCTAGAGCTTGAGCATCCTTACCCCTCCAGCTTGGTCTGATGTGGGACCACTCCCTAGAACTTCTTTGCTCACTGACTTTCACTTACCTGAGCAGGGGTTCATAGGCCTGCCACTGCTAACTTCCACCACAACACTGGCTCCACACTCATAGTTTGATAAATCACTGTTTTGGGGGTTACTGGGTTGCACTCTGAATGTGATATGCACATCCTGTTCACCAGCGTTTCCTCTGAAGTATGAATGCAAACCTTCACAACCCCTCAACTCTTCACTCTGTAAGCCTGATAACCAGCATCACATGGACAATAACAAGGTCAGCTGAGAATGAGGATAGTAGCCAGACCCACCTAGACCATGGCCTCTGTTAGCCCATATGATGTTACTTACACAGCAAAATGAATCTGGACATAGGATTCTGAGGCTGCCTTTTGCACGCAGGGCACCCTGATAATCTCTCCACAAGTCATTGAGCCTGCTAAGGGTGGTGTCCTTCCCATTCCTGAGACGCCGAAAGGTGGCTTCTGTGTAATGGAACTAATCTCTTTACCAACCACACCATCTTTGGCCCCAACATTACAAAGTTTTCATTTCTGGAAAACCTGCAAGTATTTTAAATCTTTCTACCCTGGCTTTTGCTCCTGATCCCCATGGTATATCAGGCTGAAAGCAGAAAAATATACCCAGGCCATATCTCAAATGCTGTACTGCCTTTAATATTCCCTCCTGGATAAATTAGTCTGTGTTTTAGTTGCCTTTTACATCACTGTGACCAAAAAAATCTAACAACAATTAGAGCAGGACAAGTTTATGTAGCTCATAGTTTCAGGTCTCACTCCACTGACCACCAACTGCATAGCTCTGGGGCCATGTTGAGGCAGAACATAGTGGGGGAAGTGTAGGGAGTGGGAAAGCAGCTCAGCATATGGCAATGAAGAAGCAGAGAGAGAACTCTGCTCACCAGGGACAAACTATGAACCCTGGATCCGTTTCCTCCACTTGATCCTCCTCTTTGTCCTCAGCCTGGACGGGCTTATCTATCTGCCTGTGGTTGACTGGGAAGGCGAGAACAGGCCCATGGTGTGGCTTAACCTTTGTATTAGACCGCCTTGGGCCAGCTTGGGTTGACTCTGTGCCTAAGGCTAATGAGCGGAGCTCAGAGTCAAGGCATCTTAATTCTTTTAAAAGTTGGATCTGTTCCCGTCTATGTTGGAGAGACTTACGCAAGGGAGCCAGGTTAGGCAAGGTAAGTGGAGAAAAAATATCTGATGGGGCAGTTGGCCCCTGAAGAGCCAGAGCACAAAAGGCAGGAGGGATATAGGAGGGAGGTGGATGGGTAAGTCCTATAGGCTGTGGCAGGGTCCTGAGGGTGGCGGGTCTTCTGAATGGTAGCGAGCTGCTTCCTTCTCCAAGGTAACCTCTTCCCCAGGTGTCAATGTGTCTCTGGGATTTTAAACTGGATAAAGGCGGTTGGTAGCTGTTGGAGCCTTATTCATTAGGGTGGGATTTTGAGTGAGTCCAGGAAGGTTCCCAGGGTCCTGGGGAAACTGAGAAGGATCTATGTCTATACTAACTGAAGGGCATGCCTAGGGGGGACGAGAGGGATGAGAGGTCTTTTGCATAGCCTCTTCCCCAATCCTGACAAGTTTTAAGGTACCATTGTCAAAGGGTGAATTTTTAAGAATTTCATTTTGTTCCAGTAAGAAAAGGTGGGAACAGGCACCTTTTCTTGGCCAAAGGATTCATAATAATCTTTTAAACAGTCTCCTACTCTAAGCCATCTTTTACCATCAATGGTCCCTTCAAGGGGAAACCACGGACACAATTCTCCTATGTATGAAAAGAATAATTTTATGTCCTTTTTCTTAACACGTGCCACTCGTGTCTTGAGGGCCTCCTTGAGGCCTGACAAAAACAAATCATGTGACGAAACTGCTTGTCCCATGGTGGGTCATTCACTGTGCGTCGTCCCCACTCTCCTCCTGGATCTGTTTCTCCGTCGTATCTTCCAAGGCGATCGCGAGCTCCGCTTGGCCAAGTCTCCCTGGAGGACGGCGTTCCTTCTCAGTCAAAGGCTCGAGCCCCAATTTTTGGGCGCCAAATGTTCTGACCCGCAGTACACATCAACGTGGGCGGTGAACCTAGGTGGGGAGGAATGAAGGGACAAGAGACATGAAGGATGACAGCAAGACAGGAGTTCTGATCAAGCTGCAAACTTTTATTTTTCACACAGGGGTATTTATATGCTGGGGATGGGGAAGCTCTCTAAACAGCAATTGCTGGATGTGGGTGGTAAAACTGCCAGCTGCAAGATTTCTGATGATCCTGATAACCAAAGGATGTTCCAGGGAGATAGGTAGCTGCAGGATGTCTCCCAGGCAGGATGTCTCCCAGGAGGCTGTTTCTTGTAAATGTCATTCTATTCTTTGAAGGAGAATTTCCTTCTAGCCCCTGACACCATACCTCCCACAAAAAAGAAAATGCATTAACAGAAAAGAGTTCACACTGATCCTTCCTGAATTCCCCACCCCACTCCACCCACAACATCCAAAAATGGCCTTAATAGTCATTGCAGCCACGTTGATGCAGCACCTCCTATGTGATAGGGACTGCTCTGCATAAATAAACCCCAGGAGACACACCAGTGTCTCCATTTAAGAAAGAAACTGAGGCAAAGAGAGATTTATTAACTTACCAATGTTCACACAGCTCAAAAGAGGCCCATAGGGGTTTTAAACCCGGGCCATTTGGTTTTACTCCAGACCCCTCAGACCAAAGATGCAGTAAGTGGGAGGAGAACATCAGACATATGATCCACCTATGGCAGGAGGAGACTTGGGTGAGTGGAGCCTTCTGTGACACAGACAGTGTCCCCTCTCGGGGGATGCAGGAAACAATAAACCAACATAAAAACTCAATTGAGAATACTACCAGCAGAGTAGAACACTTAGAAGATAGAACATCAGACAATGAAGACAAAGTATTTCAACTGGAGAAGAACATAGACAGCTCAGCAAAGCTGTTAAGAAACCATGAGCAGAACATTCAAGAAATATGGGATAACATAAAGAGACCAAACTTAAGAGTCATTGGGATACAGGAAGGTACTGAGGTCCAAACCAAAGGAATGAGCAATCTATTCAACGAAATAATACGAGAAAACTTCCCAGACTTGAAGAATGAGACAGAATCCCAAATCCTAGAAGCCTACAGGACGCCAAATGTGCAAAATCATAAGAGATCCACACCTAGACACATTATAATGTGCCTTATCAGTGGGCACAGGTAGAGAGGACAGGGGCTGCCACTCGGGGAGGCCTGTTCTAGAAGCATCCACCCATCCCTCCCCTTCCTCTCCACCCGCCCAGCCCCTCACATCCGCTGGTGGCCCCACCGCTCAGCCATTGTCCAGGCTGTTCCCCGCCCCCAACTCGCCCATTAGCAAGGACCCCTAACCTCCCTCTCCAGGAAGCCCTCTGGGTTCCCTTCCCTCTTGGCCTCGAGGCGCCTGCACCTCACCCCTCCCACACCAAGATGTCCATTTCTTGCTCCCTGTACATGACCATTGGATGGGGAAGCGTGGAGTTGTGGGGAAGGTGGACAGCTGGGTTCCCATCATCCTGGCACCCCCAGAAGTGGGGGGGAGCCCTGGCCAAGGGCAAGACCTCTGCAGGAGGAGGGTGGACGGGAGGGAGAGACCCAGGGAGTGCGGTGCCTCTATTCTCGGGCCTCCAGGAGTGAATCAGGTCCCTGGCCTTTATTCAAGAGTAAAGGATGCCACCACACACATGAGGAAGTTAGTAAATTCCCTCCCCTCCTCTCCCCACCCAGAAGGCTGCCAACTTCTAGATGGTAATGGTGTGTGGGATAGTGAAATCAGCATATCCATCAACACACTCCCTGCTCATCATGTACAGGGAAGGGCCAGTGGCTCCAGTTCCACATCATCATCCTCTGGAGGCTCCCGGGGCACCGGCTCCCAAATACCCAGAGGGAGGGACATCCCCCAGTCCCCTCCTAGCCGCCACCTGGCAGCCCCCAGGAGCTCTGAGGGACCATCATGAAGGGGACTCCTTACTACACAGACTGCCTTTGATTTGGGTCACAGTGAGTGGGACCTGTTGGTTGAACTTGGTGTGACAATGGTGGGCATCCTGGGTCCACCCCCATAGCCGGAGGCCTGCTTAGGAGCCTCCCCAGTGTTCCTCCCACTTGTCAAGTGAGCATGTCCAGACATGGGGAAGTAGGATGTGCTCCTAAAAGCATGTCTGAGGAGGCGAGGCTAAATTGCAGGGCCCTCTGCTCATAGGAAGGGACAGACAGCACATGGCTTAAGAACTGGGGATTAGACTCAGGGGCACTCAATCATTGAGCCACATTCCTAGCTCTTCTTATATTTTATTTAGAGATAGGGTCTGGCTAAGTTGCTTAGCATCTTGCTAAGTTGCTGAGGCTGGCTTTGAACTTGCAATCGTGCTGCCTTAGCCTCCAAAGCTGCTGGGATTATAGGCCTGAAGGACATAGCCTTTTTGTTGGGAAAACCTGGGTTCTATTCCCTGCCCTGCCACTTGCTACCTTGGAGATCCTGGACATGTGGCTTGGCTCTTCTGAGTCTCACTCTACCTATCTGCAAAATGGGGGTGATATCTGTAGCCCCTCTTTCAAGACTCTGTAAAGATTCACATGGATTTTATGTGGTGACTATATCCCACATAGCAAGCACTGGACTAATGCAGGCCTTTTCATAAAAGTATTTCTGATTCAAAAAAACACATTCCTGGTAATCCCAGTGAATCAGGAGGCTGAGGTAGGAGGATCAAAAGATTCAGGTGAGCTTGGGCAACTTAGTGAGATCCTCAAAATAAAAAATAAAAATAAAAATGTAAAAAGGGCCAGGGTTATAAGGCTCAGTGATAAAGACACCTGTGGGTTTGATCCCCAATTCCACAAAATAAAAAAAAATGATTTCATGAAATGCCAGGCATATTGTAGAGATGCAGTAAATATTCTTTAGATTGATGCTTGGCTTTCAGCAAGAGTCAAGTTGCAGCTGCCTTTAGTCTGAGTATTTTGTAGGTGCTCCATGGTAGACTAAGGTTTACCTTGTTTCCTGGGCCCTGGCAGCCTGGACACCCTTTGCCTCTTCACTGGAGGGCCAACAGGGGTTTTTGAAATGACCCTGTGGATGGGGTAAAGGGAGCAGGTTCTGTCCAGGGTGAGGTCCCTGGGAAGCTTTTAGCACGGTGTGTTAATGCAGGCTGGAAGGTCAGGAGCCCCGTGTCAGCCAATGAGACCTGAAAGCTTAGTCCCAGCCTGGAAGAAGGTTAAGGGCAATGTGCCAACATGTGGCTGACCTGAGCTTAGTTCAGATGTTGCCATTTACTGGCTGCGTGGCTACAGGCTTCTCTCTGGTCTGTGAAATCAGGCTCATGTTGTCTTCTGTGCTCATCAACCAGGTTGGGGTTGAGGATGCAATGATATAGAAAGAATGCATAGATACAATGGAGTGTGGGACACAAGTGTCCTGGGAAATCAAATGAGAACTTTGAACATCTTTTACAGAAGTCAGCAGAGTAAAGAGGAAACCTTGAACAGGGGCCCAAATCTTGGTTCTGTAAATTTGGGGCTGTGTGACCTTAGGTAAGTTACAGAACATCTCTGAATCTGGTTCCTCATGTGAATGCGTACTCTATTATCATGAAGGCATAATACTCTTTCCCACGATATTGCCCACCTGGCACTCGCTGTGCTCCAGGAGAAAACATCTCTGGCCAGAGCCTGCCACCACAGAACATGGTCTGTCCTTCTCTGACCCCAATCCACAATGCCACTTGAAGCAGATGGAATGAGAGGGGCAAGCTAGGGAAGAGCTGTGGAAGCTTGGTTGGATGCCAGGGAGCAGTGACAGTAAAGTGAGGTCCTGCCTGTCCTCCTGGTGGTCGTGCTCCGGCAGAGGGGTGCATGTTGGAACATACGCTACAAAGAGCAATAAGGCACGGGAGGGGATAGGTGTGGCAGGAGGCTGTTCTGGTTTGGATGTGAGGGGTCCCCAAAAAACTTAGCTGTGAGACAATGCAAGAGGGTTCGAAGGACAAGTGATGAGATTGTAAGAGTCTTAACCCCTCAGTGAATTAATCCCCTGATAGTGATTGACTGAGTGGTGACTGAAGTGGTGGGGTGTGGCTGGAGAGGAGGGTCATGGGCCAATTATTTGGGATATATATTTGTATTTGGCAAGTGGAGCCTCCCTCTGCTTTCTGATCATCATGTGAGCCCCTTCCCTCTACCACACTCTTCCGCCATGAGGTTCAGCTCACCTCAAACGTTGAGGAATGGAGCCTGCTGTCTGTGCATTGAGACCTCTAAAACCCTGAGCCCCCAAGGCAACTTTTCCCTCTCTACAATTGTTCTGGTTGGGTCCTTCCATAGTGCAGCAAAAAAGCTGACTAAAACAGAGACTATTTTCAATCAGGTGGCAAGGAAATCTTCCCATTTGGTGGCACAGGATACAGAGGAACAGACTGACCCAAGGTCAGCCAGCAAGGTTCTGAAATATTCCAGAGGTCTGGCCCTCCTCTCTGCACCACGCTGTGTCCAGGGTCCACTCACACTTTCTGCATGGCCTTGTCCTACTCGTGCCCACACCTCTGCAGGGACAGCCCAGCTGGCTAGCCCTTTCTTCTCTCAGGCACCCGAAGCTGCTGGGAGGATCTGAACTCCAGCCAGCCACGGCGCTCTCGGGTCCGTCCCTGCCCAGTCGTGGGGAGAAGGCTCAGGACCCTCTCCTCAGGGGGGGGCATGTTGGGGGCTAGGAACTTACAAAGGCAAATAATGTCTGGGTAAACATTGGCTGCTGATAGCTCCAGCTGTGGGGGCCAATGATGTCCCCTTGGTCCAGATGTTGGCCTCACCCACCTCCCTCCTGTGGCAGTACATTTGAGGAGAACATTGTAGGCCAGCGGAGAGCAACACAGAATGCGGGGTGGGGAGGGGGCTGGCAGGGCCACCCAGCACAATCCATGCACAGCTAGCCAGCATAGTCCTCCGCCTCCAGGGTTGTCCGGACAGCAGGGGTCACTCCTGGGCTGAGAGTGTACCAGGGAAGATGGGGCCACAGCCTCCCCTGTCCAATGTCCCAGATTTCCTGGCTGGGAATGAAAACTGAATCCAGAGGTGGAACCAATGCCAGGACCCTATGCTCTCCCAGGATAGAGTGAGCTCCTTGTCCCTGGAGGTATGTCAGCAGGGTCTGCACCTTCAGAGCTGGCGAGAAGCAGGCTACTCAGGGCATTGGAGAGGGTTGGGACAAGAGCCTTCTCTTGGATTCTTGCCAATTGCCCCACCCCTGATCCTGAAGCCCACAGGGTGCCCAGTCCACCCTCCCCTCCAGCACCAGGAGAGTCTAGAACTTGCTTCTTCAAATCTCCCTTCCCTGAGTGGGTCAATGTCTTGATGGGACCCTCCCCTGCCCCAGGTGCACACCGACACTTCTCCTAATGCATCCTGACTGGCCCACTGGGAGCCACAGACGACATGTCACATGAGGGGACATAAGGGGGCTCTCACATTTCCCACGCCTGGGCTCCTGGGCCCCCAGCATTCATGATGGCTGATTTCAACATGAAAGGGCCCCTTGAGAAGGAGAGTCCCCCTCCATTTCCCCCTCGCCTCTGCTAAGCCCCACTCTGCAGCTAAACACTGTCTGAGCCTCCTTCCCTCTGGAGCACCCTCTCACTCACCTGCCAAGCCTTCCCCAGACTGCTGCAGCCTCACCTCGCAGCCTCTGCCAGCCAGGATGAGAATCCCAAGGTGGGGTGGGGGGCTCAGGGCTCCATACTGCAGAGGAGAAAGGGGGGTCAGTCTGTCCTAAAGGTATAAGCCATTTGGCCAACCATAGGCCAGAATGACTGAATAAATCTTCGTGGGTGCTTTAATGCTCTGAGGACAGGAGGTCTCCCAATCTCAAATCCAAAGACAGCCAGAGCAGTGAAATTTACTATGAGGCCTTCCAGGCATCTGCCCTAAATTTTCGAAGTGGCATTTTTTTAAACCTTTTATTTTGGCCTAATTTTAGATTTACAGAAAAGTTGCCAAAAATAGAACAGATAGCTTCAGTACACCCCTCACCTAGCCTTCTCTAATATTCACATCTTACATAACCCTAGTAAATGATCAAGCCTGAGAACTTATCCTTAGTTCAGTACAATCACCTGAACTTCACATCTTATTGGATGCTGGGTACAGTGGTGCATGTCTGTAATCCCAGCAGCTCAGAAGGCTGAGACAGGAGGATAGGGAATTCGAGGCCTGCCTCAGCAAATTAACAAGGCCCTAAGCAATTTAATGAGACCCAGTCTCAAAATTTAAAAAAAATGAAAATAAAAAAGGGCTGGGGATGTAGCTCAATGGTAAAGCAGTCCTGAGTTAGATCCCCAGTACCTAAAACAAAACAAAACAGCTCTTATTTGAATTTCCCATTTTTCTACTAAGATCTTTTCCTGCTTCCATCACCCCATTCTGGACACCACACTGCATTTAGTTGTTATTTTTCTTTTGTGTCCCTGATCAATTGGTTGCCGCAGTCCGGCTGCAGCAAAATAACCAGGGGGTGACAAACAACTTGTGTAGATTGATACAGCAGGAGTCGGAGCCATTTATTGTAGGACAGGAGGGGTATATATACATTCCACACAGCTTATCTTAATTAACATAAACTAGATACAGCAGTCAACGAATCACAGTTAATGGCTTGCTGGCACCACCTCACAAACCACTCCCTCTGGCAAAATGCCAGGCGCCATCCTGACTTGTTTACAGACCTTAACATTGGTGACATTCCCTCAGTCTATACTCATCTTTCATGATCTTGACAGCACTGAGGAACAAGTGTTTTGTAGAACTGTGGGTTACCTTGTGTTTTCTCAAGATCAGAGGGAGGCTCTGCAGTTTTGGATATACCACAGAAATGGTGCTGGCTCCTTCTCAGCTCACCATATCAAGAGGCTCATGTCTCCAACATGTTTGATTACTGGTGGTGATGACCTTGATCACTTAGTTAAGTTGATGTCTAAAGGGTCTATCCACTATAAAGTATCTATATTTTTCTTTTGAATTAATACATATCTTGGGGAAAATACTTTGATATATATGTGCAACTATTCATAACTTTGTATTTAATTTACACATATATCTTTTTTAATTTCTTTGTTTAGTTGTAGATAATTGTTATATCTTTATTTATTTTATGTGGTGCTGAGGATTGCACACAGTGCCTTACACATGCAAGGAAAGTGCTTATCACTGAGTCACCACTCCAGTCTGACACAAGTATATCTTTATCATACAATATAGTAATTTGACACATATATTGATAATAATGGTGTAATTATTATTTTGTTTTTTTTCTATTTAAAAGCTCTTTCTTTTGCATATCAGAACATTTAAAAAAGAAAAATGAATATTTTACAAAAGCAGTTTCCTATATATTTGCATAAGAAGAGAGTGTCCCAAACAGATTTCAGTTATTTTCTTTGGAAAGTTGTGTTCTTTCTTGCACAGAAACTTCAGAGAGGCTGTCTCACCCTAGTTCTGACGTTTTCACTGTTTGTAGGAAGCCACAAAAGTGAAGTCATTAGCTTGTTGCACAGAGCTCCTGGGGGTCCTTTTGTCTATTTTGGGTCCCGCATCTGTTCAGCACATGAGGAGTGATTGAACTTCACTTTTGAAATTTAGTTTCATTGCATTTCTTGGTAGAACCACCCACTTGGGTCTGGCAAATTGCATATTACTGAATTTCTCACCATCATGTTTTCCCTACAACACATCTGGAATAAACAGATTTAAAAATATAAATGTGAATTATATTTCTGTATTTGAGAAAAGAAAAAAAAAACTTAGTATATGACTATCACTTTTCATTCCAAATTGCTCAAAAGCTCAAAATACTTCTCAAATATGGCTGCACATATTTGAAAACAATATGGTAAGCAAATGATAGTGGCCATATTCCAAAAAATTTTATTTATAAAATCAGTTGGTGGGCTACATTTGGCTCCAGGCAATAGTTAGTTTCCTGATTTGTATATTTGAGGTGATCATGTTTGTATCTTTTTGAGTTTGGGGAAAAGAACTTCAATTCTTAAATACTGTTGACCATAATTCCTTATAATCCAAATTTCAAACCAAAGCTAAAGGTTTTATTAATTCTCAAGGCTCAGCAGAATATTTAAGTCAGTGGAATGGGTAAACCAATGTGGAGGAAGAAAAAAGTGGACATTTGAAAACATTATTTTAGAAGTTCTTTTTGATTGACCATCTTACAAATCTTAGATCTAATTATCTATAGAAATAAGCTAGTATGGTATACAACTTTCTTCTGATGGGCATTACATGTCAGAATCTCTTTGGTCAAGTTCTTATTTCCTTGCATCTTGGGAATTTTAAAGAGACGTTCTTGATGACCTTACATGCTTTGTGAGGCATCTGGTACACTGTGCATAGAACTCCTTCCCCTCCCATAGCCGGACAGTCCTTGTGGTACCTGTGGCTGGGTTTCTGGATTTTTGACAGCTGCTCATCCATGTGAGGCGCTAGGTTGGAAGAGAACCTTCCCATCTAACTAAGTGTGTTGGTAGTTGGGGGACTGAGAACTGGTGCAACCGAAGAGCTTGCCCTTTACTGGGGAGTCATTAAGCCCTTAAAAGTCAGAGAGGGTCAAGACTTTAATTACCTTTTTTCCTCTGAAACATTTCTCTACGATAATCTTTGACTGTTAGTTGTGCCAGCCCAAGTTATTTTAATCTATATAGCTCTTTATTTGTATCTTTCTTATTATCTTAGGTTAATTTATTCTATCATTTGCAGTAGCTTAAAGGTAGAAAATAGGGGTTCCCCCCCCTTATTTCTATTCTCATTTCTTTTTTTTTAATTAATTTTTATTGTAGGTTGTTCAAAACATTACATAGTTCTTGATATATCATATTTCACACTTTGATTCAAGTGGGATATGCGCTCCCATTTTTACCCCATATACAGATTGCAGAATCACATCAGTTGCACAACAATTGATTTACATATTGCCATTCTGGTGTCTTTTGTATTCTGCTGCCTTTCCTATCCTCTACTATCCCCCCTCCCCCCTCCCCTTCCCTCTTCTCTCTCTAGCCCCTCTACTGTAATTCATTTCTCCCCCTTATATTTTTCCTCCTTTCCCCTCACTTCCTCTTGTATGTAATTTTGTATACCCCTGAGGGTCTCCTTCCATTTACATGCAATTTCCCTTCTCTCTCCCTTTCCCTCCCACCTCTCATCCCTGTTTAATGTTAATCTTCTTCTCATGCTCTTTGTCCCTACTCTGTTCTTAGCTACTCTCCTTATATCAAAGAAGACATTTGGCATTTGTTTTTAAGGGATTGGCTGGCTTCACTTAGCATAATCTGCTCTAATGCCATCCATTTCCCTCCAAATTCTATGATTTTGTCATTTCTTAATGCAGAGTAATACTCCATTGTGTATAAATGCCACATTTTTTTTTTATCCATTCGTCTATTGAAGGGCATCTAGGTTGGTTCCACAGTCTTGCTATTGTGAATTGTGCTGCTATGAACATGGATGTAGCAGTGTCCCTATACTGTGCTCTTTTTAGGTCTTTAGGGAATAGACCGAGTAGGGGAATAGCTGGATCAAATGGTGGTTCCATTCCAAGCTTTCCAAGAAATCTCCATACTGCTTTCCAAATTGGCCGCACCAATTTGCAGTCCCACCAGCAATGTACAAGAGTACCCTTTTCCCCACATCCTCGCCAGCACTTGTTGCTGTTTGACTTCCTAATGGCTGCCAATCTTACTGGAGTGAGATGGTATCTTAGGGTGGTTTTGATTTGCATTTCTCTGACTGCTAGAGATGGTGAGCATTTTTTCATATACTTGTTGATTGATTGTATGTCCTCTTCTGAGAAATTTCTGTTCAGGTCCTTGGCCCATTTGTTGATTGGGTTATTCGTTATCTCATTGTCTAATTTTTTTAGTTCTTTGTATATTCTGGATATTAGGGCTCTGTCTGAAGTGTGAGGAGTAAAGATTTGTTCCCAGGACGTTGGCTCTCTATTTAACTCTCTTATTGTTTCTTTTGCTGAGAAAAAACTTTTTAGTTTGAGTAAGTCCCATTTGTTGATTCTAGTTATTAACTGTTGTGCTATGGGTGTCCTATTGAGGAATTTGGAGCCCGACCCCACAGTATGTAGATCATAGCCAACTTTTTCTTCTATCAGACGCCATGTCTCTGATTTGATATCAAGTTCCTTGATCCACTTTGAGTTAACTTTTGTGCATGGCGAGAGAAAGGGATTCAGTTTCATTTTGTTGCAAATGGATTTCCAGTTTTCCCAACACCATTTGTTGAAGATGCTATCCTTCTTCCATTGCATGCTTTTAGCCCCTTTATCGAATATAAGATAGTTGTAGTTTTGTGGATTGGTTTCTGTGTCCTCTATTCTGTACCATTGGTCCACCCGCCTGTTTTGGTACCAGTACCATGCTGTTTTTGTTACTATTGCTCTGTAGTATAGTTTGAAGTCTGGTATAGCTATACCGCCTGATTCACATTTCCTGCTTAGCATTGTTTTTGCTATTCTGGGTCTTTTATTTTTCCATATGAATTTCATGATTGCTTTCTCTATTTCTACAAGAAATGCCTTTGGGATTTTGATTGGCATTGCATTAAACCTATAGAGAACTTTTGGTAATATCGCCATTTTGATGATGTTACTTCTACCTATCCATGAACAGGGTATATTTTTCCATCTTCTAAGATCTTCTTCTATTTCTCTCTTTAGGGTTCTGTAGTTTTCATTGTATAAGTCTTTCACCTCTTTTGTTAGGTTGATTCCCAAGTATTTTATTTTTTTTGAGGATATTGTGAATGGGGTGGTTGTCCTCATTTCCATTTCAGAGGATTTGTCGCTGATATACAGGAATGCCTTTGATTTATGTGTGTTGATTTTATAGCCTGCCACTTTGCTGAATTCATTTATTAGCTCTAATAGTTTCTTTGTAGACCCTTTTGGGTCTGCTAGGTATAGAATCATGTCATCTGCAAATAGTGATAATTTGAGTTCTTCTTTTCCTATTTTTATGCCTTTAATTTCTTTCGTCTGTCTAATTGCTCTGGCCAGTGATTCGAGAACTATGTTGAACAGAAGTGGTGAGAGAGGGCATCCCTGTCTTGTTCCAGACTTTAGAGGAAATGCCTTCAGTTTTTCTCCATTCAGAATGATGCTAGCCTGAGGCTTGGCATAGATTGCTTTTACAATATTGAGGTATGTTCCTGTTATCCCTATTTTTTCTAGAGTTTTGAACGTAAAGGGATGCTGTACTTTGTCGAATGCTTTTTCCGCATCTATTGAGATGATCATATGGTTCTTATTTTTAAGCCTATTGATGTGGTGAATAACATTTATTGATTTCCATATATTGAACCAGCCTTGCATCCCAGGGATAAATCCTACCTGATCATGGTGCACAATTTTTTTGATATGTTTTTGTATCCGGTTCGCCAGAAGTTTATTGAGGATTTTTGCATCTAGGTTCATTAGAGATATTGGTCTGTAGTTTTCTTTCTTTGAAGTGTCTTTGTCTGGTTTAGGAATCAGGGTGATGTTGGCCTCATAGAATGAATTTGGAAGTTCTCCCTCTTTTTCTATTTCCTGAAATAGCTTGAAAAGTATTGGTATTAGTTCCTCTTTAAAGGTTTTGTAAAACTCTGCTGTATACCCATCCGGTCCTGGGCTTTTCTTAGTTGGTAGTCTTTTGATGGTATCTTCTATTTCCTCAATTGATATTGGTCTGTTTAGGTTGTCAATATCCTCCTGACTCAATCTGGGCAAATCATATGACTTAAGAAATTTATCGATGCCTTCACTATCTTCTATTTTATTGGAGTATAAGGATTCAAAATAGTTTCTGATAATCTTCTGTATTTCTGAAGTGTCTGTTGTGATATTGCCTTTTTCATCCCGTATGCTGGTAATTTGAGTTCTCTCTCTTCTTCTCTTCGTTAGCGTGGCTAAGGGTCTGTCGATTTTATTTATTTTTTCAAAGAACCAACTTTTAGTTTTGTCAATTTTTTCAAGTGTTTCTTTCGTTTCGATTTCATTAATTTCAGCTCTGATTTTAATTATTTCTTGTCTTCTACTTCTTTTGCTGTTGTTTTGCTCTTCTTTTTCTAGGATTTTGAGTTGAAGTATTAGATCATTTATTTGTTGGTTTTTTCTTTTTCTAAGGAATGAACTCCAAGCAATAAATTTTCCCCTTAGAACTGCTTTCAATGTGTCCCATAGATTCCGATATGTTGTGTCTGTGTTTTCATTTATCTCTAAGAATTTTTTTAATTTCCTCCTTGATGTCTTCTATAACCCATTGATCATTCAGTAACCTATTGTTCATTCTCCAAGTGATGCATGATTTTTCCTTACTTCTTTTATCGTTAATTTTCAATTTCATTCCATTATGGTCAGATAAGATGCATGGTATTATCTCTACTCCTTTATATTGTCTAAGAGTTGCCCTGTGACATAATATATGATCTATTTTTGAGAAGGATCCATGTGCTGCTGAGAAAAAAGTGTAACTGCTTGATGTTGGGTGGTATATTCTATATATGTCAATTAAGTCTAGGTTATTAATTGTGTTATTGAGCTCTATAGTTTCCTTATTCAACTTTTGTTTGGAAGATCTGTCCAGTGGTGAGAGAGGTGTGTTGAAGTCTCCCATGATTATTGTATGGTGGTCTATTAGACTCTTGAACTTGAGAAGAGTTTGTTTGATGAACATAGCTGCACCATTGTTTGGGGCATATATATTTATAATTGTTATGTCTTGTTGGTGTATGGTTCCCTTAAGAAGTATGTAGTGTCCCTCTTCATCCATTTTGATTAACTTTGGCTTGAAATCTATTTTATTTGATATGAGTATGGACACTCCTGCTTGTTTCCGAAGTCCATATGAGTGATATGATTTTTCCCAACCTTTCACCTTCAGTCTATGTATGTCTTTTCCTATCAAATGCGTCTCCTGAAGGCAGCATATTGTTGGGTCTTGTTTTGTGATCCATTCTACTAGCCTGTGTCTCTTAATTGGTGAGTTTAAGCCATTAACATTTAGGGTTATTATTGAGATATGGGTTGTTCTTCCAGCCATATTTGTTTATTTATGTTACTAAACATGGTTTGTTTTCCTCTTTGATTATTCCCCCCCCCCTTTACTGTACTACCTCCCGCTGTTGGTTTTCATTGATATTTTCCATTTCCTCTTCTTGTAATATTTTGCCAAGGATGTTTTGAAGAGATGGTTTTCTAGCTGCAAATTCTTTTAACTTTTGTTTATCATGGAAGGTTTTAATTTCATCTTCCATCCTGAAGCTTAATTTCGCGGGATACACAATTCTTGGTTGGAACCCCTTTTCTTTCAGTGTTTGAAATATGTTATTCCAGGATCTTCTAGCTTTGAGAGTCTGTGTTGAAAGATCAGCTGTTATCCTGATTGGTTTACCCCTAAATGTAATCTGCTTCCTTTCTCTTGTAGCTTTTAAAATTCTCTCCTTATTCTGTATGTTGGGCATCTTCATTATAATGTGTCTAGGTGTGGATCTCTTATGATTTTGCACATTTGGCGTCCTGTAGGCTTCTAGGATTTGGGATTCTGTCTCATTCTTCAAGTCTGGGAAGTTTTCTCGTATTATTTCGTTGAATAGATTGCTCATTCCTTTGGTTTGGACCTCAGTACCTTCCTGTATCCCAATGACTCTTAAGTTTGGTCTCTTTATGTTATCCCATATTTCTTGAATGTTCTGCTCATGGTTTCTTAACAGCTTTGCTGAGCTGTCTATGTTCTTCTCCAGTTGAAATACTTTGTCTTCATTGTCTGATGTTCTATCTTCTAAGTGTTCTACTCTGCTGGTAGTATTCTCAATTGAGTTTTTATGTTGGTTTATTGTTTCCTGCATTTCCAGGATTTCTGTTTGTTTGTTTTTTATAACCTCTATCTCCCTGTATAATTGATCTTTTGCTTCTTGGATTTGTTTATGTAATTGATTGTCAAAGTGGTCGAAGTGGTCTTTCATTGACTGATTTTTCTGTCTAATGTCTTCCTTGAGACTCCAGATCATCTGAAGCACGTATATCCTGAATTCTTTATCTGACATTCCATCTGCTGCAGAAATTACCTCTTCTAAAGTTGAGTTGACCTGCATTGCTTGTGGTCCTTTCTTTCCTTGTCTTTTCATATTGATCGCGTTTCTTTCTGCTTGGTGAAACTGTTGTGTTATTGATTTTTCCCCCTATATAATTGTATTGCTCTTGTATAGCTGCAAAGTCTCCCTCGCAGGCTTTGGCGGTGGTTCTGCCCCTCCTCCAATTGAGGCAATGTGCCTACCACGCCTGGAGGCCGCTGTGCCTGTACTTTCGATGGGCCTGTTCTTTCGGTGGTCACAGGTCCGCCTACCTTGCAGGTGTGAGCAGCGGCTTTGCCCCTCCGCTGGCCACTAGGCCTGTTCTGTCTGTTGGTTGCAGGTCTGTCTACCTAAAAGGCGCTGGTGGCGGCTCTGCCCCTCCCCCAACCGGGGCGATGTATCTGGCGGGCCACTGGGCCTGTTTTGTCAGTGGTCATGGTTCCGCCTACCTTGCACGTGCGTGGAGCAGCTGTGTCCCTCCGAGAGTTCCTGGGCCTAACCTGCCGGTGGGAGGCAAGTGCGCCTACCTTGCAGGCCCGGGGGAAGCTCTGCCGCTCAGCGGGTTGCTGGGCCTGATATGCTGGTGAGACGCAGGTTTGCCTACCTTGCAGGCGCCTGTCGGCTCTGCCCCTCCCGCAACCGGGGCGGGGCGATGTGTATGGCCGTCCTCTGAGCCTGTTCTGTGGTGGTCAGGGTACTGCCTACCTAGCAGGCTCGTGGGGCAGCTGTGCCCCTCCGCAGTTTGTTGGGCCTGACCTGCTGGTGTGTGGCAAGTGCGCCTTCCTTGCAGGCCCGGGGGTGTCTCTGCCGCTCCGCGGTTGCTGGGCCTGATCTGTTGATGAGTCGCAGGTCTGTGTAACTTGCAGGCGCCCGTCGGCTCTGCCCCTCCCCCAACTGGGGCGGGGCGATGTGTCTGGCCGGCCTCTGGGCCTGTTCTGTCGGTAGTCAGGGTTCTGCCTACCTAGCAGGCTCGTGGGGCAGCTGTGCCCCTCCGCAGTTTGTTGGGCCTGACCTGCCGGTGGGTGGCAAGTGCCCCTACCTTGCAGGCCCGGGGGTGGCTCTGCCGCTCTGCGGTTGCTGGGTCTGATCAGCTGGTGATTCGCAGGTCTGCGTAACTTGCAGGCGCCCGGCGGCTCTGCCCCTCCCCCCACCTGAGCGATGTGTCTGGCAGTCCACTGGGCCTGTTTTGTCGGTGGTCACAGTTCTGCCTACCTTGCACACGCGTGGAGCAGCTGTTTCATTAGTGCCTGGGCACACTCTCCTTGTTTGCCTCCCTCAGGCCCTTAGTTTGTAGAGCTTGGGGCTGAGCACCCCCAGCAAACTTGCTTACCTTCTGGTAGCCACGCCCCCGTATCTGATGCAAGAGACCTCAGTTGTCAGCACTGGTGGGAGCGGTAGCCGTGAGTCCCACGCCAAGGCGAGTCCGTGCAAGAGACCTCAGTTGTCAGCACTGGTGGGAACGGTAGCTGGGAGTCCCGCGCCGCGCGGTTCCCGCCGGCTCCTGTGCCAGCACCGCCGCGGCTCCCACCGGCTCCCGCGCCGCTGCTGCGGCTCCCGCGCTGCTGCTGCGGCTCCCGCCAGTTCCGGCCGGCTCCCGTGCCACCCTTGGTCTGGCTATTGCGCTCACAGGAGAGCTGGGAGGGGCCCTTAAGTTTTCCCCGCTGATCTGTAATTATTATTTTGCCTCCTAAAATACTTATCATTTCTCATTTTGTTTATCACATTTACTTTCTTCTAGTAATTTTGAATCATATCATATATTGTTGTATATATAGAATAGAACACAAGAACTAGTTAATCCTACCAGTGTTTGTGCCCATTTCAAAATTTGCCTACAACTAAAGATTCCAAATGTTCGGCACGTTTTTTTAAATATTCATAAAATGTCAAATTATTTAAACATACTGAAAATGATGCCTGTAATCCCAGAAGCTTGGGAGGCTGAGGCAGGAGGATCATAATTCAAATCCAGCCTCAGCCACTCAGAAATGTCCTAAGAAAATTAGGAAGATTCTGTCTCAATATAAAAAAGATAAAAGGGCTAGGGATGTGGCTCAGTGATGAAGTGCCCTTGGGTTTCATTACAGGTGCAAAGAAAATAAATAAATACAATAAATAAAATAATTAAACTGCTTATCCACAGAAAAACATGGAAGAATCAAAACACTCTTTTAAACAAAAATGTAGACATCAAAGTGTATATCATGAGAGACTGGGATTTTGCCTCAGAGGTAGAGTGAGCAACTAGCACATGTGAGGCACTGGGTTAAAACCTCAGTGTCACATATAAATTAAATAAAGATATTGTGTCCACCTACATCTAGAAAATAAAATTTAGAAAATAAATACTTTTAAAAGTGTATATCATGATTTTTTTCAGTTAAAATATTTCATTAGTGATTAAATTAATACTTTGATCAAAATCAAAATGCATATGGTCAATGCAGTTGAAAATTGTACTAGGTTTTTTTTTTCATTAGTGAATATGACTCTCATGGTGAGGGTGTTGAATCCTGCAGAAGAGGAACAGTTACTGGTTTGGTTTGGTCTCAAATAAATTATGCGATGATCCCCTGGTTTATGTTGTAGCTAGTGGATCCATGGTTACTTTGAAGAATCCTGTGGTGAATAGATGCCTTAGAGGACCTAAAATTCTCTGTGGAGAGTGAATTTAGGTTACAATATTACAAGCTTAGTGAGTTTAAACTGAATTTATTTTCTCCCAATAATCTGAGGCAACAACTCAGTTGTTACAACCTCCATAGAAGATGTTGGTAGGCCTACCTAATATCAATTTATTGGTATTTTTTTCTCACTCAGCATAGCTCCATCAGTTGACTTGTAGGTATGATGTGAAAAGCAGCATGAAGAAAAGTAAAACCTTCTTCATAGATTAAAAGAAAAAAAAAGGGACTCATGGACAAGCTGAATCCTGCTTAAAATAGTATGAAGGAACTGTCATTAGTAGAAAATGGCAGGATACAGAAAGTTCTTTTCATTATCTCCACCCTAATAAATGCTTAAAAAAAAAGAAAAGATCACCCTGTCATTTCTAATGGAAGAAAATCCTTCTCTGGTACAAAGACTAAGTGAGTAAATATCCAAATATCGAAGATGTGGTGATGGAAATGCAAACATACTGACATTCATTGGAGGTCAGGAGAGTCACATTACAAGGATTTTTTTTGATCCTTCAAAAAAAGACAAATGCTATGTACTAATGTTTATGTGTGCTCTTTCTCGTCCAGCAAGGGGTTTCACGGAAAATTGTAGAAGAGACTGTGTCTGTGAAGTCACTAATCAAGACCTCTGGACATCAAGCAGGAAACAGGTCCCATTTTATTGTGAAGTTACCATGTATATATACTCAGGCAGTAGCTTAGCAGATTACAGGCAGCCACCAATGCAATTTCTGCAGTGACCAATCAAGGAGTGAGCAATGGAGCAAGAGCAGGGAATTCAACACATAGCCTCATGCCCAGGGCTGTGCCTAAGGGGTAAGTATTTTGCTCTTCACACAACCTAGCATGGGGTAGTGTGTTGCCACTCAGGCACTCTTAATGTATGCCATGAAGGCAGTATTCCATGAACTTGACTCTAAAACATCATTGTGGCCTCGCCTCTCTAAGGTTTTTTGAGGTTCAAGGTTGTGCCATACTTCTGATCTCTTTCAGATGAGATCAATGTGGTCAGGTGATGCAGGGGTGCATCCACCTCATTACAGGAGTTTTGCTACCTTTACATGGGGACACAGCACCACGTCTGCTTATAAATAATTGATTCTTGAAGTCTCCTTGGACTTGCATTCTTTAACAGAGATCATTAAGTTATCACTTTCTGGCAGTAAAATCTCATCTATCAGCAATAAGATAAATATGGTGTACTAAAGATTAAACACTTTCATTCAAAATTAAATTTAATCAAACAATGTTAAAGATAGCATTTTGTAATTATTAGTTTTATTAGATGTATTATTTGGTAATTTATGGTATATATTCCCCCCTTGTGACAGAACAGCTAGTTCAATGACCTTTTGGGCATTATTTGCCTCAAGAGATTCCAAGTTGGGTGAAGCTGTGACTTGAGAGCATGTCAGCAGGAGGAAATCTCCTGTCTGTTCTTGAAGTCTGTGAAGGGTCTTTGCCACAGCTTCAGTAGAATTTTATGTTATAATCGAGCAAAAAAGTGCTCACATTCTGTACTGTTCCCAAGTAGGTTGTTCTTTACTTCCTCAAAAAATATTTCTGAAAATATTCTTTTAAAAAACTGTTTATCATTGAGGGGTTTATTGGCAGAAGCCATATGGAGATGTGATAATTTTAAAAAATTCAATGTCTTTTTTAGAGAAAAATCCCCACATAAATGTAGAGGGCTTTATGTTATTGTTATTGTTGTTGGTGGTGGTGGTTTGTGTCTTATTTCAGCAGCATCCCCAGCTTATAACTAAGTGGGCTTGAGTCATGTTCTACTAGGACCTTTTATGAAAACACCCCAATGTCCTAGATGTTGGAGTCTGCTGGAGCAGTGATTTTCTAAGTGTGGTACCAATGCCAGCAGCTTCATACTCATAGGATGGCTATGAATTCCCATGCACAAGAATTATCTGGAGTGGCGCGGGTAGTGGTTTCCTCATTGGCTAGTTTCCTCATTAGCCTAGAAGGTAAGAGGGATTTCGACAAAGGACACCATAAGAGTCACTGGCCTTTACCAGAATGGGAGGGGGCCTTCCAGGGAGGTGCTTGAAATCCTGTGATTGGAAGAGGCCAGGTAAAACCTGGTGGATGCTCTAAAACAGAATTCATTAATGTAGCACCTGATAGCTGTATCCACACCACTCTATTTTATTTATTTATTCTTTTTTAACAAAAAATTTATATTGGAACACAGTTAGCAAGGTATTTGTTGAACGGTACTAGATTTGAACTCTCAATAGGTCATATTATCCATAATATTTGCTCCTGGTGATTTACAGAACATCATCATTCAATAACTTTCGCGATTATGGAAATGTTCCATGTCTATCCTGCCTAATTCAGTAGCTTCAAGCACATGATATTTTGGCATATAGATCCTGTGACAAAAAAGCTGAGTTTGTCAATTTGATGGATTACATGGACAATGGCCACAAGATTGGGGAGCACCATTCTAGGACACCAAGGCAGAAAATGGAAGCATTTCCTCTAAAAACTGGAAAAAGACAGGGATGCCCGTTTCCACCACTTCTATTTAACATAATTCTTGAAACACTGGCCAGACCAATTAGACAAATAAAATTAATTAAAGGCATATGGATAAGTAAGGAAGAACTCAAATTAGCACTATTTGCTGACAATTAATTAAAGGCATATGGATAAGTAAGGAAGAACTCAAATTAGCACTATTTGCTGACCAAAACAACAATAACCCAATCAATATATGAGCCAAATAACTGAACAGACAATTCTCAAAAGATGATATGCAATCAATTGACACACATATAAAAAATTGCTCAACAAGTCTAGCAATTTGATAAATGCAAATCAAAACTACTCTGATTTCATCTTACTCCAGTCATTTAAGAAAAAAAACAACAATAATTGTTGGTGAGGGTGTGGTAAAAGGCACACTCATACAATGCTGGTGGGACTTCAAATTGGTGCAGCCAATCTGGAAAGCAGTATGGAGATTCCTTGAAAAAACTGGAATGGAACCATTTGACAGAGCAATCCCACTCCTTGTTCTTACACAAAAGACTTAAAAACAGCATACTACAGGGACACTGTCACATCAATACTTATAGCAGCACATTTCACAATAGCTAAACTGTGTAGCCATAATAGATGCCCTTCAGTAGATAAATGGAAAAAGATGTAGTATATGTACACAATGGAATATTACTCGCCATTAAAGGGAAAAAAAATTATGACTTTTGCAGAAAAAGTTGATGGAGCTGAAGAATATAATGCTAAGTAAAATTTACAAATCACCCTAAAACAAACACCAAATGATTTCTCAGTAAGGATGCTAATTCATAGCATTATGTGTTAGGGAACAGAATGGAAAGATTACATTAACTTCAGATAAGGAAAAGGATAAAAGGGGAGAGAAGGGAAGGAAGGGGGCACGGAGGTAAAAAGGACAGTGGAATGTAATTGATATCAATACCCTAAGTACATGTATGAAGCCACACAAGATATAAATCTACTATGTGTAGAACCAGAGATATGAAAAATTGTGTTCAATACATGTAATAAATGAAGGAAGTTGAGTTGATATTCTACTTTTGCTAAAATTTAGAAGATGCAGAACATGAAGTGGATAATGATAGGTGCTTAGTCCATGTTGACTGGGTGACAGATGAGGTAATGGGTTTGTTTTGCTTTAGAGTTCAGCTTATTGCAATAAGAATGTATGCATGCTGAGAGGCTGGCACAGTATCATTCTGAGAATATGTGTTTTGCTAGTTTGGAAAAAAAGGGGAAAAAGAGGTTATATAGAGCATAAGGCAAGCATAAATACATGTAACATGAATTGTAATGCATTATGTTATCATATTTAAAAAATAATTTAAGAAATGAATACATAAAAAAATAATAACATAAATATTAGGTCATTAAGTGGTGTCATAAATTAAGCAATCCCCAACATCTTATTCATACATAAAGGTATACTGAAAAATTTAATAATTCATTTTAAAAGAAAATTAAAACACTACCTTCAAAGATAATAACATTTGACAGAAGTAGATTTTGGTGGTTGACCTTTTGTTTTGCATTGATAATATGACTGACTTTGAACATTCAAGTGTTGTATAGTGATAGCACTGAGCCTTTACAGGTACTTTCTGTTTGTTAAGAAGTTATTGATAGTGAGTTGGGGATAGGTAGAAACTATGGTGTTTGCAGTGAACTGGCCTTGATGGATGGCACCCCTACTATCTCAGGGCAGACTGTAATTAAAGAATGATGGAAGATTCATAAAGGGAGGTGTGATTAGTGTAGGAAAATGCACTGGCATTTATACCATAGAAGTGTAGTATTGGTTTGCAGGTGGAGTCAAGAGAGAGCCAGTTAACTAAGGGCAATATGGAAAAGTACAGGTACCGAGGCTAGCAATTTTTAGGTGGCTTGGTCTTCTACAGAAAAACCTCCCCTCCACACAGGAACATAGGCCAATTCCCTTTGCCTAGTTCCCTACACAGAGGTCTGGTTTGTTTCCTGCTCTGAGAAACCTAACACATATACTTGCCTTGTGCTATATATAGCCTCTTTTTTTTCCATTTCTGCAAACTAGCAAAGCACATATTCTCAGAGTGATACTAAGCCAGTCTCTCAGCACCCACATATACTTATTTCAATAAGTTGAACTCTATAGCAAACTCTACCCATTACCTCATCTGCCACCTAGTCAACATGGACCCAAGCACCTCTCATTATCCCCTTTATTTTCTGCATCTTCTAAATTATAACAAAGTGGGAAATCAACTCAACTTCACAATGGCAAACAGAAATTTGATGGTTCTCCTATAGCACATCCCTGAAAACACAGGGTGTAGAGACTCTTTTCATTCTTCCTCCTTTCAAATCCAAAGAGCATTGTATTATCTCTATACCCTCATCCCCTCCAAATAAAACCAAGGCCTACAAATCTCAAGACATAGAGGACGCTAAATAGGCTTTCTGTCAAAAATAATAAGGAAATGAATAAATTAGAAAAACCAGTATGACATGCTACCAGTTTACTGCTCACCACAACTGCTTTCAAGAGAAAACATTCTAAGGTTTTGAAGTAATGGTGAAGATGGTGTTTGTAGCTCTGCAGAGAGCAAAGGTCCATAACTGAGAAGCTCAGTGTGGCCATTGGTTTCTCATAAACACAAGGTTTGGAGTGTCCAATTTATTTTAACAGAGTTTTTGTCTTTTATTTTTTTTTTTAGTTAAATCTAATGTGGATTGCTTTGCAATGTAAGAAAATGTTAAAGGGTAACTCTTACATTTGTAATGAGTAGTTGTCAACGAAGTGAAAGTTTGCTTTAACAGCTAAAATGTTCTAATAGCTTCATTTAGGTACACTTAGAATTATGCACACACATTTATCCTACATATGAGTATGTTTTGATATAAGTATACCCTATGGATCAATTTCCACATTCTCAGGAATATTTCTTCTTCTGCTGTTTTTGTACCTTAAACTCATATCATCAAGAATTTAAATAAATCAAACTACTCAATACCGTTTTTGGTGTCTAACTTATTTCATTTAGTGTAATTATTTTGATACTTACCCATGTTCTGAGTGTTTCATTAGTGTCGTTAAGTCCTCACTTGTTAGAATTCAATATTTTTTATCCAAATGCTTCAAATGAGAATACTCAAAGAGATTTAGATATAATAACTTTATTTTAAGAGTCAGAGAGACAGAAATATCTTGTGGATGGCATTGTAATTTTCAAAAATTTATAATTTTCCGATAGTTTTTATACATGGTGTGAAGGTAATTTCATAAAATAATTTAATGCACCTGTGTTTTGACTGTGACCACGTCACATAGGTCTGTTGTAGAATTTTCCACATGCAGCATCATGTCACCTCTCATACCTCTCATAATAATTCAAATTTCTGAGAATTTTTTATTTTTAGATTTGCAATGCTTATCTTTTAGAACAAGGTTTATCATTTAACTTTCATTAGCATTTGGATCATTTACAATTGATGTCTGCTCTGTAATTTACAAGTTGCTCTGCATGAAATAATGATCTAATATTTCAGTTATAAAATTTTTGTGAAATATTTCAGTCTTAATTTATGTATTCATTTAAATTTTAAAGTATATGTTCAGATGTTTTACTTGAAATGCTCCAAGATGTAATTCATGAGCTCTTTACCCTGGCCTAATATCTATGTTTATATCTAACCCTTGTTTGATGTTGTAAATCTTGACATGCTCTCCTGATAATGTTCTAGGTCTATATTGAAAATGATGTCTGGGTGCAGTGACCATCACCCAGTGCCTTAATTAATTCTTCTGTGAAAAATTGGGAAATCCACCTGAAATTGCCAATTCAGTTATTTTTTTTTTTTCATTTAAAGGCTTTTCTGAAAAACAACAACAACAACAACACAAAAACTAACTAACAAACAAACAAACAAAAAACTCTTGCAATCATAGTTGCTCATACTTAATATGTTAAAATGTGAATGAAATAATGTATTTTAACTTGGTAAATGTATTAAAATTTTAAAACAATAAAATTAATTATTATTATTCAACTATCAATAAAATTAATCACTATGCTCTAATAATAATATTAGAGCATATCAAATCAAAATTCCTAATAAAATTTAATAATAATAATTAATTTTATGGATTTGTTTAAAATGTGACTATTAGTTTTGAATGCTCATTCACCTACAGTAAAACAATTATAATTTCCACAGTAAAAATTCACAAGTCACAGATATCTGAATGGTGATATCATTGTACGGTTTTGAAATGGGGATTGCCATGATATATTTATCATTCTTTGTGACATAATCGCTGTCTCATGTCATTACATGATTAAAAGTCTAACAAAAAGAGATTTAAAAAAGTGGAGACATGTCCAGATTATTGGTTAGAAATGAAAAAACTTGGTACCTAAAATAAATGAATAAATAAATTGTCTTCAGTGAATCATTGAAATGTCTGAATTTCATGACAGTTCTTATCCTTCTGTTCAGAGAGTAGTAACCCTAATTTTTTAACAGATAAATCTTGTTCCTTACAGGACCAAATACAGCTCACCCATGACATACGATTATAAAGTGTTTCTTCCATTCAATTTGTCACTAAAATGTTATAATTTATGAAGTGGCAAAAAGAGGTATATAATATCAAGACATATATGTGTGCATATCTATGAGGCTTGCATGGAGGATATCCCTGTTAGTTTTAAATTTTTTTTGCAGTTTTTTTTTTTTTTATCTAGGAAAAGTTTAGTTAAGAAGCATCCAAGTGATAGCACAAGCAGGTCAATAGAAACTGTCTAGTCTGCTGAGAAGTCTTGATCTAGTTTTGAGAGACATTTGCAAGTTTCATAACTTTAATATAAAACCTGTTTTTAGATATCTGGTTGCTTGTGTGTGGCATCTGAAAATGGAATGCATGTATTAACTAAATGATTTTTAAAAATATAAATATATTTTGTTGTTTTCATTTGCATGATAGTTAGTTTACCATTTGGAGAATTTATGAATTGAACACAGGGACACTTTACCACCGGGTCACATCCCCCAAATTTTATTTATTTATTTATTTTAATTTTCAGAAAGGGTTATCACAAAGTTGCGTGGGGTTTTGCTATGTTTCTAAGCCTGTTTTTTTTTTTTTTTTTTTTAATTCTCCTCTTCCCTTTGCCTCTCAAGCCGGTGGTATGACAGGCATGCTCCTGGGATTTTAGCAATTTTTTTGGGGGGGTGGGTCATAGAGATTAAACTCAGAGTCACATTCTGAGGGCTATTTTGTATTCCATTTATGACAGTTTCAATGAGTTGCACAGTGTCTTGCCATTGCTGATGCTTGCTTTGAACTTGTGATCCTCCTGTTTTAGCTCCAAAGCCACTGAGATTTCAGTCATGCACCACCATGACTACCCAGTTTACCAATTTTTTAAAACAAATACTACCTTAAAATGTTTTCCAATGTAGAATTTATTATTTATATATTAATCTTGGAACAACCACCAAAAATTCATGACTCTTAAGAATAGTATATAATTACATAGTAAAAAGTTATTTTTTAAGCTAACAAAAAGTATATACACTGATTGAAATATATCCTCTACTTTTGTAAGACAAAGAATCTTAATTCTGACAGAACTCTCGAATTTCTTTTGTGCTGGTCTAAGTGTAAACCAAAACTCTCCTGAGAAGTCAGTGTTATTAAATATTCGTTAATAAATAAATAGTCTCATTTTCTTTTGATTTGTGTCATGGTGTTTTTTATAGAGAATTTTATTTATTTATATGTAGTGCAAAAAATCAAACCCATTTCCTCACATATGCTACGTGAGTGATATTCCTCTAAGCCACAACCCCAGCCCCTTCATGGAACTGTTTATAAAAGACGTAAAGTTAAAATATTATTGTCTGAGTAAAGATCAGTCAGTAATTTTTAACATTTATTATTTAGTTGTAGGTGGACAAAATACATTTATTTATTTATTTATTTATTTATTTTTGTATGGAGCTGAACATTAAACTGCATTCCTCATGCATGCTAGGTGAGTGCTCTTTCTCTGAGCCAAAACCCCAACTCCAATTATAGTTAAAGTAAGCTTTAGCCCTCTGATTTCTGGTATAAAGAATATAAGAAATGGCAAAATCTAAATTTTGTCATTCTATAGTCAAGAAATGAGGGACTCAGAGAAATAACTGTATTATTTTGAGTTGCATATCACTTTAGTGGAAGATTAAGTTCAAATACAAATAAATAATAGGACCAAAAATAAAACAGCATTCTTTCTATATATTAATTATGTTCTCTTCCATATGATTCTAGCTAGAAGATGTGACTTTAATCAGCATCTTACCCTTTTTGTACATCTGAAAAAAGTACTATCTAGTCACTATGCACACAAATAATCTTTTACATTAGGATTCAATGAAAAATTATGTTTTATAAGCACTTTTACAGAGGAGTATTCATCACCCTTCTTTGATTCATTCTCATGCTTTATAGGTATTACTGTCAAAGGTTTCCTTACCATGAGTTTGTTTAGATACTTGTGAGGCATCAATTTCATGGGTGTCTCTTACCCCTATAAAATTATGTGCCAGATTTAGCTGGAAAGTTCTCAAAAATCAATTTCTCAAAGTAAAAATGTATTTTTATTCTATTGTTTCTCTCATTATTTTTTTCTTATCTTTCTTGGAATATGCTTACTTTTCTCCATAAGATAGTGCTGGTGCTACCTTAATTCACAATTTATTATTTATCCAAAGATAAATGTTAGTATGTTTTAACTTTTTTTAATAGATTTTTTTTTCTTCACATTTTATACCATTTATAGATATCTGTTGAACACTTTTCAAGTTCTTCATGAGCATGAACACCAAGGAGTCAAAATGAGAAACTGTGTATTAAGGACTATCTAATTAAAGATCTTGGATCTGCCAACAATGGTGTCAAAATGTGAAAAGGAGAATATCTAAAACTGCTGAGTCCAGCAATGAACAGCATGAGAGGATAGCAGGCATGTGATGTCAAAGAAAAAAGCAGGTAAGAATCTTGTGAAACTAACAAGGTAGGAGAGGCAGAAGGATCATAATTTGAAACTCAGCCTCAGCGAAAGGGAGGCACTAAGCAACTCACTGAAAGCCTATATCTAAACAAAATGCAAATGAAGGCGGCAATGTTGCTCAGGAGTTCAGTGCCCTTGAGTTCAATATCATATAATAATAATAATAACAACAACAACAACAATAATATAATATTCAAAATAAACTAATCTCCAGTAATGGCCATTAATGTGTCAGTGGTGTCAAATTCTTGATCTTTGATAGACAAATAAAATTTCATGCATGCTTTGGTAAATCTGAGATATAACAGTCATACAAAAATTATATCAGTTCTTGTAATGTATAGTATGTGTATAAAAATGCCTCATTAAAAGACAGGCATACACTCTAAGAAATGCACTCAAAATGACTTTTCCATTGTTGCAAATATCATACTGTATACTGACATTTAGATTGTATACTACTACAATCTTAGGCTATATATTGTAGCTGTTGTTGTATATAAATTCCATCACTGACTAAAAGATCACTATGCAACACATTATTGTATGTTATAAACTTAGAGAGATCAGTGTACCAAAAAGAGAATTTTAATTTTTTTTAGTTGTTAGTGGACACGATATCATTTATTATTATTATTTTATTTTAATGTGGTGCTGAGGATCAAACCCAATGCCTCTCATGTACTAGGTGAGCACCCTACTATTGAGCCATAATCCTATCCCTAAAACAGAATCTTTAAAAAAAATCTTTACAATTAGACAATGAAAAATGAAAGTTTCCACTGCTGAGGAGTACAAAATTGCTATCCTTTCTAAATAAAGTTTTATATCTATGGGGTATCTGTGTCACACACTCACACACACACACACACACACAAACACACACAAAGTTATTTTAATCTTGCTTAGTGCAACATAATAAGTCTTTCAAAGATAGTCAATATGTAATTATAAAACATTCAATAGTTACTATAAGAAAAAGTAAGTTTTATTGTGAATGTGTTGGTATTGCTCATAGTATCAACTGCTTAAGAAGTTATGACAAAACCAATCCCCCAAAAACAAATGCTGAATGTTTTCTTTAATACAAAGAGACTGATTCATAGTGGTGTAGGGAGGGACATGAGAGGGATAGACAAACTTTAGATAGGGTAGCAGGGTAGGGGAGAAGAGAGGTGGCAGAGGGTTTGCAATTATGGTGGAATCTGATGAAAACCATTCTCTAAAGTACATTTATGAAGACACAAATTGATGTGAATATATTTTGTATACAGCAAGAGACATAAAGCATGTGCCCTACATGTGTAATAAAATTATAATGCATTCCACTGCCTCATATAAATAATAACAACAATAATAATAATAAAAGAAATTTCACAGAGATGATTAACAACTTATTGAGACTCTGTCTCATATAATATTAAGACTAGAGTCTAGTTTTGAATGGAAAGGCACCCTTGATTTCAGTCATAAGAAGCACACAGCAATGGGAAACTTATTTCTTTTCAAAGTTGCACAAAACAAAATGTTAAACAAATTAATAAATTGGGCATTAAAATAATCAATAAATGAAGTTATACCATTAAATGGTACAAAGTAACAGGTAAGATAAATTGCCTGATGCATGAATAAATACATTCAGGAAGAAAAAGACAAGGACATCATGAGAAGAACAGTCAAATAACTTGAATATTCTTTTTATACAGGTGATATCTAAGGGTTCAGTACTCATAAAAAATAAAATATAACCAAATACATAAAATTAAACAGTATTCATGAAGATGTGGAGTGAAAAGTTCTCATGAACTACAGATTAATTATAAGTGGCTATCTTTTTGTAAAAAAATGTGTGCCTATTGAAGGACATGACACTTCCCCACCGGTAACATTAACTTATAAATATGACTGCTCTTAAAAACCATAATAATATATAAAAGAAGAGCTGCATGGTCCATAGAGTTGAAATCTGTAAGGTGAAAGAAAATATAATGTGCACATAAGAAACGTAAAAATAATAAAGTGTGAGTAAAGTGGTTTCTACTGTCAAGACACATTTTTTGCCACACTACATTCAGCCTAACAAACAGTAAAAAACACCACATCAGTATTATATAAAGGTAACTTTTTGATACTACTTCACACATTGCATATACATTTTAAAGGGAAATATGTAGAATTTACTGGTAAATAAAACTTGAATTAGGACATTAAAAAAACCAATTACACACATGTGTTTAGATACTATACATCACTACAAAGAAAACAATTTTCCTTGAATGAAATCTGTAACATTTTCATCAATATTTTAGCATGTAGGACTGGGGTGATGGTAGAGTGCTTACCTAGCACATATGAGGCACTGGGTTCAATCATCAGCATCACCTAAAAGTAAATAGATAAAATAAAGTTATGATTACAACTAAGAAAAAAAAACATTAACAAAGAAATTTCAGCATGCTTCTCTATTAAAAGAAAGAGACTGAAAAAAAATTACATGGAATGAAAAGTATTTATGAAATACCTCCAAAACCTATGCTTCAGAGAATCAAATGAACTATTAGTATCATTAAGAGAAACTGATGTATATAATGAATGTATAATACAATACTGAAATCCAAGGAGTCATAGTATGAACCAAACACAAAGATGAATCCATATGCATGTAATTTCTTGTATTTTTAAGATAAATAAAATGGTCTAAGCCTATCCGTATCAAAAATAAGGCTAGAAGTAAATAGATAATACAATACAATCTAAAGTTAGATGGGTCACATTTTCCTGAGCTTTTGTTTGCAGAATATGTAAGGTACTGGGTTCAAAATCATCACAAAGAGCAGATATTAAGGAGAGATCAAGTTAGAAGTTGTTTTAGTTGCCTTTTTCAACAATGTGACTAACAAATTGACCAGAGAAATTGTAGAGGAATAAAAGTTTATTTACAGGCTTAGGGTTTCAAATGTCTTAGCCTATAGAATACTGCTCCATTTCTCAGGGCTCAAGGTGAGGCAGAACATTATGGCAAAAGGGTGTGGTAGAGGGAATCAACTGACATAGTGATAACAGTAAAGAGACAGATTCATTTTTGGGAGAATATACAAATTTAGATTCCAAAGCTCTATCCCCAATTCTCACTTTTTTCAGCCACACACTATCAATTCAGTTACCACATAGTTAATTCATTCAGGGATTAATTCACTGAGGACTTTAAAGCTATGACCCAATCATTTCTCCTCCAAACCTTCCTGCATTGTTTCACATATGAGCTTTTGGGGAACACGTCACAGCTGGACTATAACAGAAATAGAGCAAAATAGAAGGCTTTTAACCCACCCTTTCTTTACTAATATATTAATACACATTTACTCATGTTATGTGTGTTACTTTGACAAAGTCATAAATGAATTATGAGATTTACATACATTGGACAAGTGAAAGAATATCTACAATCAAATGAGTAGAAAAAGCTAGGGTACACGTGGGCATTTGAGTTGTTTACTGAAGTGCCACATATTTGAGAAATATTCCTACAAGTTTGAAGGCACCTTAAATAAGGGGAGATTGAGATAATATATAAACTGACTTTAAAATTTTCTGTAATTTTTATCTTAACTTATCCACTGGTTAAAGAAGGAGTGAAATGTAAATGTGAAAATTACAAAGTGGTTTTCTTCTGTGACCAAGTAAGTCTTTTGATTTGTTTCACAACCTGAAGTCAAGGCAGAAAAATTACATCTCAAAGGTGTCAGTTTGTCCCAAAAAGAGATTTACCAGTGGTTTTACTAACTTCTCTTGTTGGAAGAATTACTTCACTCTTGAATCAATAAAGCGTACAAAAGGGGAAAATTAATCAATCTCCTGATAGACTCAGTAAGATTTGAGCACTTTCTGAGACCTGACCTACCCTTGTTTACACCAGTAATAATTCCAGGCCTACCAGTAGGTTTTCAGAATAAGTTTCTCCATGCACTGAATGTCTAACATTAGCAACTTCTGTTCAAGGGAGTATATCTTAAACTTTCAATTGCTAAAAGCAATAGAGACGAGCATGGGCAAATCTTGATGTATTTCAAGCCGTTGGATTTGCATTGTTTGTAACACTTCCAAAGACAAAAATTTTCAGCAGTAGTGTTAACAAAGCTTACAAATCGCAGATTCTTGTTTCATTTCATCACAGAAAATATTTACAGGACACTCTTCCTCTGGCTACTTGAAATCCTGGAATATAACACACTTGCATCAGTAATTTAAAGTATCAGTAAAATAAAAAATATCCTGCACTTTGTGCAGTGTTGTCAGAATGCCTATGCTTAAAATCTCAAAGACTGAGGATAGAGTTCTGGCTTAGTTGTAGAGTGCTTGCACAGCACATCAGTGGCACTATATTTAAGAATCAGTACCACATAAAAATGAATAAATAAAATAAAAGTAATTTGTCTATCTATGACTAACAAAACGTAAATAAAATATTAAGAACTAAAATATAAAAATCTGAAAGATAATAGGTACTCCAGAGAATGCAAGCATCATATAAAAAGACTCAGTTGAAAAAAATATTGGTGAGAATATCAATTGAATAAAGCTATTTTTGAAAATGGTATTAAGGTTCTTCAGAAAGTTAAAATAAAAAAAGGCTTATGTTCCACTAGATGTTATTCTGGGTATGAATCTAAAAAAATACTGGAGTTATTACATCATAGAACCACTGCATGTCTATTTTCATTATAGTATTATTTACAGAACCTGGTAAAAAAAAAAAGAAGTACTTTTTTAAGATAAATGTTAGGTTGGTAATGGTGCCACATGCCTGTATTTTTAGTAGCTTGGGAGGGTGAGGCAGGAAGATTATGAACTTAGAGCGAGTCTTAGTAACTTCTCCAAGAGACACTAACAAAATCAGTGAGACCTTGTCTCTAAATAAAATATAAATATAGGGCTGGCGATGTAGCTCAGTGGTAGGCTAGCTCTGGATTCAACACACAATACCATAATCAAACAAACAAATAAAGAAAGAAATGAATAGGACCAACTTACTGACCCCATTCTTTATTTTCTATGAAGCAATTTACTTGCATCCTTTCTGGCTTAGCTGGACAGGATATGTCACATTCCTTAACAAACTGTTATCTGCAGGAGAAATGCAGTTTCAAACTAATGTTTATAAAAGCAACCTATGTTACTCTAAACAGGATAATTTTTTGACTGTGCTAAAGACCAGATTCTGAAAAACAGAGAAACAAGGGTAATTCTTAATAACCAAAAAATCTGCAACAATTTTGCTTATGAGTTAATTTAGAAATGGTGAGCATGAATCTAATTAACCTAAAGTTGTCAGGGCAGTGAATACTTGAGAGTTTTATGTTATTCTAACTATCAGTACAAAATCAAGAACTGTACCTGGGAAGGACCCTTTGGAATCTCTGTTTAGATCTCGAAGAAAACTGGAATGCAAGAGAGCCTGCAAGAGAGACATGTTCTCTTTTCAGACAGAAAATTCTCTCTCTTCAGAGTGTCATCTTTTTCCTCTTTCACTTCACTTCTAATAAACTAATTGGTTGCTACTCTGATCGATAAGTTTGAGAACTTTATGTCTTCATTGGAAAAAAAACTGCATTTTAAGGGGCATGGTCTTCACAGTACCTCAGTTTCCCAGAGGGTCCCAGCCCTGTATAACTAAAAGATCATTGACATCTGAACGGCTCTCAGAGACTTCCTTAAGTGCCTTAACTTTATACTTTATACTGCTCTCTAGAAGAAAAAAAAAAGAACGATATTCACTAGAAACTTCAACAGACTTTAGATATGATATCTCTTCACAATTTTATCAGGCAGTTATGAAACCCCCATTTAACACAATATGGGAGGTTAAAATGAGGATGCATCACACAGGAACGTAATAAAAGAAAAATTTTAAATCAGACATTTTGATAAGGTGAATGTGCCTGGGAAGACAGAGGGAGGAGACAGACATTGTTTTTATTTTTTAAATTTTCAAGTTACTTGTCTTCTTTTCTCTCATGTAAAATGCTCACAAAGAGAATGCAAAATCTTTAAACTGCAATGAAGTTCTTTTCAAAAAAATTAAAAATACTGCATTCATTTGGAATGTTGAATAGAAAAAATAAAATAGTTGACAATGCAGAGAGGGAATGCTGGCATTAAATATGTGAACAGAACCGAGTGCAGTGGTGCACACTGAAATCAATCCCAGTATTTTGTCAGGCTGAAGCAGGAGGATCATGAGTTCAATTCCAGCTTCAGTGAACATCAGGTGCTAAGAAACTTAGTGAGACTCTTTCTTTAAATAAAATATAAAATAGGGATGGGGATTTGGCTCAGGGTTCAAATGTGCCGATAATTTATACAATGACTTAATATCCAGTGATACATAACTATTCCAATACTATAGACTGGGTGCCAAGATTCAATCACAAGGTTCACAGAAGTCATATGAAGTCATATGGTGACTTATAGATAGTGTTTGTGGTGAAGTGTTCCTGAACCCACTGACACAGTCACACTGCGGGATGCTGGGGCAGAGCAGAACCATATGGAATCTGGAACCATAAGGAATGTTAAGTGCTTTGTTTATGATACTCATGATATAAATAAAAGGGTATACATCAATCAATAATAAAAGTATGTGTTACTTGAGATTGCAGGAAAACTCCCAGAATGAGACTAAGGGTACAATTAAGACATGCCCTGAGATGTGTTTCAATATCTCTGAGGACACAAAATAGTTTTATTTCTCAAGAAGTTTATGGGGAAAAGATTTCAAATCAAGTTTCCTGAGAAAAAATTAACAATTTACTGTAAGCCCCCAATCCTAAAGTCACACTTTTGTGACATATATTCCTCCAACTAACATACTCTCTTACTTTACACAGGAATTCATGATGAAAATAGGAAACAAGGGCTGGAGATGTGGTTCAAGTGGTAGCGCGCTCACCTGGCATGCGTGTGGCCTGGGTTCGATTCACAGCACCACATACAAATAAAGATGTTGTGTCCACTGAAAACTAAAAAATAAATAAAAAAAAGAAAATAGAAAAAAAATAGTTAATAAAAATTACAAACGGTTTGAGGTGCAGAGCCTGCCTTTTAATTAAAGATCACAAAGACATGAGGATTGGTATACTTTGAACAATGATCAAAGAAACTCTTTTAAGAAAGTGGTTAAATAGGTCATATGAACAAAGGAAATTAGTTGGAAATTAAAAACAAAATAATGTAAAATTAATATAGATATATTTTTGAGACAGTTCAGAGTAGTAGGCTTCTAAAAAATAGGCTTTCACTGTTTTAGTGTTATTTATGGGAACTTTAGGAGTAAGAAAGCTTACAAATAATTATAAGTATATTTTCAATTTAAAGGTCAATGGAATAATTATAGGTATGATTTAAAGTTAAAAGATAATAATAGGTCAAGAGACAGGTAGTCAAGTTTTGTATTCGAGCCCCTAGAGACTGAGGTGAAAATGTAAAAGACTAATCATGATTGGCAAAGTTACACGAAAAATTCTATATAATGTGCTTAATATCTTTGATAATTAACATATGTTTGACAATATTGTAACTCTTGAAAGTTATGTAAACCAAAGAAGTTTTGATGCTATCCATTAACTACCAAAAGGAAAAAAAACCTGTAAAACAAACAAACAAAAAAATAATAAAGGCCCTCTAGGGGCAGCAGATCCTTCTGAAGGCTGCTCATAACTTGAAACCATCATCCTGTCTCCTTTTCTTTCATGGACGCTACTTATCCTTCAGCACCAGACACCACTTGTCCCTCAGGATCCCTTGATCCTTACTGGGGCTTGACCTTGGCAATAGTGATTTACTTTTTTTTTCATTTAAATCTAAAGTTGACTCTGTTGATGGGATGTATTAAGTTATGAAAATAATATATATATATATATATATATATATATATATATATATATATATATACACACAGAGAGACATAAATGCCTGTGATTTGTGCTAATATTCTCATAGTACCCCATACCAAAAGAAAAAAAAAAGACAAAATCCTATGATTAGTCTCCAATCATAATTATTATTTAGTTACTTATACTCTAGGGTCTGGGATACTGACAGATCTAGAGACCTGGCCCACTCCACATCTTTTTCTTTATTAATGTTAATACTAGAAACTTTAGCATTTTACTGTGTCTCCTAATTTATAAAGGAGTGGGGATATTACTGCCTCAGGGAATTAATAATGAGTTGAAATCTCAAGCTGTTTTCTCATAAGACCAGAGAACATGAATA